>NC_139697.1:31157681-31420181 GCF_964188405.1 Protomyctophum parallelum | reverse complement strand
GGCACGCCTGCAGTAGGCCGGGAGGAACCCAGATTCGGCTCAAACAAGGGATTAAATTAATTTCGCTCCTATATACGCCACTAAAATGAGGAACGCCCTACCAGCCATTAAGAAATGTGAATATCTTGACTCCTCCAAAACCGCTCTCAAAGAGCACCTACGGACGGCTACAATTCAAAACTTCACAGCAGGGACGTGCACACATAGACATCAAAGGGGGCTTCAGCGCCTGCCCGTTTACCCGTCTGTAAAACAACTGCCCTTTCCAGACCACGAATGTAGCATTTACTACATGGTGAAAGAAATGCAAATGCCACTCCTTTCCATGCCATACCGGAAGGCAGCATTCAGGAGAATAGCTTTTTGTCCAAAGTCTCCTGAACTTGGAACACTGCAGAATTCTGCGTTGAACTAATTTGTTTAGAAATCCATGCCGTACACTGCATCTCCACTATCTAAAGAGTGCTGGTTGCGCCCCAAACATAGCTGATCTACAAGCTCTCAACGCGTCGCAGTGCGACACGTTGTGAGCTTGTAGATCTGCTATGTTCGCTATTTTTGTCCAAAAGTGCCTTCTTACGGGATTTCAGCCCCTATAGCTGCCCCTCTAACACTCTCTGCACGTCTCTGGCTCACAGTATGTAGAATATACTCATTCATGCTACATACTGTGAAATTAAAATTTCAATCAATCAATTCCATCGATCCAAGCCAGAACACAATTGAACAGACTGACCATTCAAATCAACATGGTCTGAAAATGCATGCATGCGGCCAACCCACCCGACCACTTAACACGGCAGACCAACATTTCCAAGTGGGCCCTGATCCAGAAACGGTTGGGGAGCCGCTGCTGTCTCCCACCACCGTGACCAATGTGGGATGCTGGCTCCTTGTTCTTATATACTCTCTGGGTGGGTGGGTGGCTCTCTTGTTGCCAGAATGGGGTTCATGGCAGCATATACTGCTGTAGGCAGGCCCTCACACATACAGGACAGCTATAGGGAACTCACACGGGATTTATATAAAAAAAGAAAAAAACGATCTAGATAGTGTGGGGAAAATACATATCCAAAGCAACAACTGTGCTCAAACTTAGCCATTTCTTATCTTTTTCCCCCTTTTCCTCTCACTTTTTGTAATTTCTGTAATTTCACATGTCCTCTATATACCAGTGCATCCCAAACTTTTTCACGTCAACGACCCCCAAATTGACACTAATCAATCAGCCCGCGGACCCCCATTTGAAAAGATGTGCCAGGGACCCCCCATAAGAGAAGATTTTTACAGCTCTAGCAATGATTCTCAATCCGTTTAATTTCAAGGACCCCCAATTTGACATGAATTAGTCTACATACCCCCATTTAATTCCATTTCTATCTCTGGGACCCCCAATTTATATTGTAAAATCAATGTAAAGAGTGTACAAATGGAACCAAATGGACCATTTAGGGTCCATTTGGTTCCATTTGTACACGCCCAGAGTTACAGACCCATAAGGGTCCATTTGGTTCCAAACTATCATTTAGCTGCATGGACCCCTTGGAACTCCCTGAAGGACCCCTGGGGGTCCCCGGACCCCACTTTGAGAACCACTGCTCTATACACTGTATACTTCTTTCCAGCTGAGTGCTTCACTCTGAGGATGTAATAAATGCGGAGGTACTGTATATAGGCGCTACTCTTCACTGAAGAGGCGCCCCCCCTGACCCACCCTGTAGGAGCCCTCCCTCCCTGTCTGGCTTAGTTCCCTCCAGCCAAAATAAAACGGACATTCTGCTGTGCATAACTGAGGCTTTAAGAAGGTGGCATACCAATTTCCTGTTCCCGTTAATTTCATACCATATAGCTTTGTTTGATATAGGCTCGATCTGCAGCAGGTTTGAACCGGAACCACATGGCTGGCACCTTGTATTTCATGCATTTCCAGTTCAAATCTACAGCTGAGCCTATCAAACAAAGCTATACAGTATGGGGAAAATGAAATGGAATCGGAAACGGGTATGCCTTCTGAAAATATGGAACTACAGTTATGCACACTGTTGTGTTTGTTGGGATTCCCTTAGTCTCCGCGGTGTTGGGCAGGAACCTGCACCTTTGATCAAATTCCGTTTCAGTATTAAGGCGTTATGTGTTATATGGGCAGAAACAAGGACGGGCTGTTTCCCAGACCCCTTTTTAGCATTATTTCAACACTTTCACGGCCTGCGGTTCGTCCACAGAACAAGTCTGCTGTGGCGGTAGGCAGGCTCATGTGTGGACAGAGCACGGGTTTATTTAGGATTCTGTGCTCGGAAGGTGCGAAATGTTCTGTGACACTGAAACAGAAAGAGGGGAGCAAAACCCAGAACAATCACAAGCCATATTAATTATAGTTCCATTCCTTTCTCCAGGATCGGGGAAAATGTTCCCAAGCTGCAGATAGCTGGCGGTGACTTCCAGAGGTGGAGAAGCCATGAGAAATCCTTTTATAGCCCCGTTTCCATCAAAGCAATCTTTTTGACAATCTGTCAAAACAAACAAGGAAAAATAAAAATCTAAGCTAATTGCTCCGTCACATGTGAACGCTGGAGCAACGACGGAGGAAAGGTTGACGATGCACGTGTGAACGGAGGGAAGGAGAGGGAGAACCGAGGCCCATTGGAACGGGCCGAGCGGCGAGGAACGGAATGAGATAAGCACCTTATGGCCAAGAATGAGATGGAAGTGCGGCATAAGGCAGGGAAAAGGGGAGAGGACATGAAGACATTATGACAGGCGGAGAGAAAGGTATAGGCAGAGAGATGGAGGGATGGAGAAATGAAAGGATAGGCAGAGATATGGAGGGATGGAGAAATGAAAGGATAGGCAGAGAGATGGAGGGATGGAGAAATGAAAGGATAGGCAGAGAGATGGAGGGATGGAGAGATGAAAGGATAGGCAGAGAGATGGAGGGATGGAGAAATGAAAGGATAGGCAGAGAGATGGAGGGATGGAGAAATGAAAGGATAGGCAGAGAGATGGAGGGATGGAGAAATGAAAGGATAGGCAGAGAGATGGAAGGATGGAGAAATGAAAGGATAGGCAGAGAGATGGAGGGATGGAGAAATGAAAGGATAGGCAGAGAGATGGAGGGATGGAGAAATGAAAGGATAGGCAGAGAGATGGAGGGATGGAGAAATGAAAGGATAGGCAGAGAGATGGAAGGATGGAGAAATGAAAGGATAGGCAGAGAGATGGAGGGATGGAGAAATGAAAGGATAGGCAGAGAGATGGAGGGATGGAGAAATGAAAGGATAGGCAGAGAGATGGAGGGATGGAGAAATGAAAGTATAGGCAGAGAGATGGAGGGATGGAGAAATGAAAGGATAGGCAGAGAGATGGAGGGATGGAGAAATGAAAGGATAGGCAGAGAGATGGAAGGATGGAGAAATGAAAGGATAGGCTGAGAGATGGAGGGATGGAGAAATGAAAGGATAGGCAGAGAGATGGAGGGATGGAGAAATGAAAGGATAGGCAGAGAGATGGAGAAATGAAAGGATAGGCAGAGAGATGGAAGGATGGAGAAATGAAAGGATAGGCAGAGAGATGGAGGGATGGAGAAATGAAAGGATAGGCAGAGAGATGGAGGGATGGAGAAATGAAAGTATAGGCAGAGAGATGGAGGGATGGAGAAATGAAAGTATAGGCAGAGAGATGGAGGGATGGAGAAATTAAAGACGGCAAAAAAACAGTAAGAGCTTGAGCCCTTGATCTCTGCCTTGACCCACTTCAGATGTGTGGCCCGCCAATCATTTCACACACTTCTTCCACTCACTGCCAAAAAAGCCACACACAGACAGACAGACAGGCAAGCAGGCACGCACACACACACACGCACTACGCACCACGCACGCACACGCACACACATGTACGCGCACACACATGTACGCGCACACACACACACACACACACACACACACACACACACACACACACACACACACACACACACACACACACACAAGCAAGTCAGTTGGCAGAAAAATAGAGAACGGCCTACTTTGCTGTTCAAAAATGGAGAGAGAATCGAAAGGTATAGAGAGGAGATTATAATTTAATAAGGAGCAGGAAATCTCAGTCAAATCCCCCTGAAGGAGCTGAAAGGCCTCCGTGCTGGAGGTTACGGGTCTATGGGCTCTAGCATCTGAATGGGCTTTGATCTGGCACTCGAAGCCCGGCAGACAGCCAGGGCAGCAGACACGTTGGGAGGCATCCTCTAATAATGGTGTACAATTTGTAAAACAGAGCCATGGGCTCTCAGCATGCTTCCATTATACTGGCCAGTTGTACAGTTGCAAATATATATAGGAACGGGCGAGGTTGAAACTGGAACAATAACCTACTTATTTCATTGGTGGATGTTGAGTGCTTAAGATTATGGTGAGAGTAATGAGACTGTCAATGAAGAATCCTCCACGCGAGAGAGAGAGAGAGAGAGAGAGAGAGGGCTCACAACGCACCATGTTGTGAGCTTTTAACTTGACTATTTTCAGCCAATGTTTAACTATATATGCTCAGAGTTTTCGGCTATTATATGACATGCGTAGAATGGGGACGCTGTTGATTGTGGTTACACACCAGCATAATATATAGCTTGCTTTTAAAACAGTTGCAATTATAACAAGTTTCACCCACAATCTTAACCGTTATGTCAATAGGTTGCTAACCAAAATGTAGCATAGCTGTGGGTCATAATCATTATACAAAGGAGCACTAGATCCTATAGTCTCTCTTCCAGCCAGGCCTATGTGCAGTCTGCAGCTTTGGACTGAGCCTGTCACACTTTAGTGGGCTGTGAACTCTCGCACCATATTGCAAGTTTTTTGGTTCACTGACGGGTCGGGTATCAATGAGAACCATTTGCCTCCCCGGGCCCTATCTTATACCCAACTCAAGGTGGCGCTGGGCACGATATGTTTTCTATTTGTTATTTAGTTTCAATGTACAGATTGTTATTTCGATAGTATGTTGTTTACACTAATGCTAGGTTATTATTGGTTTACCTGGGCCTCTAGTTTCCTGAGGCACTACCCTGTCTCTCTCCACTCTGTCGCCTACTGTGATTACCTTGCTTATTGTAAGTCGTTCTGGATAAGAGCAACATGTGCTGAATGCTTAAATTGTAAGTTGAAATGACAAGATATCATAGATTATATCTCTTGGACATGAGGAGACATTTGGCTACAGTGATTCTGTCCTCAATGATTTACAGCCAGTGCGTTTGCACCTCTCACTTCCAAGTGATGTTTAAGTGATCAGAGAGCTTTTCCTTCTCCCAACATCACTACAGTAGCTACATCACATGATTAATGCTGCTCCCATAGACAGTCCAATGCAATCTTCTGCAGAACATTGTTTGCGTCTCCTTCAATCCATTTGGAGGATTGGCAACCAATGATTACTTCTAAAGCGACTATAGCGACGGGACCGCGATGGGCCGTCAAAAACACAATATTTGGTTAGAATTGGAAGCATTGATTTAGACCAAGAGTTATTCACGTTTTAGAATTTTCGATATTGAAAATTAGCTACAAGCTCATAGCGTGGCGCCGCAATGGCCGACGCTCCATATCAGGACAGTTTTTCTCGGAACACTCTCTCCTTGCCTGCGTAAATGAGGTGTCACACTCCAGACCTAACGCACACGCACACGCACACACACACACACACACACACACACACACACACACACACACACACACACACACACACACACACACACACACACACACACGTTATGCAGACCACCAGCATGAAGCATATATAGCCTCTCTGACTGTGGTCCTATATAAGCTAAAGACCACCCCACCCATTACTAGGATCAATGCTAGTCTTTATTAGCTGCTGGCTCTGAGCGCTGACTGTGTAAGAGGACCCTGCCAACCCTGGCCTCACACCTCTCAGAACCACCCCGCTCGCACTGGGCTGAGTAAACATGGCTGCGTGTGAGTGAAATGTGCGTGTGTGCATGATGCAAAGACATTCATACCACGCTGCTGCGGCAATGGAAAGGGGAAAGGGAGTAGTATTTTCAGGTCCCCTACCGCAGGGCAAGGGGAAATCACTTCACCCAACAGATGGCTGCTCAGGTGAGCACACATGCAGGGTTAGGTGCTCAGGGACAATTCCGACGCAGACTGGGTGAGCCGAGGGTTGTATACCGGCCAGAGACACGCGAGGAAGGGGAGAGATTTGTGAGCGATTGCAGTTACATTTTAATGACGATTTGATTGAAAGGAGTATAGGCACTGTTATTGGAGATGAAGCAAGAGTGTGTGTGTGGATGATGTTGAAGAGTGAAGTAACAGAATGGTACAGGACTACATGCTATAGGTCCAACGCAAAGCCGGACAGAATATATCCGGCCCTGCCAGGTCTAATGCATGTAATACATGTATAAACAATCGCCAGCAGACTATACATGCACATGTTCTGGTCCGGCCCTAAGTTGACATTGTTCTGGTCGGCTGTGTTTAACTCACTTGGGGAGATGTTGGGTGAACCAACATTCGGTATCCCTTCAATCCCTAATGTGTCCAGCTCCACACATGAACTTTACTTGCCAGGAGGCTTATTCTCCTAATCTCCTTACATCCCTCCCCTCCTATGCATAATAAACAGATTCACGAAATTCTATATTGTATCAAAATTGAAAAGATTATAGGTTCTCCCTTAACAGTTCCTTGAAGATGTTCCATAAAACCTGGCAACCCTTTCTGGGCCACATTGGCACCCTTAACATAGTGGAAGAACTCAATGACTAGGTCTTGAACAGAAGCCCCCTCCCTCCTCGGTATAAAAAGCACCGCTGGTGCATCAAACGTGAAATAGCACTTGTACTGTGTCTGCATGGTCAAACACGGTGTGCTTGCCTGGTTTGAAATGTGTACCCAAAAGAAAAAAAGGGAAAAAAAGTCTGTATTAACTGCAAGGTCTCCACAGGTCCGTAGAATGGCCTGTGGGGGCCTGGGAAGTGGGAACGTGTCCAGTCCGCCATTCGACTTCACAATACCGGGTGTCCAATTTGGCCCGTGTCTTTCACACAGTCGCAGGGTTTCAAGTAAGCATGGCTCTATAAACCCACACATCCAACCATGCCAACAAAACACTCTCAACACAAAGGAGTCTGTTGACCCCTCTCTGTGAATGTGGGTTGTGCGATAAGTTGTATCACTGGATGAGCATGTCTTTGCAGAATGAAAATCACATGTTGTTGAACTAACTGAACAACCAGAGGGATCTTTAGTGTTGTTTGTTTTTTTGTAGGTTTTTCCAGTTTTTCTCCCAATTTAGTCCATATTCCAATAATATAATAACATTGTGTACGTGTTTCACTGCTCTCTCTACAGTTGGTAATGCAGGAGGGTGTAGTTGAGCATGTGTCTCCTCCAATACGGTGAGGAGTCGCGTGCAGAGGAACGCACGTTTCCCAACCCAGTTCCACTGACCAATCTGTTTTGGAGTCGCTAGTGCAGTGACACAGATTGTCCTCCCCGCTCGCCTTCCCACCGGAAAACACGGCAAATTGCGTTTGTCACCACCACCCAAGAGCCCGCAGAATAACCAGAGGTTTTAACTTCTGGCTTTCACAAACCAGCCCCTGAAAAATAATAACGCCATCGGCGTCTGGCTAACAGAGGTATCGGCGGCTGGCTAACAGAGGTGCAACATAATCAAAGGGGCTCATTTCCTCATGGAACGGCACAGTAAGCTACGTCTCACACTTTGGCAACACAATAGCATCGAACTTTCCAAAAAAGAAAAAAAGTAGGGGAAAGAAAATAACTTGGCCCGCTGAACACAGCAAACAGCCAAAATGCTCATTAATACGTCTGAAATCATATTTTGGATTATTTATAGTAATTAGCCGAAAAGTGTTTGATTTTAAACAGAAGACACACACTGGGTGTGCCGTTACACTCTGCACTCTGCTCCGCAGTCATGTTTGTTCAATATCAAGGAAGGAAGGGAGACAGACACGGCCGCTCTGCCAGAAACCCTGTATCTTGTTTCAATCATCACAGTGTGCACGTTTAAAGAAGCGAGGGCAAGACAATCAGCAGGCCAAGCAAGACACTGCATGTCTGCAGCGAATGACAACACTGGTGCTGCCAACCGTGGCAATGTAGAGCTCCTACATGATGTGATGGTCAATAACTCACCTTCGCTAAGACTCATTGGCCTTCGATCCAAGCGTGCTGGGAGAGTCTTTGACTCTTTTATGCCCATATATGGAGATCACCGATGTCATCATGATGATATTTCCTGTACTGTTTGCATGATTTTATGCAGAAATGAACATAGCAAACATCAGGAAAAAACACAGAATGACCCAGATCTTGCCTGATGTTTGCTATGTTCATTCCTATATCTGACTTATCTCTCATAATTGTGAGCTATGTGAACACTGCCCTGCATATGAAGCACTTTGAACTGCAATCTTTTATGAAAGTAAAGTGTATTATTAGTGTGGTTGCCCTAAGTGTAACCACACCACACCTATACATCTCTTTCATCCTAACTCTAGCCTAGCACTGCATGTCTTCTCTCATCAGAATACTACAAAACAATGGAGTGTGCCCAAATCATCGGGCCAGCTTGCATTGACTCCAGTGATGCTACAGAAGTTCAGAACCATTTTTGGTTCAAGAAAGAACCTCTTAGGAACAAGGTTCTTTAATCATCAGCTTTGCATATTTAAATTGTTCTTTAAAGAACCTGTAACCACTTAAACCCTACTGTATATATCATCATCATATCAACAGAGGTCCCCCAGGGGTCTACACTTGGTCTGCTCCTTTTTCCCCTCTATACCAAATCTCTTCATCAAAAATAGTAAATCTACAAGCTCACAATTTGTGGCATTGCGATGCATTGTGAGCTTATATCTGCTAAGTCTGCTTGTTGGCAAATGTGACTGATTTTGACCGAAGTCATTGAATCTTTTTTTAACCTTCGTTTTTTCATGTCATATGAAAGCAGGGAATCATATAGCTTCAAATTTATATTATTCATATTGGTTGTTCAGTTTGACCCACCAGTTTTGGACATATGGCTTATAGAGTAATGTCTTACAGAAAACAGCGAGTTGAGAAAACAGGCTGAGAAAACAGGCTGTCACAGTATGTGAAGAGTCTGCCTGTGCTATTTTGCATTCCGCGATCCCAGATCCCAATAGGTTGTGAAACAAATTTGTGTAGCAAGCTTCTTGGATCTGGCAGCGTCAGGTTAGGTTCATCGTGGAACCACATAGCCTTTTACAGAACCATTTGAAAACCATTATTCCTCTGCGTGTACTGTATAATATAGTGTATATAGCTACCACGAAAGCAACTTTATCCCACCTGTAGCGACTATACAGCAGTTGCTGCGGCTGCTTCTCAACATGTGTTCTGTCCCGATTGTATATGGCCGTCTATCATGTCGGTTAAGCAGATCCCAGATCAGTGTATGGCCGTCTATCATGTCGGTTAAGCAGATCCCAGATCAGTGTATGGCCGTCTATCATGTCGGTTAAGCAGATCCCAGATCAGTGTATGGCCGTCTATCATGTCGGTTAAGCAGATCCCAGATCAGTGTATGGCCGTCTATCATGTCGGTTAAGCAGATCCCAGGTAAAGAGGAAAGTTCACCCATCTGTCAGTGTCGTAGACGGGTGGGGGGGGGGGGGGGTAAGGAAGGGGGTGGGGGTTCCAGGAACGAACTGCAGATGCAGGGGGAGATGGAGGGAGTTAGAGGAGGGATAAATCTGTCCAGGCCTGAAGCAGGACAGGGGAAGCGTGCCTCCACCGATATGGGGCTTAATTCAATACTTCCTCCCTGAGAAGTTATGATGCAGATGGAGAGGAGACGTTGCTGTGTCTCCTATAATCTCTCTCTCCTTGCTGCACAGCCTCTTTCTCTCTCTAACTGTCCCTCCCTCCTGTCTCGCCTCCCCCTGCATCTATACCTCCCTGAAATAGACGCTGACCCCGGGGCATTTGGCGAGCAGCAGGCCCTGTTCAGTTCCCCCTCGGTTTGATTGATTTCACCAGGCCTTAATTCTCTTATATTAACATCAGATCTGTGGACTTGCCTCCTCTTATCTCCGCGGCCCAGTCATCAGGAGGCGATCAGGAAAGGACAACGGAATGTTCCTGTTAGTTTAGTGGGAGATGTGATGTAATGACATGAGATCAAAGACAGATGACGCTGAGCGGATTGCGGTATGGCAGCGGTCCCCAAACATCTTTGGCCGTGCACCCCGTTTACCCCCTGACCTATAGCTGACTCACCCCCAACACTAAGTCTCATTGCATTTGACCAACAATTATACATTTTTAACCCATTCTGACCTGAGATCAGATTCTAAAAATGTCTATTACATCCTGACAGTTTCATTTTTAACCCATTCTGACCTGAGATCAGATTCTAAAAATGTCTATTACATCCTGACAGTTTCATTATTAACCCATTCTGACCTGAGATCAGATTCTAAAAGTGTCTTCGATTTTTCAAAAATAGCAGACCTACAAGCTCGTATCGCGCCACTCGGTGGCGCGATATGAGCTTGTAGATCAGCTATTTTTCAATAGCTAAAGCATAACATGATGCTGACACCAAAATGGGTGCCCGTTCAGAATGGGTTAATATGATTATGGCAAATAATCACAGAATGTCACTGCACTGAGATACATGCAGCTGATGTACTCCCACAGCTGCTCTATAAATCTCCTTACAAGTTACAACAGTGCTTTACCAGATTTTGCCATTTGTGCTGAATAACACCATAAAACCGCCATTACCCCTTTCATGTCACGGCACCCCCTAGAGGCCGCACCACAGTTTGGGACCCCCTGCGGTATTGGATTAAACCCAGACCGCAATGCAATATTTTGAGTGGTGCGCTGGTGAATGCTACAGGTACTCGGTATACAATCTTAATACGAAAAATGACAATTAATGACTTCTTTGTGTTTATCCATCCGAAACCCACATGGACCAAATCCAATCAATTACCCAACATCGTAAATAAATATGATTTAATTTTAGCGAAGCATGGACAAGGACTTATTAGCACATTTGTTACTGTTGTAAACACTGCAGAAGTCGGGGTGAATTTACTGACAAAGGGCTGTAAAAAGTGTCGCTGACGCGCTTGACAACCGTAGATGGGAAGGGAGCAAGAGAAGAACAATAATTTATAACGTTGATCGTTTAACGCTCATTAACATCCAGATAATCACTCTACAGCCCAGCTGCCTTAAACGAACTCTCATTTCCTCTTTCACCTGTTCCACAGAATTCCTGCAGAGATGCCAAGGACCAATAAAACAGCACGCACAGCCTCCAAGAGGCTAGACGCAGTAATGGCCCTCTCATTACACATGTTGTACCAAACTACCAAATTATAGGGCCCAAATTAAGGAGCACCAAAGCACAGATTTATTATTTCTTCCGTTTCTTCACAGGAGTGAGATCTTATCGCGGTCTTATCGCGTTGATAGAGTCATGAGTCGTGTGATACTTTAGCTATTGAAAAATATCAGATCAACAAGCTCGTAGATCTATTCTTGAAGAATTGTGAAAATGTGGCGCACATTTTGAATATATATTCTTTCAAAGCGAACATTTTTAACTCAAATCTTTGCTTCTGGGGGGGTCCCTGGAACAACATATTTTGAGATTGGGTCGGAGGCCAATTACATATAATTTTGGGGGTCCTTGACATGAAAATGTTTGAGAACAACTGAAATGGGTTAAAGATGAACCTAATGGTTCATTAGGGGCTTGATTCTCATGATCAGATATGTGTTTATCTGTGGCCCCGGCAGTCAGAGGAAAGGGGGGGGACGGGGGACATTCTTGAGAGTCTGGAGCTATAGCTGAGATTGATGGGCCCTTGCTTAGATAATCACTGGACCAAAAGAGGGCTGAAGCAGCTCCTTTGTCTCTGCTTGGCAGCCAGAGCGGACGGGAGGATTGGTGGGAGGAATATGAGAGTTAGAGAGGAATAAAACTTACACCACAGACATGAGAATGAGACACATGCTTGGACAGCAGCGGAGGAGTGGGGGCGGATGAAGTGGATAGAGGGGGGGGGGGGGGGGGAGGAGGTGGGGGGGGGGATGGGAGGTCGGGGCAGTGGAAGCCAGGCTCCTTAAACAAGAGCCTCTTCCAGAGCAAATAAATCAAGATGGAGACAGAGACTGGTCCCGCGTCTTTACAAACACCATAGGGTGCACGTGTTGCTCTGAAAGAAACGTGCACTTGGCCATGTTAAGGGTCGTGTCTCTTTCAAATGTCTGTGAAATGTAGCTGTGGGAGAGCATGTAGCTGTGAGGTTGAAAAGTGGCCTCCTCTGTAATTCATCATATTATTTCAAGGCAACAACGAGCGCACTGTGGATTATTTATCACGAGCCCTCTAATGTGGAACATTGCCGGTAGGGGGGAATTGAAGCGAAGGTGTGCCCTCGCCTCGCGGAGTGAGAATCAGTCCTTCCACTGGCCAAAACATCTCAGAGGGCGGGATACCTCTGTGGTGTTTTTACTCCAAACAAACCTTAATGAGCCAGCCAGCCAGGAGGAGGAATGGAAGGGGATGAGGGGGAAGAGGGGAGGATGAGTGAGAAGAAGTGGCTGTTGAGTGGTCCTCTCCTAAGTGTGTTTACAAGTTGTCAGAGTGTAAATATAGGTGTGAAGTAAAGTGAGAAGTGTGGCTGGCCTGGAACACGGAGGGTGGAAGGAAGAAGACACCTATAGACCGATTCCGTACCGGTTTCATGGTCGCAGCCTACGTATTTCCTGTAGGCGGACTCGACGTAGCTGCGGGGGTAAAACCCTCACCAGGCGCACATCTTCCACTACAGTGAACGGCAGAGTGACTGATAGTTAGTTTGCCTCAAACTTTACTCTTTACCTGCTTTTTTACTAACACTAACATTACAAAGATGCCCAGAACATCGAGATGAACCTGTGTAGTTTATGGCTGCTCCAACAGTAGTGGCAACATAACAAATAAAATAAAACGGAATGTCTAATATCCACCGCGATGGCTGAGACCAGAGCCATTGAGTAATGGTTGAGACAAAGCAGTGAAGAATCCTGCAAGATACATAATTTCAGTCTTACCCAATACCCAATCTTTCTGTTTTATGAACACAAGGCTGCTGTATTTTATACCTCATACTAAGCATTTAAAGTATGAGGTATAAAGTACAGCAGCCTTGTGTTAATAAAACAGAAATATTTGGTATTGGGTAAGACTGGCGTTATGTATCTTTCACTGCTTTGTCTCAACCATTGCTCAATGGCTCTGGTCTCAGCCATCGCGGTGGATATTAGACATTCCGTTTTATTTTATTTGTTATGTTGCCACTACTGTTGGAGCAGCCATAAACTACACAGGTTCATCTCGATGTTCTGGGCATCTTTGTAATGTTAGTGTTAGTAAAAAAGCAGGTAAAGGAGTAAAGTTTGAGGCAAACTAACATCAGTCACTCTGCCGTTCACTGTAGTGGAAGATGTGCGCCTGGTGAGGGTTTTACCCCCGCAGCTACGTCGAGTCCGCCTACAGGAAATACGTAGGCTGCGACCATGAAACCGGTACGGAATCGGTCTATAGTGGGGGTAAATCCGCCGGAACCATCCATTGACCCGCTGAGCGCTGTTCAGAGGTGGAGAGCCGCTGCTCAAGAGGTTTTTAAGTGGTTAACAAGATATGATCTTGATAATCGATCATCATGTATGTATGTATGTATGTATGTATTTGGTTAAAATGGGTAGGGTTTAAAAAAAGGCAAGAGTTTGCTCTGGTGCACTGGCCTAAAAGTGGGTCCTTAAAAACTGCTAAAACTTCTGAAATGTATGTATGTAGGTATGTATGTGTGTATGTATTTTAAAAGGGGGGGCTTTTTGGTAAAAATCCCTGCCCGCAATACCTTCATATATTTAAAATGAGTCCAAAATAGGGTTACCAGTGAAGGGCCAACTGCCTATTCACTGGGGACTAAGCAAGGCAGATGTATGTATGTATGTATGTATGTATGTACGTACGTACAGTATTTCATTCTGTTCAATTCGGTTCTAAAAAACATGTCGCCTGCATTTCAACCGTTAAGATATCATCTGAGGTTAAGGGACTTGAATGGCTTCCATCGGCTCCGCCAGGACCAAACCCATGCAGTTATAGTGCCTTCCAACAACTGACACAGCAACTTAACAGCAAGAGAGACGGTAAAGAGTGAGGGAGAGTTATACTATAATGGAGGGAGAAGGGAGAGAGAGAGAGAGAGAGAGAGAGAGAGAGAGAGTGAGAGTGACTTGGGTTCATTGGATGACACAATGCAGGCCACTGCGGGAAACCTCAGCTCCTTCATTCACTGTGGTCTGAGAACATAAAAAGCACCACACTGTTTGATCTCTGGACTTGTATACATCTCACAACTTCAGGAAACACACACACACATAAAGAGAGAGAGAGACTGAGCTTTGGAAACCATATTTAACAATTATTTCCAGCATTACAACCCCCCGACCTACCCCTCACCCCCTTGCTTCCATTTCCATTCCTCCCACGTTATACAGCGACCCTGTCTTTGATATCAAACTGGGACGGAGATGAAAGTGCGTCTGGATCTAGGGGAGCGCTGCATGGTACTGTGCCACAGGTGGTTAGTCACAGGGCAGACCTCAGACTGGACCGGTTCCACAGAGCCACTGTGCCTCCACCTCCCAACTGTCCATCTGGGGAATTCAATGGGACTCCATTGTCTTGCAATCTCTCAACAGGTTTGCATAAACATCAGTGGCATCTCTGGTTGGTAAAAACAGAAGTAATGAGTAGTATCAAGGGCAAGACCACCAGGTTTTTTTAACAGCTTTCACCTGGCTACTGTTCCACAAGGAACCAGGCCTGACCACCGCCTGTCACCATTACATAGGTTGGCCTTGAACTTTACTTTTCCTTGTTGAGCTTATGTGGATTTTACAAAAAGAGCAGGTCTACAAGTTCACAACGAGTCGCATTGCAAACTTGTAGATTAGCTTTTTTCACAGAAAGTATTTGGTATACAGGGGGCGGAAGGAACAGGCCCAGTATAGAGCCCTGGGGGACTCCAGTCAACGAAATATATAGGGTAAGTGGTTAACTTCCAATAAGTGAGCAGCTAGGCCGGGGCTTCACTGTCTTGGAAAAAGCTGCTGATACTGGTTTTGGAATCCGACCTACGACTTTGTGTTTTCAGGATGGCTCCTCAAAATACTAAGCCACCCCTCCAATACGCACCAGATCTTTGTCTTTCATGCTCACCACGTGTGGGAGATATACTGTATGTACGCTAAAACTGAATCCCCCATCATCCATTTATACTCTCGTTTTCTGTCGAGGACATTGCTGGAAGGATTTAAGAGCCTTCGCTGTTGAGGAGGAATGTGGCCCTGTAGCACCATAAAACAAAATAGTCCATCATCCCTTTGAACCTCCAGCCTGCAACCCCCCTCCGGTCCACAATCCACATCCACAGGCCAACATCTGCCCAGCAGCCAAGCACCTGTCTCTCAAAGCCCCACGAGACTGTCAGCACCTCCTCCTCGCCTTCCAACCGGGCATGCTCTGTGACCTGCTGCGACCCAGGAAATAGGACCAATTACGGAGCACTTCCGAGGTTAAGGGGGGGCAAGCCCTATGTCATTCAACTTCTGGGATACAGGGCTATTTTCTTCACCCGTATCGTTCAGTGTCAAGCTGTCAACGCTGGTCGTTTCCCACACGTGTCTGTGTGTGTGAGAACCATCTTTATCTAACGGCTTCTCTGAAGACATGCAAATGTTTTTTCTCGGCTATTACAAACCCACAAAGGAGATATGGGCTCAAATTGAGACGTTGTACAATTCTTTACAAGTACCTTTACTTTTTAGTTTCTTCTGTTCTTGCTTGGCTTTTTCATCGAGATATTTGCAAGAACGTAGACAGTGCCAATGATAAATCAGCATTATCCATCCATACTGTACATCTTCAGCCATGTCAGCTATTAATGTTGGCGGTTGGACAGAGTGTCTGTCACTCAGTCGTGCGGTGAGCGTTCCCCTCGCTACGTATGGAATGCTGTCAGTGGCTTTACCCTAATCGGACACAGGAATGTTAATAGCGCGCTCATAAATGTACCACCATTCCTCATAGCCGACACCCAAACACAGAATTATGGAGAAATGTGTCTTATTGGTATTCCGCGATGGGAAAAATCCTTTTAACACCCTATAAAACAGAGTTTGCTGATTGTCACATTTCTTCGTGCAGTGTGCAACAGTGTTCCAGCAGTCCTCACACTTCGCTTTGCACTTGTTAATTGTTCGCTAACGTTGTCTTTCGCCTATTATATATATTAGGCCTGCAGCAATGCATTGCTCAAGCTGAACCAAATAAATCAAGCAAAGGAATACCACTCCAAGACCAAATACCGAACCTAACCACCAAGACTCACTCCACACAACTGCTGAAGGGACCTGGGAACAAGTCTGGATAACTCCACAATGAATAACCATTCATCATTAATGTGATAACTATTGCCATCGGTGACTTCAAAGAACAGGGGAGGAGGAATTGGGGAGAGGGGGGGGGTGCATGCGCTGGAAAGCCTCAACCAAACGAATGCTAGCCAGGACCATTTCCATACCACAGTCTGGCGTCATATCCCCAAATGACCTCGTATAACCTGACGCCATGGCACCACAATCAAACAGCATCGGTTCAGTATATGGTCTTCAAAAGCAAAACGTGTATTTGCCATACTGATTGGTTCCAAATAGCAAACGTTGAATGCAAAACAGTGACGATATATACCTATATATATATTTTTTTTCAATCAGGAAACGTGTGCGTGCATTTGTTCATACGCATGCACGTTGCTGCGAGTAGTGTGTTTTCCTGTGAGAGCGCCGTACAGCACATGAGTGTGTGTGAGAAACAGGGAGCCGGGGTTGAGGCCTGGATTTCTGCTAGAGCAATTATCTTGTTCCTCAAACCTTGCCGTTTAATGGAAATCCTAGGCCTTCGCCAAACTACACGCCTGCCTTTAGGTATGAACCTCTGAACTGGTCTCTCTCCCACTACTCCCCCTCCCTCCCCCACACACCCCCTTCACTCCCTCCCTTATTTCTTTCTCTCTCTCTCTCCCTCATTCTGCAAAATATTTTCATAGGAGACCTGACTTCACTGGGTTGCTATTAGTTTCACAGGTGTGGAGAAAGAAAGTCCATTAAAATACCCCTGGACATTCCAATGCACAGCTCACTGTGCTCTGTCTCTAAAGGCCTCTCACTCTACCTCTCGCTCTCTCTTTCTTATCCTACAATTCATTATTTTAATGTCTTTTCAAGAGTCCCCCAAATGTAATCACTCACCATATTTCTGAGTTATATCACGAATTTCAGTTATTTGATTGTCTGCGAGTATGTCTGTCTGTGTGTGTGTGTGTGTGTGTGTGTGTGTGTGTGTGTGTGTGTGTGTGTGTGTGTGTGTGTGTGTGTGTGTGTGTGTGCGTGTGCATGTGTGTGTGTGTGTGCGTGTGTGTGTGCTGTGCCATGTATTTTCACAGTAGCGTTAAGCTACAGGTCTCCTCTAACTGCGATTTATAAAATGAGAGTCAATGGAATCGGTACTTCCCATTCCTTGATCGCAGAAGCAGCAGATAAAGGTGATGAGCAATATTGGAACTCATATCATGGCCTTATTGGAATATTGGAACTCATGTCATGGCCTTATAAACTTTGCAGGGTTGCAGCAGAGTCTACAAAGTTCAACATGTCGTTAGTTTCATTGGAGGCCCTGGACATTGCATCACGTCCACAGAGGCTGGCATGGGACAGAAACTGCAGCCAGATGTTAGACCTCTGCTGTTTTCCAATTGAGCAACACCATGTATGCTACTGAAACAGATTGCGGGGGGGGGGGGGGGGGGGGGGCACCACCCAAGACTGACTGCCATAAAGTTACTAAAGTATGTGCCCTGAAGGTTATAGTTGAGACGCAATGCGGCCACAAATTCTGCACCTTGTCATTCTGCCTGTTTCTACTGTACTGCACCTCTTAGGTCATTTATTTCTAACGCCCAGTCTCTCTCTTATTTCTGCTGTCTTCCTATGCCCTTTTCTACAAAAAAATACTTGATTTGGAGGATATCACACAGGCAGGCCTGCAGGCAGGCAGGCAGACATAGCACTATAAAGTATATATGCGTAGTTTCATTATTTAGATATTAGGCCTACACTGGGGTGCAGTACTTAGTTTAGACAGTCTTTAGTTTAGACTAGTCATTGGTTAGACCAGTCATTAGTCCTACAACTACAAACCTCCCACGGGGCAGCACACCTAAACCTATACCTTAACCCATGTCTAACCAATGACTAGTCTAAACTAAGTATGCACCCCCTACACTGTTACGTTCTTAGCTTACGTATGATTCATGATAACTACTTTTGATGTATTGCCATGCTTTTTGTTCTTGCTTAATGTAAATCGCTCTGGATTAAGAGCGTCTGCTAAATGCCTAAATTGTAATTGTAATTGTACAGTCTATCTGTCTGTCTGTCATAGCAGCATCGCAGTAAAGTATAGGCATGAAACACAGATACATGCAGGTAAGAGCAGAGAGAGAAAAACATATAAGATAATAACATTTAAAAATAAGATAAAAAATATAAAAAGAGTGACGATCTTAGCAAGCAAGATCAGCGATTGGCTCCCCTCCCTCTGAAAAAACGAGTGCATGCATGCAAGCTCGCCCACAAAACTCTTTCCCCTCAAATCACTCATCCACTGCTGAGAAAGCACAACCCCGGGCCCCTTCTGCTGCGTCTGTTTAGCACGACTCCGTCTGGTTTGGAAAGGAACATGTTTACTTAGGTTTGGAGAGTAAGGGCAAAAACCCCAACTCTCCCGGTTTCTGTGTTTTCTTCTCCATCTCCTGTAAAAGCTACAGGAGATGGAGAGAGTCGACGAGGAGGCACCTCCTCAACCTTCAACCGCAAGCTTAAGGAGCAGTTTATGTGTGGGTGTGTTTAGGAGTCACTGGTTTGGGGTGGAGGCGCAAAGGAGAACAAGCTAATATGTCTTTTTGTAAGAGGTATTTAGGGTCTGGCAATTATCTGTGTGTGTGTGTGTGTGTGTGTGTGTGTGTGTGTGTGTGTGTGTGTGTGTGTGTGTGTGTGTGTGTGTGTGTGTGTGTGTGTGTGTGTGTGTGTGTGTGTGTGTGTGTGTGTGTGTGTGCGTGCGTGCGTGCGTGCGTGCGTGCGTGCGTGCGTGCGTGCGTGCGTGCGTGCGTGCGTGCGTGCGTGCGTGCGTGCGTCCATAACGTGCGTCCATAACGGAGATAAATTGAAACTATATCATAGTTGGCCCTCATTAATCATAATTGACCCTCATCATAACAAGATGGCACAATTTCCTCACCCTGTGTTTTGGAGGAGGGCTGTGGACAGTTCATAAACATGACTTCCAATGACAACATTGACTGGTAATTCCAAACTTTTGTGTTATTAAAGCTGTGCACTATATGTAACTTTCCTCTTCTACCCCGGATTTGTACACAGTTTCCTAGCGCAAGTGCTACCATTGAGCTAATAGAGCCTGCCAGCTTGCTCAGGAGAGACACTGAATCTTGACCATCAGGGCAAAATTCATGTCAGATGCTGTATCTGTAGGTGAGACATGACCTTAATTGACACAATTTAAATGTCTCAATAGAAGAGCAGGGAGACCCACATTTATATTGTAATAAGATACTCTGCCACCCAGATTGGACAACATTTTAATGTATTCGTTAAAAAGGTTACATAGTGCCGCTTTAATGTCTTCTATTTTAGCATGCTAACTTAAAGATAAAAGATAAAATGCTGTAGTTTCTATTAGCTATAGAATCGCTGATGTCATTGGTAGGCAGGTTTCTGATCAAATGGGGTACAGGCTTTATAGTTCCGACATACTATTGGTCCGTCATTAGACCGACACCCTAACCTAATCCTAATAGCAAGCATGGCGCAACGCATGTCGGACCAACGCATGTAGCACCAACGCATGTCGGACCAACGCATGTCGGACCAACGCATGTCGGACCAACGCATGTAGGACCAACGCATGTCGGACCAACGCATGTCGGACCAACGCATGTAGGACCAACGCATGTCGGACCAACGCATGTCGGACCAACGCATGTCGGACCAACACATGTCGGACCAATGCATGTCGGGCCAACGCATGTCGGGAGCGACGGGTGAGTACACAGAAAATATAAGCATTAGTGAGGACCAATTATATGAAAATAGGTTGACAAATGGGTGACGTGCATGCTCCATTAAGTTTCGGCTTTGCGTATAGGAATTATGGTTAGGCTGAGATGATTACAGTAAGGGTTGAGCTTAGCCGTGGAGTGGTTTGGGAAAATACACTGAGTATTTCCAGTGTTAAATTATCCATTTGTAACTCTGAGAGTGTGCAAATGTAACTCCATGTGGTTCCATTCGTACACTCTCAGAGGTTAAATGAACCCAGTGTATGGATCAGTCAGATTTCCCAGTGTAGTCAATGGAAATTAATGGAAGGTTCACGCAAGGATAGTAATATACTCTGTTACATTTGTCTGTGTGTGTGTGTGTGTGTGTGTGTGTGTGTGTGTGTGTGTGTGTGTGTGTGTGTGTGTGCGCGCGCGCGCGCGCGCGCGTGCGTGTGTCTCAGTGAAAATGGAAAAGGAAACATGGAGATTTAGGAAATCAGCAGACAGCAGCTGTTTAGAAAGAATGAAGGATTTGCTTGCTATTTGTTTTTAGATATATTTGTTATGCTTCATTATTTCAAATAGGTCAGTGTGTGGAGACTGCAGGAGAGAGACATACAGTAAGTGAGAGAGGAGAGACTGCAGGAGAGAGACATACAGTAAGTGAGAGAGGAGAGCCATGCGAGACAGATTCGAACCCGCGTCCTCCTGGCGCTCACAAGGAGCATGACGTCGCAGAAAGCCTAATTTAATATTTCATTTTTGTTATGCCCAAATACGGTAGCCTGGCTAATAACCCAGACTCAAATCACACTGTCGGAATCCGCCGGCAGGCAATTGTTTTTTGCCAACGGCTGATTCGGTCTGGCTTATTAGCCAAATACGGAGGCTGAAAAGTGGTTGAGTCTGTCTGCATCTATTATAATAATTAACAAATGGAAAGTTTGTAACTACGGTATAATATCTATATTGGAACACACTTTTTCCATTTCCTGACCAGTTACCTTCTTGAACATACCACCTGACAACGAAGATATGGACTTCATGACAGTACAGAACACAGACTGAGGCAGGCTGAGAGAGAGAGAGAGAGTGGATATAATGAAGAGATGGAACCAAACGAAAGACTCATTGTGAGCTTGTAGATCTGCTACATCCGCTACATTTGAGTGCTTTTTCCCACCACTATCGACTGTCTCCATCAGCCGACTTGACATGGATGTGCCCTTTTACCCGTCTGTAAAACAACTGCCCTTTCCAGACCATGAATGCAGCATTTACTATAGTGGAAGAAATACAAATGCCACTCCTTTCCATGCCATGCCTGGAAGGCAGCATTCAGGAGAAAGTCTCCTGAACTTGGAACACACCAATTTGCATTGAACACATTCGTTTCGAAATCCATGTCGTACATGCACCGCATGTCCAGTAGATAAAGAGTGCTGGGTTGCGCCCCGAGCTTGTAGATCTGCTATTTTCGCAATTTTTGTTCAAAAGTGCCCTCTTACGGGATTTCAGGCCCTGCCTCTCTAACACTCTCTGTTCTCCTCTCCTCCACCGGCTGTGCTAACACTGACCAGAGACCCTGTGGTATGAGAGCAGGGCCGTGTTTAGATGGCTTTCTGCGAGGCTCTCTCTCTCCGCCCGAGAACAGTGCAAATAGACATAATGCCGAAATAACAGCCGCTGGAATGCGATGGCGCGCATGTGGTTGTTGGGCTTGGATGGAGTTTGGAGTTCACCAAGCAGACAGATTGACCCCACCCCCTTTTTTCCCTGTTACACACACTATATACCGCGAGTCTGTCTCCTCCTCCGTCATGGCTTCTGAGGGGAGGGGTCTTTTTTGTCTGTGGACTGTCGTCGTCATGGGTTCAGCGGGCGGACAGTGGTTCTCAAAGCATTTTCACGTCAAGGACCCCCAAATTTATATATATATATATATATATATATATATATATATATATATATATATACAGTATATATATATATATATATATATATATATATATATATATATACAGTATATATATATATATATATATATGGCCATGGGTTTACAAGCAGGGACGTGCAGAGAGTGTTAGAGAGGCAGGGGCTGAAATCCTGCAGACAAAACTAGCGAAAATAGCAGATCTACAAGCTCTCAACGGGTCACACTGCAACGCGTTGAGCACTTGTAGATCTGCTATTTTCGGGACGCAACCCAGCACTCTTTAGCTATAGTGGAGATGCTGTGTGTACGACATGGATTTCGAATTTGTTCAACGCAAAATACTGTGTTCAAGTTTAGGAGACTTCGGTAAAAAAAGCAATTCTCCTGAATGCTGCCTTCCGGCATGGCAAGGAAAGGCAGTGGCAATATGTCATGATGCGACGTGTTGTGAGCTTGTAGATCGGATATTTTCAAATTGCAGAATAATGCCTCAAAGAACAGCAGCTCATGAACACTATATAGACTATAGTTATTCTCAACCTTTGTAATTGCAAGGACCCCCCCCGTTTCAAGATCAAAGGATAGTAGCGCACATTCGAAAACAGGTGCTGGCCCCGAAGTGAACCGAGATCAAAGGCTTGAGTTGATTTGAGTCCAAAGAAGAGCTCGAAACGTCACTCATAAAATTGAACATCTGAGTGTGTGGCTCTGCTTTTTGTCCAAAGATCCCCAGTTTGACAAACAGACAGACCCCGGCCCAATCTATACTATAAAAGTGTTAATGTAACTCGCCTTTTGGTTCCATTTGTACACATATTTTTATGAACTATAAATTAAGAGGTAAGGCGAAATAAGACACATTAGCTTCATGTAGGCTAGATAATCTATTTCCGCACACCTCCATTAATTATACAAAGGGCTTAAGAAGTGATTTATGATATCAGATTATCAGACAATTATACAAACATCGAATGTAGATTTGATCCTCCTGCTAAAAACGAAATGTATTAATCCACACACTGTCCGCCTGTCCGGGCACCTATAGGCTCAATTCAGTCGGGTTCGATTCCGATGGCCGTTGCTGCGTGTTACTACCGTACTATCAATAAAGGCATAAAAGTCTCCCCCCAAAAAAACTTTGCCTTCTGGCTCAGCTCTCTTTTCGAACAGCACTCAAAAGACAAAACCACACTAGGGTCAAGACACTAGTCTATGTTCAAATTTCAAGTCAAGGATCGGGATGCTCATCCTTGGAGCACTCTGTTGAATGGACACTGTACGGCTTTCCACAAGGAACAGTCTCCTGCATGATGACAATGACTGGTATCTTAAACTTTGGCAAGCCAGTTTGACGGGAAAACTTGCTTCTCGATTATTTGATTAACCCCCATGAGCAAAATTAAGTGGGTTAATGGTTCTAAATGTCGGCTTCAATATATTTTCAATTAATTGTCCAGGCGTACGGCCATGTCCCACATGGCAGGACACGCGCCATAAAATCCTCAGTTTGATAATGTAACTCTCACAATCAAATTAACCACTTAAGCCATTCTGGACGGGAACCCCTTTTGGTGCTTTAAACATTATGTAATGTTATACTTTAGCTATTGAAAAATAGCAGATCTGCTATTTTTTAAAATTCTTTCAGAGCGAACGTTTTTAACTCAAATCGTCTGGGGGAGGGGGGTCCCTGGACCGACATATTTTCAGATGGGGGTCGGCAGCCTATTACATATAACTTTTGGGGTCCTTGACATGAAATATTGAGCACCACGGATATAGAAACATGAGGTTTTTCAGAAAATTGTCGTGATTTAGAAGATTTCTTTTTTAATTTCGGCGTCAGGCCTAAATGGGTTAAGCCTCATTTTCCCCGTAATGACCTGCCCAAAATAGGGCCGCCGGGCCGGAGATAACGTAGTTAACATGTTATGACATTCTCTTACACCTTTCCTCATGATCTCTGCATCTTTTTCAGCACAGAACAGTAGTTCTCAAACTTGTTCATGTCACGGACCCCCACATTAATCCATTTAGACCTGATGTCAAAATTCTAAAAAATGACTTCCTGACAGTTTTCTGAAATAGCCATGTTTCTATGTCAGTGGTGCTCAATATTTCATGTCAAGGACCCCAACAATTATATGAATTTGGCCGCCGACCCCCATCTGAACACATGTTGTTCCAGGGACCTCCCAGAAGCAAAGATTTTAGCTTCTACTTCTTTCGTGTAACGTCAGAGGTCCAACTCTGTCGTGGAGCCACGCCGCATCTGGTCCCAGGTCAAAGAGGCTGGCTTCCGAGGGCGGTCTGTATAAGAGGCAGGTGTTGATGATATGGTCGGCGGTCTACTCAGGGTCACCACACTCGCATGCCGCACTGTCCACCAATCCCCAGTTCTGCATTGATGCATTGAAGCGCCCAACCCGTTTGTAAGCGGTTCAGTGTGGTCCATTGCCGGCGAGGTAAGTCATCTCCTCCTATGGAGCCATCTCCTGGTTCCCAGATGTATCGTTGCATGCGGGAGGGAGATTTGAGCTAAAACGTTCGCTATGAAAGAATATTAAAAGATTTGCGCCACATTTTCACGATTTTACGAGTGCCACGCTACGAGCTTATAGATCTGCTATTTTGCAACGGCTAAAGTATAACATAATACATAACATAATAAAGAGAGGTTCCCGCCCTGAATGGGTTAATATAGTTGCTGAAACCACCTAACTCCACATTTGAGTTATATATATCTAGATATCTTTCTGCATAAATCAGTGCTGTTGAACACCCTTTACGTCCGTGTGTTGTTTCGAAAATATTGAACAAAAGTAGTAAAGTAGTAAAAAAAAACGCTTTGGACAAAACCTCTTAACTCCATTGGACCCTCACCTCAAGCTGTCTGCTGAAGCAACTAACTCCACCACCTCTCCCCCTCTCATGCAAGTAGTTGACAATATATAAAGTTACAACAAAATATAAGGTTTTCTTAATTTCCTGAAAAATGAATATTTTTAATTTCCTGGAAAATAAACATTTTGGAGTTAGGTGGTTTCTTCCCGAGAGAGATACGTGGCCATGGACATCCACTTGAAAATATCTTGTACAGGGACCCCCATGACGAGATTTGTGTTCAAATGTTTCAAAAATATTCACATTTTTAATGAACCTTTAGACACCTGTGTGAAGTGAAGGGCGCTCTTATCATCGTACATCATCCATTCATTGTCAATGGGAATTTTGTGTAGGACAAAAATAGCCGATTTGCTCGTCTACATATGACGCAAAATCTCCATTCATTGTAAATTTTAATGTTTGTGTAAGCTGAATATAGGAGGGGCTAGCGCCCATCAGAAATGGCTCAACTGATTTTGGTGCTACATTAACAAATGTATAGCCGGGGACCCCCTGGAACACCCTCAAGGAACCCACCATCTGGAACACCCTCAAGGAACCCACCATCTGTAACACCCGGCTCCATCTCAGACAGAGAAAGATATAAAACATTGCGAAAGTACAGACTTGAAAACAAACACTTGTCTGCCTTTTGTGCTCAAGCTTGCTGGTGTGCAACCCCCCCCCCCCCTCACACACACACACACTCGCACGCACGCACGCACGCACGCACGCACGCACGCACGCACGCACGCACGCACGCACACACGCACGCACGCACGGGTGTTGAGGCTTTCATTGGAACGGCTTAAATGGTCCTTAAAATGCTGTTTGAATGATGAGTGAGAGTGTCCGTGTGTGTGTGTGTGTGTGTGTGTGTGTGTGTGTGTGTGTGTGTGTGTGCGACCGTGTGCTGTGCATGCGTGTGTGTATAGTGTAGTGTAGTGTACAACCTCCAGACCCATTTCCATGGGCCATGCCACATTTCTTTCACCTCCTTCCCCCCTGTCTTGAAGTTGACCACATCTCCCACAGTGGTCACACTCGTTTTTGCTTTTTCCTTCTTCTCTCCTCCTTGTATTCTTTAGATTTTCCCCCCCTTCTTCTTCTTGATCCACGCCCATGGGGGAAACACATTTGCCTTCTCACATTCAAACATATGGCAACAGCTACTAGTTGCTTATCGCACAAACACACATGTGTAAATACATAGCCTCGTCTAGACTGATATTGTGGTGTGCAGCTCTCACTGGAGGCAAATCCCCACCATCTGGGTTTTAATTGGCCTACAGCTCCAGTCTGGGTTTCCCAAAACATCTTAGCACTAATTCATTGTTACTTGCATTGTGAGCCAGTGTGCATGGGGCAGAGTTTGTGCCATATGCTTTTGGAAACAAGACTACGGCCTCTAGTTTGAGGGGCGGACAACTGCCGAACTTGGACGTTAACTAAGTCAGCTCAGTGTTCTCTGAGTTCCATGAAATGCACTAACAAAATGTGCTGTCAGTGCTGATTGCCACCTTGAGATGCAATGTGAGGCACAACGCCAGGGAAGACATTTGACCTAGTCTTGGGTATGTTGTCAGGCAACCAAAAAAAAACGTCATCAGACACACAGAATACAAACAATTACAGACAGATGGGAGTATATTCGCTTTCTTCAAGTGAATATAAAAAGTCAATAGTCAACAGGAGTCAATGTAGAGAAATAAATATATATATATACGGTAGCTTTTCTAGTTTAAATTAAAAGTGGGATACTGTAGTGCAACTTGTCGATGTTGTAGTACGATCGCTCATGAACATTTATTGTCACTTTAGTCCTGCACAGTATTGTGTTCCAAGTGAACATTCATCGACAGGCAACAATACAACATACGAATGGTACAGAGGATTCACTTACTGAATCCAGTGGCAAATCTCCAAACCCAGTGATTGCACTGCTGATAAACATTAAGCTTAAAGTAGGGACATCAGAGTCTAAAAACCTTGCCAGCCCAGAGCCTAGACCTAGAAGCTGTGCAGCTCCTTACACCCAGCTAGACCAAAGTAGAGCTGTAGCTGTGCTATCTACTGTATCACTAGTCAGCCTAAGAATGAAAATGAAGAGAAAAGAAAGGGTAGAAATTATGGGAAGGGGTATATATTGTGTAGTCATTGAAGGAGGAGCTAGAGGCAAGGTCGTGCACTCAAAGGTTTGGGTTCATTCTCTGGGGAGCATTAATGTGCTCAGCAAGTTTCATGGCAATCCAGCCAGTAGATTTTGAGATATCTAGTTTGGAACCACAGTGTTGGACGGAGTGACTGATTGACTAACCGACTGACTTTGTAATCCTTAAAGCCCTGACATTAGACCCTGCCCTGGTCTATGGGCAACCGCAATTCCTATCTCTGAGTCAGAGATGACTTTGGAAGGGGCTTACAAAATAGCCGTCACTGTCGACCCAGACACTGTTTGTCAAGTATGTCTGCCTAGTGCTTATAAGTCAGTCAGTCAGCCTGCCGGCCTGCCTGCCTATCTCACTGCACATTCAGCCAGCCACCAAAAATGCATTGTTACAGTCTATGCTGTCTTCCCTCCTCACACAGACAAACTCACTGAGAGCAATTACAGATACATTCCTGAGACTGTGTGGACAGTGAGAGAAGAGAGCAAGCTAGAGACAAGAAGGAGAGAAGGCAATGCTATAAGGGACTAAGGGAGGGCAGGAGAGTGTATCTGAGGTTACAGACAAGACATGAAAACATTCACTCCTTCCTAAAGAAATAACCAGAGGAGTAAGAAGACACAGGCATGTGTGTTTGTGTTTTTCTACATGACTAAATGGGTCAGCACATGCTCAGCAGATTGGGGACGAGGACACTGACGTCACAATGTCTTCTCTTGTGATAGACGAAGACAGACTCTCAGTATTTAGCCATTACAGAAATGCCAAAATAGCCAAAAGAGGCAGAACAGAGCGGAGCAGAATTGAATCGAAATCACAGGCAAGACTAGGACTGTGAATGTGGCTGTTGTGTCTGGCAGTACTGAGAGCTATGTGGACAATTGGACCCTGGCGGCATTACAAGCAACTTTTCCCCTTCCTCTTTCTGAATAATCGCATTGAGAGAGGAGTGTCACATGGACTAGATTAGCAGATTAATCGATGCAGATGCTATGTGACACATTCCTCTGCATATCCCTCCCTCTCTTCTCTTGCCATGCATCCCTGATCAAGAGGGCAGTTATAGGGAACCCTGCATCTCCTATCCAGGACTGTCCTGCACTGTCGTGATGTTTGGTTCCCATGGTTACCCCATGTGTGTGTGTGTGTGTGTGTGTGTGTGTGTGTGTGTGTGTGTGTGTGCGTGCGTGCGTGCGTGTGTGCGTGCGTGCGTGCGTGCGTGCGACCATGCGTGCGACCGTGCGTGCGTGCATGCGCGCATGAAGTTGCATGTGCAAAAACTGTGATGGCAATAATTTTATTGGTGAGACCAAGCCACGGTGCACGGCAATGTCTTGAGTGTTAATGAAAGTGGAAGTGCTATACGGCGGTAACGTGATTACAGCGTAGGTCCAAACAGTACTCTCTCTGGCAGTTCTCTGGCATCGCGTCTTCTGCCTGTCAGAGTTGTTACCTGTCCCGCATGCAACGGAATTCGCATATCTGTTTACACTTATACGGAAAGCACACTTGGAAAAAGTAAGTGTATCCAGCAATGGTCTCTGGTGCACTCGCTCCTTACCAGTGGTGTGAAGGGAGGCACGGTCATAAACAGTGACAGAAACAATATGCTTCAATAAAGGAACATCTGCAGAATGCTGCGTTTGTATTGGAACTCGTGATGTCATACCTGGCTTGTCTGAAGTAGGCCCAGAACGAGGACTAGTGACTACTTTGTACAAGTATCAAATTATCGAGCATAGCGAGGAATCTGTCAGCGTGTTAAGCAGTAAAGTGATACTATTTGCTGAACGTATTAAACTGTTACAGCTGTGCTGAATGAACAACGCATGCTTCTACCTGTGTGGTCATCAAATCCACATTTGCTAATGATCCAACTTTTTCCAAATACTCAACATCTTTTGTTTGTAAATATCTTCTGAAAGCACATTTAACCATCCTCAAAATATCATCATCAATATTATTTTGTATAAAACGTTGTGAAATGTAACCATATTCTTTGTCAAATAGCAAAATCAAAGGTTTATTAGCTCATATCAGCCCGGAGCTAATGAAGATCAATAGTCTCAAGATCACGGGTCATGTTCTCTCCGTTGACAGGGAGTTCTGAGTGCTATGCATTGTGCATCTGGAGCTATACTTCTCAGGTCTGAGCTAAAACTACCAGACAATCATCACTCTCTCCTCATCAGGAGGTGCCTGTCAACAGGCAAGACTCAGGAGGAGAGTAAAGGGAAATAGGCTTGCAGGGAAAGCAAGAGATCCCGATGTTAAACGTTGCCTAAACTGGTTTTCTATTCACATGTTTATAGCCCACCAGGGGAAAGATCTGAATCCACCAGGGCACCGTCATTTATTGTGCACTGTGCCGTCTTGGAGGGGGTCTACACATGTTCCCCAACACATTCCCCGCACAAGTGTTGAGAAGATCTGGATTTGTCATTGTTTCTGTTTTTGCATGCGCGTGCGTGCATGCATGTGTGTGCGTGCGTGTGTGTGTGCGTGCGGAACATACACGTGTGCATTCCGCCTTCCTATGTTATGGCTGACTTGCTGGCTTTTCTCAGGATTTCTCAGCGATCCTCAGTTTCCCCTGCCGCGCCTCTACGACATTTTGTCTACTTACGCAGAGCACTGGCCAAAGAGACGTAACTTTGGACTTCACGTCCTGTTTATCTGCAAACCACATCATGATACGCTAGCAGTGCTAACGGTTAGGTTTCTATGGCCATAGCTGGATATCCGCACATACAGTATGAGCTCTGTGGCCTGTTTGTTGCTTCTCTGCCTCTAACATGAGGTTCACATCAGCCGCCTGTCACAGTGGTGGGGACACAGAGTTCAGGACACATCCTATTGCTGTAATGATCTGGCAGACATGCCTGTATTCTACGCCTCTTCCAGTTTACCATCTCTTCTTGTCTCCTGGCCTTCGTGACACTTAGGGGCCTTATGTGTTCCTCCATGGAGGCAACACAGATTACCTAAAGCTTTATGTAGTTTCTACCTCGTGTCTACAGGGCACACCTTTTTGGCAAGTATTCTGCCACAGTTCAGACTACAGAATATGAAATGTGGTGGTGTTTGGCAGCATGAGGCCTTTTTTTGTCTTGAAAACGACGGTCGTCGTTTTCAAGACCAAAAAAAAGCGGTCGTCAAGACTCGTCATGTGGAAAACTGTTGTTTTCCCCATGAGAGCCACGGTAAAGGAAGTCTAGCTAATTGCACCGGTACTAGGATGTTACTGTGCTCATTACTCAATTTCAGGAATGGGCCAGGTGTTGCCAACAGGGCAAACAAACGTGGGACGGAGCACTGGAGGTTGCTCCTCGGACTGAAGCAGAGTTGATTCGTGGAGCACTGAGCTCTGTCTGGGAGTGAACAGACAGGCCCTGCATGTTTCTGTTGACACCAGTTCAAATCCTCAACCAGATCAAAGACGCCACATGGTCTCAACAAACCCTTTTCAGACCAAGCTTATTTTCTCTTTTCTGCTTCTTTCACTCTCTGGACTTTTTTTCCCCTGTACTTTCACCTTCCCTTGCCTCTTTCCCGCAATTACCTCCCCTTCCCATCTTTTGACCCCATATTCATCATAATACTCCCTCCGTCTTTCTCTTCCTTGTCCAGAGGACTGTTCCCCTTCCCTAGGCTTCCCACATCCCTATCACACTCCCACAACATGGGACTTGGGTTTGTGTGGTTCTGCCCGGCTATGGGAGTTGTCCAGCTCAGGCTTCATTGGGCTGGTTGGTGGTTGTGCTTTCAGACTGGAGCCCAGGGCCCACTATTCGGAATCACCACTTTCTCTGGTTCAAATTAGCACTGAGGCAACACAACGACACGACTTTCTGCTGGCGGCTCGCTGGGGCAGGAGTAGAGAAAGTGGGGAGAGAGAGATTGTGTAGCCATGTGCGAACCACATGAAAGTTGGCGTTAACTGAGTCAAAGCTCATTCTAATTAAGTGTTGTGTTTGTTGGCCAAAGGACACCCTTCCAGAAGTGCCTCCTACTTCTTTATTATTTGCAATCCGAAACAAAGGTATGGTTAATGTAAGCTATATTTTTATTCCATCCTTTATCGTGCCCTATCGCGTTCTAAAAATCTATCATCTAGAGAACATTCCAGTCTCAACTGCCCAGCTTGGTTTGAGACAGATCACTTTCATCCCTGAATTAAGAGCTGCTTAGGTTTAATAGCTGGCTGCTACAATGCCATGTTGCTGGTGACAATAGCAAGTTGTTCCTAATTTCTTTTTTCTAAATCAGAGCCTTTGAGTCTTCAATAAAGACATTATGGCTCTGAACTCTGTAAAGAGCCGACACCACGGGAGCATTACTACAGATACCAGATAACAGTGCATGTATGACATCAGCTAAATGTGGTATTACATCGGTTGGAAGTTATGCCATTAGCATATCTGGCTGCGGCTCTATAGCTGATAGAGAATCATGAATGTGATTGGCCATTTTATTGGGGGAAAAATATTTTACTTTATCAGAACAAGCTAAACAATGACCATGCAGATGAGGAGGAGGACTATGGACTTAGATTAAAAATGACCATGCAGATGAGGAGGAGGACTATGGACTAAAGAATGACCATGCAGATGAGGAGGAGGACTATGGACTTAGATTGCTGTTTGTTTGCCTAGTATCTTTGCAGCACAGCAGCTCAAATGATATATACTGTACCTCCCAAAACACAAATCCACTTATCTCCGCTAATTCTTCAGGCAAAGCTATAACCCGTTCCTGTATTGTCAGTAGGGAACAAAGCAATGTCATCTTATTCTACTGCTACTTTAAGTCATTGAGCTTGTTAGGAACCCTGCCAAACAGCATCGCTTCTCCTGTCTGACTCCAGTACGCTTTGCATATAGGATAAACAGAAACAAGAGAAGTCAAGTCATGATGGCATGCACGCACGCACGCACGCACGCACGCACAGAGAGAGAGAGAGAGAGAGAGAGAGAGAGAGAGAGAGAGAGTACACTAGTAGCCTACACATGCAAAAGGACACAATCTTCTCAGGAAAGCTGGACTCACACCACAGAAAGCTGAAACTGCAACGAGCACAGTCCTTTTTTCCTTCATTTTATCGTTTTTCTATTTGGTTGCTGATTACAGGAAATGATTAAAGAGGAAAAAAGCCTTGAAGGACTGGCTGGGCTGTACGGTGCCTGTTGCTTCTGAACCCTAGCCTTATGAAACACATGTTGCTCAATGGGCTGAAATTCTGTACAGAGAGGATTAAGTCTCAAAGCCAAGGCCGCTTCAGGCTTCAAGCCTGAGACAACCGCCATTCTACAAACGAATGATCCAGAGTTGTGGAAACATGGAATACTATAAGTCAATAGTATTCTAACTTTAGTTTTTTCTTCCCTCAAACTGCATTGGAGCAATTGGGCTATGGCCGAGGAACTGACAAGTACACTGACTTCAAACGACTTTCAAGCCAGTGGCAATTTGGCAAATATGAAATACCAGGATTTTATTCACCAACCAAAGAATTCATTTGTCTTCGTAAGATTTGTAACGAATGACCAAATAATCAAAAGTAGCAGTCCAAAGCGCTGGGTGGTCCACAGTATAAAGGATTTGCCCTCCTCCATCCATCCCAGTCTTGGACGCAGGGAGCCAAGTCAAACCTCCCATGTTTACCCTGGCAGAATCTGGCATGGCCATACCCATGTTTGAGGTTCAACGGCAAGGGTTTCACCGATGGCTGCGCCTGCGGCGGCCATGTGGTGTGCACCTGTAGCCACCTGCAAGTGTAAGACCTCACTGAGAGTCAGGCATGGGAAAACACACAAGGTTCCAGATAAAAAACAACAACATATCCAACTCCCTGCTGGACATCTGTGTCTCTTCAACAATAACGTCATTGAATACTAAACTAGAAAGGTGGGCTCAGTGGAGTGCAAATCTCCGTCGGGAGGCATGCCCCAACAATAATACTTACACTATGTGATACAGCAACATCAAACAAGTACGTTTCTCTCCTCATCTGTCTCTCGTTATCTCTCTATTGTCTATATACTGTATAGTTATGTCATTTGTTGCGACTGTAGTTCTTACTGGTATATATTCTGTATATTATACAGTATACTGAGAGCCTATCGGCCCTGCATTACCCGCTAGCACTATCCACAACCGTGATTTACGCATTTAGCAGCTTCCACTATCCGTAAACGGTATCTTGCGGCCACACTACCCACTATACATTATGGCGACTCCTTTATTTGCGGCTGGAGGTGTGCCCGTAGGGGGCGTGTTGATGCGTTTTCCCTATAATTGCTTAATTAATCTTGCCCACACAAGTTTGGGAAAGCGCATAGCAGGTCCTCAGACCACCCGCTATGCCAATTCCGTTTTGATAGAACGCACACCTGTAATGGACACGTTGGGAGTGGAGCTGCCTGGACACACAACAGCTTCACAGGTCTCATTCTCTCCTAATTCTCCACACATTTCTGGGATTCTAATTGTCCTATAGTCAGCAAGCGAGTGGCAATTCCTTGTGTCAATTGTATTTATATATGATTCAAAGACGATTATTTGTGCCGTGCGTCATGCGCAATTGCATTCGGTCTGTTCAGTTTCATTAATACATTGTGCATGAAATACTGCATGGATTACAATAATATAACATTCTATATAATCAGTAACATGAGGGTGATATGTAGCCTTTCACTATCACATATAGTTTTATTGAAAAGCAAGCAAAGGCTTGCCTTTGCTTCAATAGTTAATAGTTTGCCTGACTATCAAACTAACAACATTTGACAAACTGTCAAATGTTAGCCTCAGTGCGGTTGAGGGTGAGTGTGAAACCTCTTCCAGAGAGAGAGATAGAGGCACTATAATCTCTTCTGGACACACAAAACAACAAGTATAAATGTATTCCAAGGCAGCGACGCGTGCCCCCATCTTCCATGGGCAGAGAAGGTGACAGCCAAGATTGCACTGGGGATAATGAGTAATTGGGTAAATGATATTGGGTTGCACAGTCTTCTCTTAAAGGCAATGGCATGTGCAGGCATGGTGACTGGTCATTAACCACACCTATGCATAATGTAACGGAATAATGGCTGGAGTCCAAGATAGCAATTTTTAACGCCTCTTACTCTTATGTATGTTTTGTTATGAGGTTATGAAAGAAAGATCCAGCTGTCTGCTGTCTGGAAAGTAATGAGCATTTGTTTAGGCTGACTCAAGAATTATTTACTGTTAGATGAAAATGAAAATGATAAATATTTTCCTTATCAGAGTTTTGATCCAAATTCCATTTCCTGAAGCAATATCCAAGGGAGGGAGAGGGAAACAGAGGAATACAGAGAGAGACAGTGATAGAGACATGATACACAAGAGACAACGCACGCACTTCGCCCACGTGTGCGTGTGTGTGTGTGCGTGCGTGTGTGTGTGTGTGTGTGTGTGTGGATTGCATGTGTCCTGCATTAAGCATCCCTTTCATACAGTCCACACAAATACAAAAAGGTTTTGTATTTAGCCCGCTCCAAAGGGACTGTAACTCCACAGCGAGCCAGTCTCTCTTGCCTTTATGAACACCTACGCCAACGTCTAAATCAAGCTCAGACTGAACAATAACAAAGTCTGGAGCTCGTAAAGAATGGCCTCTGAAGTGCTATTTCCATGGAGTGTTCAATATTGACCCATCCATCTATCTGAGGGATATGTGTTGTCATTGCATCTGAAATGCAAATAATGAAAATAGACCACTTGGCAGCGGTAGTACGTTTAACAAGATGAGAAGGGGTGTGGTGGGGCTGGTGGGGGCTTGTTGAGACTTCAGATCAGCAGACCCTTCGTGCTCGGTGGTGGAAATGTAAGTACAGTAACTAAGTACATTTACTGAAGTACTGCACTTGCCACTTACTGTAAGTACAATTGGGGGAGTGACGTCAGGTTTGAGACTTGAACATGCAATGCGCTGACAGCGCATTGCGTGTTCAAGTCTCAAACCTGCATTAGGAGGGCCCGGGCCACTTACAATTCTGAGGTAAATCTTGTACTTCTTACTATTGAAAAATAGTAGATCTGCAGATCTGCCATTTTTGAGAAAGTTAGATTTTTATTATTTTCTTTATATTTGAGTCATTTTACTGTGGTATTAATAATAAATAATAATCTAATGTCAATACTTTTTTACTTTTACTCAAGTTTGCTGAGTATTGAGTGTTTAACCCATTCTGACCTGAGATCAGATTCATACGCGGTTTCCGCCGGACACACACTGGTCTGATGAACCCATTCTGACCTGAGATCAGATTCTAAAAATGTCAGTCGTTCTTCGATTTTTCAAAAATAGCAGACCTACAAGCTTGTAGATCTGCTATTTTTAAATAGCTAAAGCATAAAATGATGCTGACACCAAAATGGGTGCCCGGTCAGAATGGGTTAAGTGGTTAAGTAAAAATAAAATCTGAGTACTTCTTCCACCACCGGTGGACTCTAGGACCTCGTTCACAACGGCGTTTATGCTCATATCGTGAGCATTATAGGGCAAGACCACTTTGGGTTGTATAGTTACCGTGCCATCAGGCCCGGATTAACAATGGAACTTTAGTGGCGCTTAAAGCCCCGCGGCCCGCAGCTTGCAGGGCCCTGTGCGGGAGACTATTTCAAATAGGTACAGTAAAGGTACAGTAAATGGTGCATATATATATCCAAGGCGCTTTCATAGATTGTGTATTAAATTCACCCATTCACTCACACACACACACACACACACACACACACACACATTCATACACCGATGGTGGTGGAAACCATGCAAGGCACCAACCAGCACATCGGGAGCAATTAGGGGTTCAGTGTCTTGTTCAAGGACAATTCGACACTAACTCTGGGGGAGCCCGGGTTCGAACGGCAAGCCCTTTGGGAGTGGTTGATCCGTCACTATACTTGACATGATGTAACTCCACATGTGGACAGGAAATCAAAAATAATTGCTCCAGTGAATAGAAATTGATCATTCAAAATATGTTCCGGCTCTCATCTCAAAATTACTCTTTTAGTACGTAATGTAAGCAAACACAAAGTTGATTCAGACAATACAGAGCATCACCAAACCCGAGTTACTGTTTATTTTTTATTTTATGTTAACTTCCTATTGATCTTTCCAAGAAAACACGGACTGAAAAAACAACAAAAAAACAGGCCTACTGGGTTTGGTGATGCTCAATATCAGGGATGGGCAACTTTGACGATGGAGAGGGCCACTATATTTCCACACTCACTCATCTTTGCTATGTTCGAATTAAAATCTTGAATTTTTGAATTGGAATCCTGAAAATTAACATTTTTATGTCATTTCAAATGCCTTTAATTGTGTTGACCAATGAGCTACTACTTTAGTAAAGTAAATAAAGCGGGTCATGTTTGCATGTTGTGGAATTGTAACAGCTGAAACCAATATTATATCAGTATTCTGACATTAACCTGAGGGCCGCATTAAGTGAAGGTGGAGGCCGCATGTGGCCCCCGGTCCGCCAGTTGCCTAGCATAGAAAGGAGGGGCATGCATTCGTTGTCTGGAAAGGGCAGTTGTTTTACAGACGAGTAAACATATCTCTACTGTCGGGCAGAAACCTCCTAACTCCTAGTTAGGAGGTTTTGGCCGAAGACCTTTTTAATACTTTTCATTGGTTCAATATTTGTTTAACCAATACACAGACTTAAAAGGTGTTCAATAGCACTAATGTATAGGAACATAATAATAATAATCTAAAAGCTGAAAAATTTTAGCTAGTTTCTGACGGCTGGGCAGTGACGGTATCTGAGCCCGGTGAGGCAGGGAGGTCCTCTCACACAACAAACTTTGGGGAGACTCAGGGAAAAGTCTCTCACGGCATGGTGATAATGTAGGGTTCAAACCAGGAAAAACTGTGCCTCAGCAGAGGAGAGCCGAGATGTCACGTTCCATTAAATGGGAACAGCGCTGGGCTGGGACCGTGTGTGTGTGGCTTTCATTCCTGTTTGTTCCTTTTGGAACCCCTTTGAAAACACAAAGCTTTCAGGTCCCGAGAAAACTTTTTTTTACCACAGCCGTTTTTTTGGTTCGACTCCAGTCAACACTGGCGTTTCATTTCAAGATAACTCAGTTCATACCTAAGTCTAGACCAATAAAGAAAGAAGTGAGTGATGGGAAGTGAGGTGGAGGGCTGCACCCGTTCCTCTCCATCGTGAGCATAGCTGTGATACTACAATATGTCCCTGTGATATGCCAGGAGTCTCTGAGACCTCGCTGTGACTGAGGCAAGGCTGGCAGGAGTGAAATAACTCCAGGCTTCTCTCTCTCTCTGTCCCTCTTCCCCACTCTCTCCCTCTGTCTGTGTATTGATGCCCTGCCAATACAGTGGAAAAACTCCCCTAGTTCCAGATGCAGTTACAAGGGAGCGAGCAAGCGAGAGAGAGAGAGAGAGAGAGAGAGAGAGAGACACTGAGGCAGACAGAAAGACAGATATAGATACTAATAAAGTGAAAGACCAAGACTGCGAGACGGACTGGGACGGTTGGAGACAGAGAGAGATTGATCAACAGAGATTGATAGGTAGAAAGGAAATAAGAGTAGCAGAGTATGAAAGACAGACGAACAGAAGGGGAGAGAAAGACAGAGAGAGAGAGAGAGAGGGCCAGACAGACAGTAAAGTAAATACACTGACAACATATTGCACTTTATAATGTACAAATGTCCACCAGAGACCACGAGAATGACAGAGTATCCATATTGTGATTTGTTTTTCCTTGCTCAGCCCCTCCTATCCCACTCTGTCTCTCTGTGACTCCTCTCTCTCTCTCTCTCTCTCTCTCTCTCTCTCTCTCTCTCTCTCTCTCACATGTGTCCTTATGAGTAGGATTCTGACATTCTGAGGACCATTTTGGGGTGCTAGAGGCTTACAATTAGGACAACTTCCAGGGTGCGAATAGCGTTAGGCTCTTAGAGGTTAGGTTGATTGGTTGGGCTTAAGGTAAAAAAATAAAAAACAAACAAAGAAATGCTTTAATATAATCTGTCCTCACGACAATAGTAATACAAATGAGTGTGCGTTTGAGCGCGCGCGTGTGTGCGTGTGTGTGTGTGTGTGTGGAGAATTGGAGATTCACCATCTGACTTACAGCTGACTCCACTGACTCCACATGTATCTGTCGCGTGACTGGCTAGAGCTGGTGTGTTTGTGTGTGTGTGTGTGTGTGTAAACTTAGAACACGCAATATATCAAGTAAGTGTAACTATAGACACATTCAGAGACGGGTCCACTGGTCGCGCGTATTTCCTGTAGGCGGAGACGACATACTGTATCTGCAGTGTAAACAGGCAGGTCTTCTGCTACATTGAATGGTGACTGATGTTAGTCTGCTCAAACGTTACTCTTTTAGCTGCTTTTTACTAACACTAACTTTACAAAGATGCCCAGAACATCGGGATGAACCTGTGTAGTTTATGGCTGCTCCAACAGTAGTGGCAACATTCAACTTTGGAGAGAAACGGAATGTCAAAAAAATACACCACGGTGGCTGAGACCAGAGCCATAGAGTAATGGTTGAGACAAAGCAGTGAAACGACCTGAAAGTTTCATAACGTCAGTCTTACCCAATACCCAATATTTCTGTTGTATGAACACAAGGCTGTACTTTATACCTCATACTTTAAGGTGCAGTAAGTGATATGTCTTTGTTATAATACGTGTTAAATAGCTCTATGTTCAGATATATAATCATTGTTATACAGCAGGGATCTGCAACCCCTGTTACTGAACACTCTTTAATATAGTGATCAGTAACAGGGGTCTCCCTGTCTCTCCAGCTCTTCAGTAAAAACACACACAATGCATTTTCCGCTCCTGATACCAATCTTATCCAATCAGGAGAGAGAACTCATAGGATACAGGTCCAGGATAAACAAGTGAAATTGGAAGTTAGGAAGTGATAAAACTGGAACAGAAACGGTTAAGCTGATAAGGTTACGCTTCACCAACTGGAAACCCACAAGTCAAGCGAACTTGGGGAGACAGGGTCTGAGCAGGGGCCGTCCTGCCGTCCCCTGCCGTCAGGGGCCGCCCCCGGCCTCACTGTGTTACTCACTCCCAACTCACATCAGAGATGCCCCACCTTCGAAATGTTCAAAAGTCACACTCAAAACACACCTTTTCAGAATTGCTTACCCTACATAAATCCCCACTTTTACCTTTTTAACTAGTTAATTTTTCTAATAAAATTGTTTTGTTCTGTAAAGTGACTTGTGTTGGTGCCCAGGTCTCATGATGACATCATGTGACATCATCAGGGATGGAGATGTGGAGACCCTGATGTCATATAGTAAATGCGACCCGCTGTCGCAGTTAAGCCAAAGATTGAGCCCATGTATTTCTGATTCCTGATGCCATCAATATTGGCCAGCAACTCTACATCTGACCTCCAACCCTTAGATCTCCACATATGGATATTATGTCAGACATTCCATATGTTGATCCTTCCCCATCCATCCTTCCTCTTCGATGTCTCCCCGACTGATACCTGTCCATTCAAACTCTAGACGGGCCTGCCCCAAAGTTATTAGTGCAGCAGCGCCCGGCAGCCGGCGAAAACTAGAGTTCTCAACAGGCCCATAAATTAAGGCCCGGCCCTACCTGGGCCCTCATCAAACCCTGTACACTCAAGAGAATGTCCCAGCTGCCACCACATAGATCTCCATATACTGTATGGAGCTGACCTGTTCTGACATTCCATACAGTATGTTGAGTACCCTCAAGACATGCTCCTTATATGGTCAATTGGCCAGTACCGAATTAATTCCATGTTGATCTGACCCCCCCATGCCAAAGCACAAGCGCTCGCCCAGCAGTTTGCCGTCAACGAGGGGGATGCGTGCACACGTTTCTCGCCAAATGCTTTGGCCATGTCCATAACATTTTCTCGCAATGTTCCCGGCAGAGCAGACCTGTCGACCAAGTGAATAGAAAAAATCACACCCGTGTGAAGTGAGGGCCGCTAATATATTAAAGTCTAACTTGATTAGATGATGTAATGGTGATGTAAAACAAACGGTGTCAAAACAAACATTAAATTCTCATTATTGTTGGCATTTAATGTTTGTGTTAGGGACAAGATGACGTACATTTTCCCTTCATTGTCAATGGCGTTTAAAAAGAAAACATTAAACCATATAGGAGGGGCTAGCGCCCCTCAAAAACACAAATAAAAAGACATCACAGGCTAATCTCTATGAGCTTTTGGGCCTGTGGCTCCCCGGCTACCATGCAGCAGTCGGCCGTAACCCAGGCGGATGCGTGCACGCTTCTCGACCTCAGGCCCTCAGGCGTCTTACTTGTATTTGACTTAAGTGCTATTTTCAAAATATCTGTATATTTGAAAACTTGAAACGGGACATTCCGCATAATGAGTATTTTTACTTTTGGCACATTTCTATACCAATACTTTTGTACTTTTACTCACATACATTTTGAATTCCGGACTTGTACTTGTAACGGAGTAGTTACATTGCAGTATTGATACTTTTACTAAAAACTTTGGCCACTGTTTCCACCGTTGAATACAGGTTAACTTAACTAACGTGTGTGTGTGTGTGTGTGTGTTACTTGTCTGTCCGGAGTCTGTTTCTCTGTCTCTCTCTCTTCCTCTGTCCATAGGTGTGTATGAAATTACAGCCGTGTGTTTTACCGCCGAAAAGAGTGGATTAGGGAAAACCCACTTTGTCAGAGGAATGTTCTCATCCTAAAAGGAATGGCCTGTTTTTCACTCTCTTTCCGCTTTTGTGGTGAGACGTACCCAGGACACGTACAACAGACTCTGATGACTCGGGGAAATGTGTGTATCCCTGTGCACGCACGCACGCACGTGCATACCATCGCTGTCTGGCAGAAAACCTGTATCTCCGTGTTTCAGCTTTTCGCTCCAAAATAATGCCCTACTTTGTCACGCGACAGTGACGCAGAAAAGTATAGCCAAAATAGCCGTTCTACAGTACAACAAATTGAAAGTGGTTTAGCCTACAGTACATGCCCTGTAGGCCTAACTGAATTTGTGTTTCGGTTTGCGTAGCGGTATATGGATGCGTGTGCGTGTGTGCATGTGTGGCAGAGTTAAAGTGGTTATACCAAATAAAAACACACACACACACACACACACACACACACACACACACACACACACACACACACACACACACATGGTGTGTGTGTGTGTGTGTGTGTGTGTGTGTGTGTGTGTGTGTGTGTGTGCGTGCGTGCGTGCGTGTGCGCTCATGCAGGGTTCCTGGGAAGGTAAAGGAATAGGTGGGCGTTTGCTTTTCCTGGGCAGTGCAGTGTTGTCGTTCTGGCGGAGTTCGCTATTCCCTGAGAATGAGTGGCATTCTCCTTCATTTCCTGTGAGCACAGTGCAAATCTGAGACTGATAGAAACACATCTGCTCTCTCTCTCTCGCACACGCACGCACGCACTACACACACACACACACACACACACACACACACACACACACACAGAAGACACATCATCAGGAAACTATGGCACACACGTACACGCAAGTGAGCACAGATGCATGGCAGTAAACAGTGATATACAGTAGTAACAGTATATATCCAATGGCAGTTTGACTACACAGAGCAGTCAAACTGTATGTGTGTTGTTTTTATTTAACCACTTAAACTCTACAGACTTTATCGTGCTCTACAGGAGGTCTACTGTACTTCCCTGCAGTGTTGATTTTGTCGACTAAAACTAAGACGAAAAATGTTCGTCGACTATACATTTTTTAAATGGAAACTAAATGAAAACTAAGCTACGAGCTAAGACAAAATATATTGACAATTTCGTCAACAAATAAAAACTAGGCTAAAATGTTAGGAAGGGACTAGTGGACAAGAGATCCAGTATAAGTCATTTTACAATAGAGCACCGAACTCCTGACGTTACTGTCAGTAGAGGGCGCCAGTCCACAGGTTCGTGTACTTTTTATTTGCATTGAAATCGCCATAGGGGGATTTTAGATCTCTTCATATAAGTACGATGTTTGAAAAATAAACCGATCATCCCGGCCTTTTCACTCATATGGATATGAAGCATCGACTGAAGGTGGAAATGTACACAATAAGCGTTAGAAACGAGTCAAACAACCCAGAGACTACATTTCCGGGTAGGCGGTGGTTGCAGCTGCCCGTTGTACAACAGAAACTGACATGTTAATTAATTTTTGTTTAATATTTTTGTATTGATATTTAATGTTTCGTGGTTAGTATGAGTCAAGTTACTGCCAGCTGAGCCAACGAGGAATCTCAGGAACACCATGTGTTGACAGCTGGGCGTGACGTATATTAGCAGAGACATTTAATATGTAGTTTCAAGGCTTTTGCTGCAAAAGTAATTCCATTTTCTCCAAAAACTGGCTGTATCAAATATGAATGGACATCATTAACGACGCACAGCCACCCCCATGACAGAAAGGACGGGATGATCGCTTTATCTTTCAAACACAGTTCTTATATGAAGCAACCTAAAATCGCCCTATGGTGATTTCAATGCAAATAAAAAAATACATGAACCTGTGTACTGGCACCCTCTACTGAAAGTGACGTCAGACTTCGATGCTCTATTAGTTGCATGCTGAAAATAGCCGATCTACAAGCTCACAAGGTGTCGCGCTGCGACGTCATTACGACGGCATCAAGGCCCACCAAAATAAATTTCAGTCGACTAAATCAACTGTAGATTTAGTCAACTAAAATATTATATTTTGTCGACTAAAACATTCCAGGTGACTAAAATGTGACTAAAACTAAATGAAAACTATTCAAGAGACTATGACTTAAACTAAAATCTAAATTTGCTGCCAAAAACAACACTGATTCCCTGTTTTATTGCTCTACAACGCAATTGCGTTGTGAACTTGCATACCGGCTATTGTCACCTGTTCATGTATAGGCTGTATTCAAACGGCCGCGACGTTGGCATTTTGCATTGAAAAGGCAGGGTGGCAACAGGGTGCCATTTCATTAACTTAATGGCAAGATGGGCGGCGTGTGAATATGGTGAATAATATCATCCAATTGTTCGCGTATTTATTATGACATGCCCACAGAATACAGGCTGCTACGTAGGTGTACATGGTTAACAGACTAGACCCTAAAGAAAAATGGAGCCGTGATTTCTGAGAGGCGCTAGCCCCTCCTACAAATGGTAAATGGTGCATTTATATAGCTTAAAGGCACTTTACAAAGATTGTGCATTACATTCACCCATTCACGCACACATTCATACACCGATTGCGGCAGAAGCCATGCAAGGTACCAACCAGCACATCAGGAGCAACTTGGGGTTCAGTGTCTTGCCCAAGGACACTTCGACATGTAGACAGGTGGAGCCGGGATTCGAACCGCCGACCCATGGATCATTGGACGACCTGCTCTACCTCCTGAGCCACAGCCGCCCTACGCAGGTTTAGGTCTTTAGTTCAATGTTTGTTTTGTAACCGCATTGACAATGAAGGAAAAATTCACATCATAATGTGTCATTTATGTCTTATTGTCTCTTTATTGTTAATGGCGTTTAATGATTGAGTTTGCACCGTTTGTTTTGCATCACCATTACATCACCTAATCAACATGAGTTGTGAGCTTGTAGATCTGCTATTTTCGCTATTTTTGTCCAAAAGTGCCCTCTTACAGGAATCCAGCCCCTGCCTCTCTGCACGTCCCTGGGCCTTTCCTTGTAACAGAGTATTTTCATACTTTTACTACATCAGAGTACTAATCCACCATGCTGAGCTGTAGCGCAGTCAGTGTGCCAGGACTGTGAATGTCTGCTCTGCCCAGCATCGCAGAGTCAGAGGTGACATGTATGCTTAAGCCAAACCGCTTTGCGAGCTGTGATGATCAGAGAGGTGAGCCCAGAAACCAAAGCAAAGTGAGTGTTGAAGCACACATGAGGGGCTTCGAATGCCACAGAGATGTTTATTTACTGTGCAGTAAGCCGGAGGTTTTTTCATGCATTGGTTACCATAATTATTTACTCAAGGATATGCAAACAGACAAAGCAAAACAGCATCTCACCCACAACGAATAACATTCGGATTTGAGGTTATGTGCCAGTGTGCGTGCGTGCGTGCGTGCGTGCGTGCGTGCGTGCGTGCGTGCGTGCGTGCGTGCGTGCGTGCGTACGTGCTTGCCTGCTTGCGGGGGGGTGTTCGTGTGTCCACATGGGATTAGCTTTGACTGTGAGCAAATATTCATTATTACAGTATGTTTGAGTGAATTGGTCCTGACAGCATGAATGCTTGATGTTCTGCCCTCTTGTGGAGACAGTGTGCACATCCTACTACATGTCAACCAGAGATCACAAATAACTCTCCCTCCGCGGTTCCCAACCTTTTCTGGAACAGGCCCCACTTGGAAAAGTGTTCGTGGAATCTGAACAAGTGGTTAAGAGGGTAACGACATTCTCAGAGCATGCATATTTTAGTGATCAATCAATCGACGGTGTTCCGGCTGGGATCAATGGAACTAACTTGTATACTTTAAATCCCTATCCATCAGTATCATCACAATGAATGAAAACACCTTTTTATTTTTTTATGATGATTGATATTATATTATCATAAAAAATATCTTACGTGTTTAGCCAATTATTTGGGGGGGGCGCACTTGCAATATCCCGATGGTCCACCGGAGGACGCTGGCTGCGCTACCTGGCACTCTCTCCCCAGTGGACAACAGAAGCGTGTTCTCGCTCTTGTTCCAGTGGCTGTGCCTGCATTAAGGGTCAGGGCCCTCTCTGGTCAGGGCCCTCTCATTAAGGGTCAGGGCCCTCTCATTAAGGGTCAGGGCCCTCTCTGGTCAGGGCCCTCTCATTAAGGGTCAGGGCCCTCTCTGGTCAGGGCCCTATCATTAAGGGTCAGGGCCCTCTCTGGTCAGGGCCCTCTCTGGTCAGGGCCCTCTCTGGTCAGGGCCCTCTCATTAAGGGTCAGGGCCCTCTCTGGTCAGGGCCCTCTCATTAAGGGTCAGGGCCCTCTCTGGTCAGGGCCCTCTCATTAAGGGTCAGGGCCCTCTCTGGTCAGGGCCCTCTCATTAAGGGTCAGGGCCCTCTCTGGTCAGGGCCCTCTCATTAAGGGTCAGGTCCCTCTCTGGTCAGGGCCCTATCATTAAGGGTCAGGTCCCTCTCTGGTCAGGGCCCTCTCATTAAGGGTCAGGGCCCTCTCTGGTCAGGGCCCTCTCATTAAGGGTCAGGGCCCTCTCTGGTCAGGGCCCTCTCTGGTCAGGGCCCTCTCATTAAGGGTCAGGGCCCTCTCATTAAGGGTCAGGTCCCTCTCTGGTCAGGGCCCTCTCATTAAGGGTCAGGGCCCTCTCTGGTCAGGGCACTCTCATTAAGGGTCAGGGCCCTCTCTGGTCAGGGCCCTCTCATTAAGGGTCAGGGCCCTCTCTGGTCAGGGCCCTCTCATTAAGGGTCAGGGCCCTCTCTGGTCAGGGCCCTCTCTGGTCAAGGCCCTCTCATTAAGGGTCAGGGCCCTCTCTGGTCAGGGCCCTCTCTGGTCAGGGCCCTCTCATTAAGGGTCAGGGCCCTCTCTTATTCCAACCAGTGGTCTGAACTCGTGTAAGGCTCGACCCGGCTGCTGGTGTGTCCAACGTTTCCCACATGCTCCACTGATCGTTAGCATGCCTCCTCCCGGCCTCCTGCACCTCTCTGACGGAGCATGTGTAACAGATTTTCACATCGTGCTCCCTCCCTCCCCCCCCCCCCCCCCCCCTCTCTCTCTCTCTCTCTCTCTCTCTCTCTCTCTCTCTCTCTCTCTCCCCCCACAGACAAGACAAAGTGCCACCCAGGGAAATGGATGCACGGCAGGCACGGCCATCAGCGCCTGCAACAAAAGGGAGACATCCACCATGCATACGATGCCTTAAATCTAGATGCTGACAGCCGCCCATGGGGAGCCCTTCTTTTAACTTGACTTTGTAACTTTCTCAGGTCACTTCCCAGTGATTGAAAAGCAGCCAGAGTCATGTCGGGTCTGTTTAGGCCGGGGTGGGGAGCACACTGGTTCGGGTTCCTGTTAAAGGACCACTTCACCACTTTTCAACCTATCTTCATACCTATCGTCACTGGAAGACGGTTTCTGAACTGCCCACAGCCCTCGTATGAGACACAGACTACAGAGTAGAAAAAAAATCGCCATTTTTTCATGATTATTAGTGAGGACCATTTATATGAAGATAGGTTGAAAAGTGGTGAAGTGGTCCTTTAACATGGGAAAGTCTCTACAAAGAAAAGACACAAAAAAATGCAATAGAAGAGCAATTGTTTTTTCAAAGTCACCCCTGAACAGTCGCAACTTCAACACGTTCCGGCCTATAAAGCAACTTCAGTGGCGCTCTAGTGGCACGCAGAGCCACACTAGCAGGCCGTTTGGCAAGAGGGCGGGGGGCGGTAGTGTGACTGTTGTATGGGCACATTCGGTCATGCTCCGGGTTTTATATCAGCGGGCCGATTAGGCAAGCCGTGGATGGATTGGTTCGAGCCCGTCAGTCGCAGTTAAGTAATGAAGAGCACATGCACACATGCAGGTGCACGCACGCACGCACGCTTATATATACCACACATCTGAAAGTTCAGAGAGAATACCAAAACGTTGGCACAGGGTTGCCAGGGTAAGTTAGCCGAGCGGGGTGTGCCAGGCCCGGGCCCGTGCCCGGGCAAAGAAATATGACCCCTGCGGTGCCAGGAAAGGGGTGAACAACGTCTGGAAGGAAAACAGACATAGCTGCCAAGACAACCGATTTGAGAAGTTGAATGGAAACTACACTGCCTGACTGATTAATATTTTGGTTGATTTAAATGTGTGTATGAATGTATGGTAAATAACTCTCCCCATTAACAGGATTCAAGTAAATCATTTAAGGTATTTTTTTGCGGCTTACGCCTTTTATTGGTTTTTTGAAGGGACAGACAGTAGGCTGACAGGAAACGGGAGAGAGATGGGGGATGACATGCAGTAAATGCCGTGTCGGGCTCGGGAGTCGAACCCGCGGCACACTGCGACTGGATTACCAGTCGGGTGCCCAGACGGTTACGCCACCGCCTGGGCTATTGTAAATTGATGTAAACTGATTTATCCACTCTGAATCCAGAAATTAATCTGTTCTGATCGATTTTTTATTGTATTCTTTAGCTAAATCCATGCAAGAATGGGCGTGTAATTCTTTTCAGCCGTCAGTAACTATCGGGAAGCATCAGCTGTTTTTGCCTTGTTTTTTGGAATCTGCCTCAGTTAAAAAAGAAAAGAAAAAGAAAAAAAAACATTTGTCAGGCTTTGATGGAAACCAGTGTATCTCTACAAGAAGCCCTGCATGTGTGCTGTGTCCGTAGATACATATTTCCATTGACCACACGAACCCCAGCATGCTTCCATATTCTGGCCATGTAATCATTCAAATGAACAAATAGCAAAGACAGGTGAACATTCTGTGAAAATATCACATCTACAAGCTCACAGCACGTCACATTGCGATGCGTTGATAGCTTATCGTCAGTGAAGAGAGACAAATGACTGGGCCGAGGACAGACCCCAGGGGGGACTCCGGGCAGCAAAGTACAGTGGAGTTTAATAAGTGGCTATGAAGATGGCAGCACACTGCTTACAACCAGTTTACTTCTGAGGGCACGTATGGTGCCCTTTTGCACCCAAGTGTGAGTTCACACAAGTGCACAGTAGAGTCATACACCCACTCCCCAAGGACCTAATGTAGGAGATTGCGTAACACACTTTAATATCAACTGTACAAGATATGTATTAGTTACATACCATAGGGCATAGTGCGTTTGTACATGCATGCGTGTCATGTGCACACACAAACGCTATCTCTGTCTCTCATGCGCACGCACACACACACACACACACACACGCGCGCGCACACGCACACGCACACGCACACACACACACACACACACACACACACACACACACACACTTGTGCACTTCCAGTCAGCCTCCTGTGCCGTAGGCCAGTGAAAGAGCAGGATGCTGCCAAGCATTTTTGGACTCCAGAGCTCCACAGTCTGCCGTCTTTTCCAGACTCTCTCTTTCACTCCTCTCTCTGTTTCTCTGTCTCTCCCTCTCTCCGTCCTCTCTCCCTAGCTTTCTCCTTTCCCCTTAAGAGATTGCTGCTGATGCACTGAAGCATGTGATGGGGGCAAAAAAAAACAATATTTATCGCTTTAACAAAAGTGTCATGCTTTCTCCTTCCGACACAGTGAACTTCTGAAAGTGTTATAAAATTGACCTCTGAGGACCTTCATCTTTGCTTTCATGAAGTTAAATTAATACTGTGCACTAATTTGACCCCCCCCCCCTCTCTCTCTCGTTTGTCACGTTGCATACCTGAAGATCCAGGGTCATGAATATTCCTTCGCTCTCTGTTTGCGATGGAGGGATGTCGTTACAAAGGAATGCAGGCTTGCATGCCAGAGCAGTGCAGTGGATAGACAGATTGAAGCAATGGGGGGGTGGAGGTGGGGGGGGGGGGGTAGGAGAGGAGAGGCTGAGGAGAGGAATAGACAAACTGGGGACAGGAGAGGAGGCAAGTGTGGCCATGTGGCCATATAGTCTTTCCCGTCACTGCATTCCACCACTGAAGGCAGAACATGAAATTACAAAACAGTCTCAAGTAAACAAAGGAGGATTGATCAAACGAGACAAAACACGTCGCAGCGCACACTTCAGAGAGAGAGAGAAAGAGAGAGAGAGACAACATGAGAGGATGAGGGCGACTCTCATCATTTGTTTCAGAGACAAACCCAGACCAGTAACACACCCCAATGCACAACCACAACACGCCCCCTTCTGACCCCTCAATAAACTATATTTCTATATTTTGTACGCACGCACACACACGCACACACACACACACACACACACACACACACACACACACACACACACACACACACACACACACACACACACACACACACACACACACACACACACACACACACACACACACACACACACACACACACACACACACACACACACACACACACACACACACACACACACACACACACACACACACACACAGGTTAGACTATACAGAGGATATTGAAAACTGTGCAGTGTGCAGACAGAGAGCAGGAAGAGGAAACCTTCTCTTGACTTTATTTTCAATTTATTTTAATCAATACCATATCTTGGCAATGCAGAGAGAGAGAGAGAGAGAGAGGGAGAGAGAGGGAGAGAGAGGGAGAGAGAGAGAGAGAGAGAGAGAGAGAGAGATTGAGAGAGGAGAGACAATCTTTACTATCATTCCAGACACACGGTCTTTGCATTCTTGCACACACACAGTCTCACACAGATTAATATATTAATAAACCTTTCAAGGCTACAATTGACAGACAAATGGATGAAGGAACTGCATTGGCTCCTTCTTAATCCAACCAACGGCCTGTAGGCTACACTGTGCTAGCCCAATTTAGCACCGAGGAGGATAATTATGCAGGTCCCATGACTGAGATATTGCACTGTCCCCCCCCCCCCAACATCCCCCCCCCCCCCCTTCCTTTCCTGTTCTCTCATACTGTTGCCTTTGGCCGCAGCGTGCAGCTCTCCCTGCCGCACACATGTTATGGAAGTAAGAAAAGCAAGGTCGGACAGACAGGGACACAGGGATGATGACAGGCAGCGAGGGATGGACGGACGGGTCAGGGGGACACAGGGATGATGACAGGCAGCGAGGGATGGACGGATGGGTCAGGGGGACACAGGGATGATGACAGGCAGCGAGGGATGGACGGACGGGTCAGGGGGACACAGGGATGATGACAGGCAGCGAGGGATGGACGGACGGGTCAGGGGGCTTACCTTTCCCTCCTCGGTGCAGGCCTTGGAATGGAAGTGGTGCGGCAGTAGAAGGCGTGAGCGTCAGGTGGATCTCTCGTCTATAGCCTCCCTTCCTTCCTTGCTTCCTTCAGCCACACATGTCTCCCAAGACACGATGCTGATGATTGCCTCAAAAGATTCACTGAACAGCGCAGCCAAAAAGAAAGAAAGTTACGTCAAAGTGTGGCGGGATGGGGTTGTAGAGTGCTCTCTTTGCAAAAGCCTCCGAACCTTGAGGCAGTCCGACGTTGCTCCCACGTGCAGGAGGATAACAAAACAAAACAAAAACCAAAGCAAAAAAATAAGAAAAAAAGCTGCTGCAGCACAAACACCGGAATATTTTCTACCACTGCTGGAGTGAATTGTTCTCTCTTTCCTTTCTTTTCTATTTTTTTTTCTTTGCTTATTTTGCCTCTGGAAAAAATTTAGTCCATGTGCTTTTTAGCACGGTGAGATGGTTGGAAGAGAGGAGGGAGAAGAAAAAAGAAAGAAATTGAGAGGCAGAGAGAGAGAGAGAGAGGGGAGAGAGAGAGAGAGAGAGAGAGAGAGAGAGAGTGAGTCAGTGAGGAAGGGCAAAAAAAAAAGAAATCCTCTCTGTGCCGTCCTCGGTCTGTCCAGAAGAATGTGTTAGACGCACCTTCCCAATCTCCGCTCTCTCGCACTCCAGGGTGGAAAGTAAGAAGAGGGAAAGAGCAAGGCAGAGAGGGACAAGGGGGAGAGAGACACAGAGAGAGAAACAGAGAGAGAGAGAGTGAGAGAATCACAGCACAGTGAGACTCAAGAACTCAGTCAGTCAGTCAGTCCGTCCGTCCGTCCGTCCGTCAGACTGCCAGGCATGCAGGCAGGCAAGGTGGTATACAGTGAGCAAAGGGTTGCGGGTCCAAGCAGGCTGCTCTCCCACTCACTCGCAGGGCTTATAACCAAGGGGGGCTGTGGCACCTCGCTGCTCCGATCTCCCGCAAGGCTTCCACACGCGATGATCCCTCTCCCACTCACTGCAGGCTTATTTTGGGAAAGACAGACAGAATTGTTCACTGGGTTACCCTCCTCCTCGTACAAAAAGGCAAGTGTCCGTTGCTGGCCGCACCAAAGGTAGGAGGGGAGTGGAGCAGGATGGAGTGGGCTGGGTCGGGGTGGTTCTGTTTGCAGCAGCACCATAGAGAGGGGTGGGGTAGACTTTCTCTTCTATTGCCCCTGTTCTGCCCCCTCCCTCCCTACAGTACATCCCTCCCTTCCTCAATGTCTCCCTCCTCCTCCTCCTCCTCCTCCTCCCAAACACCCCCCATCCCACTCTCTCTCTCTCCTTCCTCAATGTCTCCCTCCTCCTCCTCCTCCTCCCAAACACCCCCCATCCCACTCTCTCTCTCTCCTTCCTCAATATCTCCCTCCTCCTCCTCCTCCCAAACACCCCCCATCCCACTCTCTCTCTCTCCTTCCTCAATGTCTCCCTCCTCCTCCCAAACACCCCCATCCCACTCTCACTCTCTCCTTCTCATTCACCTTCCAAGAAATCAGCCACCCCTTCTCCCTGCACTATTCAGAGATCTTGTTTTCCCACCTTCCACACAAACATGTGGGACAAATGCACGCACGCACACACGCACGCACGCACGCACGCACGCACGCACATACAGCCAAATACAGTCTTTTCCAAGTAGCAGAAGCATGTGGAAAGAAGTTGGAGTTGGGACACACAGAACTCACCAAAACATATTTTTTCATTATTCTATTTTTGATCCCGCTGTGAGTTCCTTTGGCCAATAGTTAAAGGGGAATACCACCCATTTTCAACATTGAACTGTCATTAATATATCTTAGAGTTGTTGTGTGGAAATAATAAAAAGAAAGTCTCCCACTTATGTGTATCCTAGAACTGTATACTCTTTGGCCCGCAGAGTACATCTTTGTGATGTCACTGATCACATGACCCCATGAGGTCTAGTCCTCCAGTTCTAGGGTAAACAGAAAGGGAGAGACTTTGCTATATTAATGACATACTGTATATAGTTCAATGTTGAAAATGAGTGTTATTCCCCTTTAATGTCCCTACTCTCTACGAGTGTTGACATAATGACTAGGGTAGTTATTGTTCTACATGGAAAAGTACTTTTTGACAGTAAAACTGCCAATCACATTTTGACAGTGTAACTGCCAATCACAATTGGACAGAGTAACTGCATGCCAATCACAATTGGACAGAGTAACTGCATGCCAATCACATTTTGACAGTGTATCATGTACTACAGTTCGATGCTACTTTCACCGACTGTTACAGGAATACAGTTACCATTATGACCATATAGAGCATAGCAGTGGGCCTGGTTTTCTGGACCCACTGAAAACTCTCCAATTCACTTTTCCCATAGAGATTTACTTATTTTTTTTAAATCAATTACAGGTATTCTAAGCCTATAGAATCAAGCCACCCAGGATCCCTATGATTCACCATACAACCTTAGATTTTTTTGAATATATGATTATAGTATATACTACATTTAATAAATACCATCTGTTAAAAAAAAAAAATCTAAGTTCATGACTCACCAGGATCCTGTATGGCTTGATTATATAGGCTTAAAATAATTGATATAAATATTTTTTTTTGCAAATCTCAATGGGGGAAAATGAATGGCAGAATGTTCAAACCACGTCCCCACACTGCTATGCTTTATACAACGTGGTCAGTCAGTCATCCTCTCTTTTAATCGATTAATCGGGGGAATAACCATGGTAAATATTACATCAGTCTACATTTCACAACCACAGTGGGGAGAAGAAAAGCCTCACACACGCCGTGCTGAAGAAAAGCCTCACACACGCCGTGCTGCCCAACTTGGCAAATAAAACCTAATGGGAATCACAACGCTGCAGTCCGGAGACCTTCATCAGGTTATCTTGGCTAACGCGATGAAGGTCTCCGGACTGAAGCGTTGTGATTCCCATTAACTCCTTCCGGACAGGGAACCCCTTTTGGTGTTTTTTAAGCATTTTGTTATGCTTTAGCTATTGAAAAACAGTAGATCTACAAGCTCGTAGCGTGGCACCGTGTGGTGCAAATCTTTGAATATATATATTATTTTCAGAGCGAACGTTTTTAACTCAAATCTTTGCTCCTGGGAGGTCCCTGGAACAATATATTTTCAGATGGGGGTCGGCGGCCAATTACGTATATTTATGGGGGTCCTTGACATGAAAGTTTGAGAACGACTTACGTAGAAACATGGGTTTTTCTGAAAACAATTGTAGAATTGTCTTCAGGTCTAAATGGGTTAGTTTATTCGCCCGAGCGCAGCAAGATGCCGTGTGTCTTTTCTTATACGTTGGTTAAAAGAAATTGGTCAGAATTGGTCTTCTCCTGAGACGGAGTACGGACCTGTCAATCTTTACTACAACAGTCATGCCATTCTTTTCTGTAAGATGGGACACAGACGAGTGGCGTAAAGTAACTAAGTACGTTTACTCAAGTACTGTACTTAAAGTACAATCTTGAGGTACGTTTACTTTACCGGAGTATTTCCAAATTTCAGTACTTTTACTTCTACTCCATCTCAGAGACAAATATTTTAACAGGGTGGAAACATTTACTCCACTACAATTATATGAAAGCTATAGTTACTTTATAGATTTAGATTTTTCATTTAAACAGTACACACTAACCACTTCAGCCCCGATATATATTTCTGGTCATTTGAAAATAGCAGATACAAGCTCACAATTGTGAGCTCGATTTGGCCCAATCCATCCCAGAATGCACTCTGTTCCTACCCGGAAGGAGGAGTGAAATCGCCTCAAGCGCTTTTGAGCAACTTATTGCAAGTGGATGGGAAGAGAAATCCGGTGACGTCTCTAATAATATATACTCTAAGATTTAGACAGGTATATGGGTATCTTGGTGTTGTATCGAATCTTGTGGACCAGACCCATTGCAAGATGCTGTACTCTGTCGTCAACCCTAAGCCATTTCAGCCTGTCAAAATGGGCAGGGGTGAGGTGTGTTCGGGGAGTGAGGCCAATTAGTAAACTGACCAGTTTGTTTTGGGAAGTCTGGAGCCTTGTTTTAAGGGTACATTCCGGTACGACAGAGTTTAACGATAAACGTGTTTAGTACAGGCTTAGCATTCAGTATCTAATTGGCAGTGCGCTATAGCTGGCTCTGTAATGTACTGGTGGACCTTGAAGCGAAACGCTGTTCTGTGCTTGTGATTGGACAAGAATGAAGAGAGCTGCCCTGCAGGCTTCTTCCTGAAAGACCTATAGTGGAGTTGAGCCATTAGCAGAGTTGTAGATCAGATAGGGCAGGCGTTCTCAACCCGTGGGTCGCGACCCCTCGGGGAAATGGAAATGAAGAGTTTATGCATAAACTTTCCTTAATGATTATATCTGGTTTCAGTATTCATTTATGATATATTTCCTCTATTATTAAGGTTATTTTTGCAGTCAGTTTGTATTGGTGGTGGGGAGGGGGGCGGGGCAGCGGGCGATATATGGATAAAAGCATATACGGGGGTCCCCAGCCAAAAACGTTGAGAACCCCTGAGATAGGGCTTGTGATTTCAAGTCAACATGGAAACACTGCAGAGAACGGTGAGGCAGAAGGTCATCACGTAAAACCTCAGTGCTGAATCTTGTCTCTAAAAAAGGCTTTCCTGTTCCTACATTATTTCTAGAGAGAGGAGTCAGAGAGAGAAGGATGAGGCTGGCAGGGCACTGCGTCAGGCACCCAGAACTTGAGGCAAGTAAATTGACCCTATGGGAGCCAACCCAGCTATGGCAAAGCCAGGAGGGGAAAGAAGCGTATACCAGCTATGTAGACGTCCTGCGGCGGGACAGCGTGGCTGACAACACTGAAGAGCTCAAGAACCTGATGTTGGATAAGAAATTGTGGAGGGCAGCGATCCAGGAATCCCGAGTTGGTGTTGGCTAGACCTCACTTTCGCAGCAATTAACTAACTAGAGAGAGGATATCTGCACACTGTTTTGATCGACTTAAGAGTCCTAATTTGGGGACATTTGGGTCATGGCATTACAGGGAACATTTTCAAATTCATAGCAAAACTAGATTATAGATTTATAAGCTTGTTACCCGGCATTTTTTTGGTGGTTGTTTCACCTAAAATAGACATTGTCCGGTACGTCATACCTTGTTTTGGTCGGAATGTTGTACACGTTAGAATTCACTTTGGAAGCATTCAAAACAATATCTCTGCTTGGAAGATAAAACTGCTTGGAAGATTGATACGAAGCACATGCCTGCAAGATTGTCAGTTGTTATAATCTAGTGGTTCCCAAACGCCAAACGTTCCCAAACGGGCCTTAATTTGTGGGCCTCTTGAGAACTCTATAGTTTTCGCATTTCGCCAGCTGCCGGGTGCGGGCGGCTGCACTAATAACTTTGGGGCAGGCACGTCTAGAGTTTGAATGGACGCATGGATGGGGAAGGATAAACATACAGTATGGAATGTCAGAACAGGTTCTGACATATATCCATATATAGAGATCTGCGGTCTGAGGTCAGATGTACAGCGTTGCTGGCCAATATTGATGGCATCAGGGATCTCCATGTATATGGGCTTAACTGCGACAGCAGGTTGCATTTACTGTGACATCAGGGATGTCACGTGATGTCACGATGACCTGGGCAGGCACCATATATGGGGGCTGATGTCACATGATGACCTGGGGGCTTGCCTGGTGTGACACACGGACGGGAAATGCAAGATTCCATAGTAAATGCGACTTGCTGTCGCAATTATATCCATATCATGATATTAGACTGGATATTGTCTGTGATTTGAGATATTGTACTATCGTGTGATATTTAAAAATGTCATTCTAAAGACAAAATCAAAATGTGCTGTCCAAATCAAGACTGTAGGGTTCACGAGGTGAATACATACAGACCTCCATACAGCATCGGCTAAAAGGCCATAATATGGGCTTGCCAGTTCCTGATTGTGCCGAATGTGTACTTTTCAAAAACAGAGAAGTATTTTGTTCATTATTGGACCCATGGCTAAATTGAATAATCTCTAAAAGAGAACCAAGCGTCATGTCTGTGGAAATGAAAGGCCAGGGTATATTTAACTTTGACTGAATAGAGCTCCTCTGAACTCCTCGAACATGGAAAGGGTGGAGTGACCAGATGCCTATAGCGGTGATGTCATCAATAGGAGCCCTGTGTGGTGGTGGGCGTTAGTAGTCAAACCTGCCATTCATTCATCATCACAAGGTGTGTGCGTGTGTGTGTGCGCAGGCGTGCGTGCGTGCCTGTTTATGTGCCGAACACAATATTCTTCAATTCTTCATTCAACATCCATGCTTTTCTGTTCATGGCTCAATCAATATAAGGCTACAGAGTAGACACGAGAATATTCTCACAGAGGCAGAGAAGGGAACGCAACCACGTCACCGCTACGCTAGACGATTTAACACGATTGGCCATCTTGGTTCCATGGAAATCTCAGCTCACCCTTCCATTGCTTTTCACGCAGCACACTGATTCTCACTCGTATACCCCGGCCCGGCCGTGAAATCCCCAAACCATTCACTTTGCTGTGTTGCACCAGTCTCCTCCCACTTACTTGCTTTTACAAGGTGAAACATTCCTGAGAAAAGGGAAAAAACACCTGGTCGTCATAAGTTTCCCCTTCTTTTCACTCGCTCACCCTCTGCACCTCTCTCTCTCTCTCTCTCTCTCTCTGTCCATTCTGTTGGTAAGAGGTCGAAAACAAACAAGCAACGGTTTACTAACTAGAAAGCCGTCGCGTCGCGTCAAACAGACGTGGCTTTGCTCCTGGCGTGCGTCAAATACCCTGAAATAAGCCGTGACAGGCAGCTTGGCGTCGCCAAGTCACTACCCTCTACACCACACCCTCATGCACCAGACATAGAAGCACTATGTGCTGATGTAGGGGTGCCTGTTGTGTTCACAGGTGCCATGTGCACTGATGAGCGCGCGCATGTGTGTGGGTGTGTGTGCATGTGTGTGTGTGTAGGGGGGTGTGTACGTTATTATAGTGGACTCTGTGAAAGGTTGAAGTGTGTGGCAGGGCGGGGGTTGTTTGTGTCTTCACATGTGATTGGATTTGATGTTTATGTCCGAGTTAAAAGCTTGTTTATCAATGGTGGCACTTAGCATTAACACATTAAGTTAATGTGGTCTGAGCGTCATCAGAGTCAGTAGTCCAGGGCACAAACAAACAAGAAACGTACAGAGAACAGTTTTAAATCTAAATCGCCGTCAACACTGTGTGCTTGTCTAGTGTCCCAAATTATGTGTGGCACTACTGTATAATGCGAGTTTTGTATCCGTGTACGTTGTTGTCAGTCAAATGTTAATTGTTACTTTTTTATGCAGAGAATCTCAATGTCACATACCCACATCACATTTCTGCTATGAACCTCATACTTGTCAATAACATACCTCAATTTCTAAACACGCCCTGAACGAAGAGAGCCCACCCCCCCCCACCCCCCCTTGCTCTTCGATACCTGACTGAACTGGAGGATGCTAATGTACTTTCCCTCTCAGCTAAGCTCCTTTTATTCAAACCAGACACAGGTATCAAGTAGCAAAGGTCAAAGTTGAGGGTTCGTGCGGGGACAGCAGAGGACAGGTGTTCCTCTCTCTCTCTCTCTCTCTCTCCCCTGTGATTTTATACCCATTCCTCTATTCTTCCCTATCTCTCTCTCTCTTTCCATCTGGCGCCGTTTCAAAAGGGCCGTTTTCTCTCAGGTGATATGTGGTCCACCTTTGTCTGGTCTAACCTTACAAAGGAATGCCTGGCATTCAACATTGAGCAGGCTGTGGCACACAGCACTGGAGAGAGACGGAGAGACAGAAAGAGAAGGAGAGAAAGGAGAGAGAGAGAGAGAGAGAGAGAGAGAGAGAGAGAGAGAGAGAGAGAGAGAGGAGAGAGAGAGAGAGAGAGAGAGAGGGGCATGGGATAAATGAGGGAGAGAGAGCAGTGTTACAGAAGGAGAGCTCATGACGAAGAAGATTATACGAGACTTGAGAGAAGAAAGAAGGTGAGAAGAAGCGGAACTGAGCTGAATGTCATCGACGTTGGGCCGTAGAACTGTTGCACGTTCAAAACCGTTCATTTTCAAGAGATGGAAAAGAAATTGGTTGACCACTTTCAATTTCAATGTTCTATTGTTATTATAGATGAAGATCTAGAAGATATAGAAGTAAAAGATGATATATACAAGTAAGCTTGATTTTATCTTATGTTTTAATTTGTAAAACGCACATAGAGATGAGGTGGAGATGGAGATATGAGGTTTCCAACCGACAGTTAGGCTACGGTATTAAAAAAAAAGAGCAGAGTGGAAGAGCAGAAAGGAAAATGAGTATATCGTCGCTGTCAGGGGGAAACCTTGTTTCTCCATAATTTAACGTTTCATATTCTTTGGTGAATGCCCTACTTCGTCATACTACAGTGTGACATAAACGTAGCAACGAACAGTAGATCTATCTACTGGTGTATCTGCTCATTTAGCTACTTTTTAACTTGAATCGTGAACGGTTACAGTTTTGGGACGGAGGAGGCTTCCTTCCACACGACAGCAGCGATGTGGAAGAGAGAAACAACGCATGCAAGAACAGAGTGACGAGGACGACAGGTTAGAGGAAACAGTACAAAGTGATAGGCGCACGTAGAGGGGTGCAGCACACCACATCGCTGGACGAGAGAGGCCTCCGTTTTTCATAATACCCGCGGACCAAAAACAACAACTTGGGGGTGTGTGGGGGCTGCAGGGGGCTCTGAAACTGATATACATTTCAACAGGGTGGAATTCCTTTGAGTCCCGTGCTGGAGCTCTGGCACGGCCCCATGGCTGGCACAAGGACGGAGGGCACTGTGGCGTGGCGGTCAGTGTGTAAAGTACACAACTGTTCTTAACACATTGGTTGCAGCTAAAGTGCTCCACCCACTAGCTTGGCGCTGCGTGGTGAGCTTGTAGATCGGCTATTTTCACTGCTTCTTCTTCTTAGATTTTTCTTTGATTTCTTGATGAAATTACAGAAAGAAATCTGTACAAATGGAACACATTTGTACAAATGGAACACATTTGTACAAATGGAACACATTTGTACACTCTCAGAGTTACAGACCAGTCAATTTGGTTCCTAACTATATCATTTAGCTGCAGGGGACCCCCTGGAACTCCCTCAAGGACCACTGGGGGTCCCCGGACCCCACTTTGGGAACCACTGCTCTACCTGACTGGAGGGGAGGCCATAATGTAAACTCTCTCTCTCTCTCTCGTTCTCTCTCTCACGTTGCTCTCTCATTCACTACACCTACCACACACGTGTGCGCACGTGCACACACACGATGCTGCAGCAAATGTATAAATATCAGACTGAATGGAATTCTTACTGCTCCTGTACTTATGGCACTGAGGGATGAAGACAGGGTTCGGGAACATTGAGGCAGGACATTTTTCAAGTGGTGCTATTTTTTTAATTATTATTATTAAGGGGCTTTAAGAAAAATATTCAAAGAGCCTATCACTGATCTGCAGCCAGTCAGCTTCACACACACACACACACACACACACACACACACACACACACACACACGATGCTGTAGCATAATGTAAATATCAGAGTGAATGGCATTTTACTGCTCCTGTATTTATGGTAGCTTATTGTGGGTCTGGGTGGTCTCTGTTGGAGGACTCCAAGAGTCATTAATCATCAGTCGGCAATCAGATGGCAGGCGTGCGCGCTTGCGTGCGTGTGTGCGTGTGCGTGTGTCTACACAATGAGTAAGTATGAATCGTGGATGACGTATTCACTTAGCATGTAGGATTATGTAGGCACCCTGAGGCTACTGGTGTGTGTATGTGTGTACTGTATGTATGTGTGTATGTATGTGAGTGTGTATGCGTGCGTGTGTGCGTGGACGTGCATGTGTGTGTGTGGACGTTCGTGCGTGCATGCACGCACAGATTTATTTGTGCGTAATTGTGCGCATGTATCCAATAGCTTAATAAAAGTGTAAGGACGATTTAAGTCCTTCCCACATCGTAAATGTGGCACATCGGCTCCACAAAACGTTCACTTTGTGTGAGTGTGTGTGTGTGCGCGCGCGCATGTGTGCGTGCGTGCGTGAGTGAGCCGTGCATTTGTGCGTTTGAGGTTATACTGCATCAGTGGATATCCTACTGAAGCCCAATTTATACTTCGTGGTACAACCGTGTCGCGCGCCGATAAACTAGCCGATATGAAGCGCCCATGGTCGTATAGCAATGCGACGCCATGTGGACTTGTAGATTGTCTATTTTTAAGCACGAGCTATAGTGGCGGGATGAAAGTATGTGAAGATTATTGCCTGGTAATTGTTTCCAGAACACCACACACGGTCCTGCTACATTTCACACACCATCTACGGTGTGTGTGTGTGTGTGTGTGTGTGTGTGTGTGTGTGTGTGTGTGTGCACGCGCACAAGGATACACGTCCACCGCAGCTCAGAGTTATGGGATATGTGTGGGCGTCGGAACCCCGTCGTTTCAGTGCGAACGCCTTGAGTTAAAGCCAACACACGGGATTACCGGGCTAGTGAGACCCCGAGAAACATCCACGTGATTACCCTCCCTCTTTCACTTATAGCCCCTCACACACACACACACACACACACACACACACACTCTCACTTTGTAACTGATTTCCACAAGGCTCTCTCTGTCTCTCTCACGTTGTATAGCTCTAATTTCCCCGACCACTTACTTAACTGATGCATCATCCTCCTCCTGCCAAACTCCTGTTCAGAGAGCCGTCGCCCAACGTGCCCAACGTGCCTCGCCTGTGAATAACTCACACAGATCTGTGCCGTGCTGATAAGCGTGTCACTCCTCCGTCTCTAAGTGGCTCGCATCATCGTCACTCGCCCTCTCGCTGACAGACCCTCTCTCTGCTCCACATGCAAGGGGTGGGGGGGGGGGGGGGGGGGGGGCGCATGCAGTCGCATGGCCAGACAGACCCGACGGGCCAACGAGAACCCACGGCCTTCCACGCAAACACGGGGGAGGGAGAGAGAGAGAGAGAGAGAGAGAGAGAGAGAGAGAGAGAGGATGAGAGGGGGGGGGGGGGGGGGGCGGCACAGAGACACAGAAAAGGCTTAGGTTTGTTTGTCACAGTTCTTAAAACCATTTTCCGTTTCAGAACCAGCAGGCAAGAGGGCAATTTCCTTCTCAGCAGGAGCGGCAGAATCCCCAAACCCAAACAATCAGGTTAGAGTAAATAAAGGCTGACTGCAGTATGCAGGGCCGAAGCCCGACGGCACATCCCGGAATTCCACACAGGCGTAGTTATGAAGAAGGAAAAGGGGAAGGGAGGGGTTGCAGGGAGGGGTTGGGGTTGCTTTTGTCCAATGACTGAACTTCATCAATACATAATTATGAAACAAAAGCTACACGATAGAATAAATGGAAAAGTTCTTTAGCTCATGTACATTTCAGCAAAGCTCAACATGACATCAGCTCTCTCTCGACCACAGGAACAGAAACGAGCCAATTTGGCGCTCTCTGTTCACAGTTCAAGTCAGACGACTCCATGTGAAGCAGTCAGATTTGAGATTAGTTGAGAATGAAGGGCAGCCTATATAATATAATATAATATAATATATATGCATTATAATAATATGTACATGAGTTGATGTTGGCATCTCTAGCTCTGAACTTGCCTCTCCCTGCATGCTTAAAGGAGCATTCAGTGATTTGGGTGGTCTTGTTACCGCCCCGGTAACACATCTTGTTACTGCCCCGGTAACAAGATGTGCACATGCACGCACTACAGTGGGGGGGACACGCGACAGGCCAACAGCACGCACACCAATGCCCACCCCCGCTCGATCATGATTGGCGGAATGCCCCTCTCTATCCTGATTGTATGAAGGCTGGGCCACCTAGCCAAAAACGAAACCTAAGGTTTTTCAACCCCAGGGGTTAACTGGGGATAGGGAGGAACTACTTACATGCTCAGCACACTATATAGTAGGGAGGATTATAACAACAAAACAAAAAAATAAGTGATATTTGAATTAAGTGAATATACCTTTACAGCTTAACGAAATGAGAGGACAGAGAGTCACAGCCCACTACATGCTCCACCTGGGGTGGAGGTGGAGGACCGCTCCATTACTCCACCTGGGGTGGAGGTGGAGGACCGCTCCATTACTCCACCTGGGGTGGAGGTGGAGGACCGCTCCATGACTCCACCTGGGGTGGAGGTGGAGGACCGCTCCATGCTCCCCCTGGGGTGGAGGACCGCTCCATGCTCCCCCTGGGGTGGAGGACCGCTCCATGCTCCCCCTGGGGTGGAGGACCGCTCCATGACTCCACCTGGGGTGGAGGTGGAGGACCGCTCCATGACTCCACCTGGGGTGGAGGACCGCTCCATGACTCCACCTGGGGTGGAGGTGGAGGACCGCTCCATGACTCCACCTGGGGTGGAGGACCGCTCCATGACTCCACCTGGGGTGGAGGACCGCTCCATGACTCCCCCTGGGGTGGAGGTGGAGGACCACTCCATGACTCCACCTGGGGTGGAGGACCGCTCCATGACTCCCCCTGGGGTGGAGGACCGCTCCATGACTCCCCCTGGGGTGGAGGTGGAGGACCGCTCCATGACTCCACCTGGGGTGGAGGACCGCTCCATGACTCCACCTGGGGTGGAGGTGGAGGACCGCTCCATGACTCCACCTGGGGTGGAGGACCGCTCCATGACTCCCCCTGGGGTGGAGGACCGCTCCATGACTCCACCTGGGGTGGAGGACCGCTCCATGACTCCACCTGGGGGGGAGGACCGCTCCATGACTCCACCTGGGGTGGAGGACCGCTCCATGACTCCACCTGGGGTGGAGGTGGAGGACCGCTCCATGACTCCCCCTGGGGTGGAGGACCGCTCCATGACTCCACCTGGGGTGGAGGTGGAGGACCGCTCCATGACTCCACCTGGGGTGGAGGACCGCTCCATGACTCCCCCTGGGGTGGAGGACCGCTCCATGACTCCACCTGGGGTGGAGGACCGCTCCATGACTCCACCTGGGGTGGAGGTGGAGGACCGCTCCATGACTCCACCTGGGGTGGAGGTGGAGGACCGCTCCATGACTCCCCCTGGGGTGGAGGACCGCTCCATGACTCCACCTGGGGTGGAGGACCGCTCCATGACTCCACCTGGGGTGGAGGTGGAGGACCGCTCCATGACTCCACCTGGGGTGGAGGACCGCTCCATGACTCCCCCTGGGGTGGAGGACCGCTCCATGACTCCACCTGGGGTGGAGGACCGCTCCATGACTCCACCTGGGGTGGAGGACCGCTCCATGACTCCCCCTGGGGGGGAGGACCGCTCCATGACTCCCCCTGGGGTGGAGGTGGAGGACCGCTCCATGACTCCACCTGGGGTGGAGGTGGAGGACCGCTCCATGACTCCCCCTGGGGTGGAGGACCGCTCCATGACTCCACCTGGGGTGGAGGACCGCTCCATGACTCCACCTGGGGTGGAGGACCGCTCCATGACTCCACCTGGGGTGGAGGTGGAGGACCGCTCCATGACTCCACCTGGGGTGGAGGACCGCTCCATGACTCCCCCTGGGGTGGAGGTGGAGGACCGCTCCATGACTCCACCTGGGGTGGAGGTGGAGGACCGCTCCATGACTCCACCTGGGGTGGAGGTGGAGGACCGCTCCATGACTCCCCCTGGGGTGGAGGTGGAGGACCGCTCCATGACTCCACCTGGGGTGGAGGTGGAGGACCGCTCCATGACTCCACCTGGGGTGGAGGTGGAGGACCGCTCCATGACTCCACCTGGGGTGGAGGACCGCTCCATGACTCCCCCTGGGGTGGAGGACCGCTCCATGACTCCACCTGGGGTGGAGGACCGCTCCATGACTCCACCTGGGGTGGAGGACCGCTCCATGACTCCCCCTGGGGTGGAGGTGGAGGACCGCTCCATGACTCCACCTGGGGTGGAGGTGGAGGACCGCTCCATGCTCCCCCTGGGGTGGAGGTGGAGGACCGCTCCATGACTCCACCTGGGGTGGAGGACCGCTCCATGACTCCACCTGGGGTGGAGGTGGAGGACCGCTCCATGACTCCACCTGGGGTGGAGGACCGCTCCATGACTCCACCTGGGGTGGAGGTGGAGGACCGCTCCATGACTCCACCTGGGGTGGAGGACCGCTCCATGACTCCACCTGGGGTGGAGGTGGAGGACCGCTCCATGACTCCCCCTGGGGTGGAGGACCGCTCCATGACTCCACCTGGGGTGGAGGTGGAGGACCGCTCCATGACTCCACCTGGGGTGGAGGTGGAGGACCGCTCCATGACTCCCCCTGGGGGGGAGGACCGCTCCATGACTCCACCTGGGGTGGAGGACCGCTCCATGACTCCACCTGGGGTGGAGGTGGAGGACCGCTCCATGACTCCCCCTGGGGTGGAGGACCGCTCCATGACTCCACCTGGGGTGGAGGACCGCTCCATGACTCCACCTGGGGGGGAGGACCGCTCCATGACTCCACCTGGGGTGGAGGACCGCTCCATGACTCCACCTGGGGTGGAGGTGGAGGACCGCTCCATGACTCCCCCTGGGGTGGAGGACCGCTCCATGACTCCCCCTGGGGTGGAGGTGGAGGACCGCTCCATGACTCCCCCTGGGGTGGAGGACCGCTCCATGACTCCACCTGGGGTGGAGGACCGCTCCATGACTCCACCTGGGGGGGAGGACCGCTCCATGACTCCACCTGGGGTGGAGGTGGAGGACCGCTCCATGACTCCACCAGGGGTGGAGGACCGCTCCATGACTCCCCCTGGGGTGGAGGACCGCTCCATGACTCCACCTGGGGTGGAGGTGGAGGACCGCTCCATGACTCCACCTGGGGTGGAGGACCGCTCCATGACTCCCCCTGGGGTGGAGGACCGCTCCATGACTCCACCTGGGGTGGAGGACCGCTCCATGACTCCCCCTGGGGTGGAGGTGGAGGACCGCTCCATGACTCCACCTGGGGTGGAGGTGGAGGACCGCTCCATGACTCCACCTGGGGTGGAGGTGGAGGACCGCTCCATGACTCCCCCTGGGGTGGAGGTGGAGGACCGCTCCATGACTCCACCTGGGGTGGAGGTGGAGGACCGCTCCATGACTCCACCTGGGGTGGAGGTGGAGGACCGCTCCATGACTCCACCTGGGGTGGAGGACCGCTCCATGACTCCCCCTGGGGTGGAGGTGGAGGACCGCTCCATGACTCCACCTGGGGTGGAGGTGGAGGACCGCTCCATGCTCCCCCTGGGGTGGAGGTGGAGGACCGCTCCATGACTCCCCCTGGGGTGGAGGACCGCTCCATGACTCCACCTGGGGTGGAGGACCGCTCCATGACTCCACCTGGGGTGGAGGTGGAGGACCGCTCCATGACTCCACCTGGGGTGGAGGACCGCTCCATGACTCCACCTGGGGTGGAGGACCGCTCCATGACTCCACCTGGGGTGGAGGTGGAGGACCGCTCCATGACTCCACCTGGGGTGGAGGTGGAGGACCGCTCCATGCTCCCCCTGGGGTGGAGGTGGAGGCGACCAAATGCACGAATGGTGTACTGTAAGCAGCAGTAAGCAATAAATGCAGTGGTGGAAATAGTACTCATTGTTTTACTCAAGTAAAGGTGCCAATACTGCAATGCAGAAATACAAGTAAAAGTCCAGAATTACAAATGTACTTGAGTAAAAGTACAAAAGTATTTGGTAGCAAGTTAACATGTACTTACAATAAAGTATACCAGACGTAGAAAGTACTCATTATGCAGAAGGTCCTATTTCAAACGTTTTCAAACGCATCAAAGGTATGAAAGGTACTGTTACAGCTTCTCCCGGGAACATGGCTGCTCAGACACCTCAGATGAGTGTGACGGGGTGTGGGTGTGCTGCTGGTGGTTACGTTCCTCGATGAGGGACATTTCGAGCGGGCGAGCCGGGCGGCGGACCGGCGACCTTTCCAATTCCCAGTCGGCCTCTCTACCGACTTGGCCACGGCAGCCAACGGTCAGTGCTTCCAATGTTATCAACCTATCCTATAATCACCAGTATGTTCGTATCATGGCCATTCAATGCAGCCAGTATGGACATTACCACATACTGCCTACCACGAGTAGGCAACAAGGAAATGCGGAAGTGAAATGTCTAGTGAAACTGACTCACGTGGCCAGTTAAGACTGATATGAGGTTAAGGAATTATGGCCGGTTAAGACTGATATGAGGTTAAGGAATTATGGCCGGTTAAGACTGATATGAGGTTAAGGAATTATGGCCGGTTAAGACTGATATGAGGTTAAGGAATTATGGCCGGTTAGGGTTTATAGCCGTTACAGTTAGTAAGCTCGCGTGTCTTGCTAAGCTATAAGCACTAGAAACGAGCTGGGGTTACAAAAGAGACAAAACAATCCGCTCCTCCGTATCACCTTTTGCCCGGCGAGCTCACACCGCATGAAAACAGCTTCTGCCACGGCTCTCCGGCAAACGCCTCAGGAGGAGGTCACCCCGCCGACCCGTGCTCCTCCCAGTGACACGCCGTAAAGCTGTTATGACACACTCACTTACCCTCTCGACCAACCCATGACCCCGGGGGAACCCCCAGGGGTTTGTCTGCCGCCTCGGCCCGTTTAACCCATTCCTCCTTTTGGTGTTTTAAGCATTTTGTTATACTTTAGCTAGCAGATCTACACATGTACGGTTCACTCAGCTTGGTATTGTTATCTTTTAAGATGAACAAGTAATCAGTTAGATAAATATGATTGTGGAACATGTTCCTCAGTCATGTTGCAGGTCCTTGATGTGATCCATGGTCAGGCAATGCCCTTTTGATTGTTTACTGTCTTATATTAGTATACATTATGATACGATTGATGATGCTGTGTGTTTGATCGTGTAAACTAATTTACACTTTTAATTTGATTTATTTGTATTTTTATTTGTCCATCTTGTCTATCTTGTCTATTCTTTCAGAACTCAAATCTTTGCTACTGTAGGGTGTCCCTGGAACAACATATTTTCAGATGGGGGTCCACAGCCAAATACAGATACAAAATTCTGGGGGTTCTTGACATGAAAAAGGTTGAGCACCACTGACATACGGTAGAAACATACGTTTTTCAGAAAGGTTTTTTAGAAGCTATTTTTTCTAGAATCGGCCTCAGGACTGGCTGTCTCTTCTATATGCAAAGCTCTGTCAGATTAAGCAAGCGCTGTTGGCAAGCATGCACATGGGCGAGCACACACACACACACACACACACACACACACACACACACACACAGGTGCCCATGGTCCCACCTGGCTTCCTGACCGCTTGGCTGAATGTTTACTGACCTTGATTCTCACAGGAACCTCCTTCCCAAAACAGCTGCTTCCACACGTGCCACACCACCCGCTGTCCTCCAGACACGAGGGAGGTCGCAGACGCTGCACCGTGGGTTCCCGTCGTATACGTACCACTCCATGACTTACTGCTCTCTGCAATGAGAAATGAATCAGGATTATTATTTTTCATCCCCCCCCTGACAATAACAACAAATTGGCCCATGCCCCTACGTCAGACGTTTTGGAACGTACGAAAGAGCCATAACAATATTCCCCCTTTGATCGTTTTGGGAAACTTTTAAATAAGGAAACAATATGACCTTGTTCTGTGTGGATGAATGAGCCATAAAACAGCAGTGACTGACTGAGGGACCGTTTGATCCCTAACACACCCGTCGGGGGGAAATACTGTTTCTTCAGACAAAATTCATTAGGGTGACTTATTCCTGTGAAACTGAGAGGACAGGGGTGGGCTCGAGGATGGAAATGTGCGTGTGTGCGTGTGCGTGTTTGCGTGCGTGTGTGTGTGTGTGTGTTTGCGTGCGTGTACGTACTTTCAACCGTACATTACACAAAGTAAGCTGTCAAAATGGAACATAAATCATGAGCCCGTCAGAGTAGGTGCCAGGCCTTATGGCAACAAACCGCAGTTTATGTCAGGCAGAGTGGGCCGACACTCACATCCGCATGTGCTGCACACGCACGAATGTACACAGTAAAGTGCCATCTCGTTCTTTTGGGGAGGCCACGCCATGTGCTCATGTTTCTCTCCTTCTCTGACCTTCTCTCTCACTCTGCCTTTTTCCTCTTTGTTCTCCATTCCTGTGTGAGTGTTCAAATGTACACGTCGGCCGTTATAACGGGTCCATTTGGTTACATTTGTACACTCCCAGAGTTAAGAAAACAGGCAGCAGCACTCTGGGTTTTTTTGGCGAGAGACGGAGGGACGTGCCAGAAAAACAATGACCTCTGAACCTCCTGCAAACAGCACAGCAGGAACGTGCAGCGGGACCACCCAGCGAGGTGGCAAGTTACTAACCAACCAGCAGCGGCTTCCTGGCTCTACACACTACAAGATAAAGACTACAACATGGGAGGATGGACGGATGGAAAGAGAGAGAGAGAGAGAGAGAGAGAGAGAGAGAGCTCCTCAGAGCACAGGTATGCACCAGGCTGGGTTTTCCTACCCAGGGCCTGCAAACTTTGGAAGTCAGTCATAGCCACTTGGAATGGGATCTGAGACATCTTGACATATTATATACATTTTGATCACTTGACCCCAGAGATAATGTGTACCGATGTGTGTGAGTTTGACCAAATCTGCAAAATAGAGGAAAATGTAATCTAGCACAAATGGAACCCATATGGGCCAAAGAATCCAAAGAATCAAGGGAAAGAAATGTTATTTTTATTGTAAGACACTCAGTAGGTGTTGTGAAGACGAGGAAAAACAGCAAGTGCTAATACTGATTATGTTCATGGAAATGCATCATGAATTCAAAGTGTTATATGCAGTGTTAATGGTGCCTGCTACACTGTGTTAATGGTAGAGTAGGCAGAGGAGTTTGTTTCTCTGGTCTTCTCAGAGGTATACAGCAGAGTTTCTTGTGGCACATAGCCACTCACGGACAGGGACGTGCACACATAGATATCAAAGGGGTTTCAGCCCCTGCCCTTTCACCCGTCTGTAAAACAACTGCCCTCTCCAGACCATGAATGCAGCATTTACTATGGTGAAAGAAATACAAATGCCCTCCTCTCCTTTCCATGCCATGCCGGAAGGCAGCATTCAGGAGAATAGTTTTTTTTCCCGAAGTCTCCTGAACTAATTTGTTTAGAAATCCATGCCGTAAACCGCATCTCCAGTAGATTAAGAGTGCAGGGTTGCGGCCCAAAAATAGCTGATCTACAAGCTCTCAATGCGCAGCGCGACGCGTTGTGAGCTTGTAGATCTTCTATTTTCACTATTTTGGGCCAAAAGTGCCCTCTTATGGGATTTCAGGCCCTGCCCCTCTAACACTCTCTGCACGTGCCTGCTCACGGACCCAAATGACCATTATGCAGACCGCGTCCACAGAAAAGTCCTATCAGATTGAATTAAACGATGTCAAACTCACCAATCGTACAGCAGCTGTACGAAAAGCTTGAATTACCCTCTTTCTATCTGCAAAGTGTTTCATAAAAATCCACATGTTATGACGAGCTACTTCCCGTCAAGAAATTCCTTCCTTCCTGCTGCCTCCTGCATTATGTGCAAATTTAAAAAAAATTAACATTACTGACAGTCTTCTGTTCATCTCTTGGGTTTGCATGACAGCTGGGTGAAACATGCTCATCCATGGGTGGCATGTATTTCATGCAAAACTGTTGGTGCAATGTTTGGCTAGAGTCCTGGCTCTGATAAGCTCCTTCCTGCTGTTAGCATGCATCTTCGTGCACCACTTGGCAAAGTGTGTGTGTGTGTGTGTGTGTGTGTGTGTGTGTGTGTGTGTGTGTGTGTGTGTGTGTGTGTGTGTGTGTGTGCTGTTGTCCTTCGATTGCATGCAGCCAAAAATCACCAAGTGAGCAATGCCGTCCAGTGAAAAACTCCAAAACAAACATATGTTCACACGTTGCATCCTTTGCCGCGCTATGTATCTTGGGCTATGTAAAACACAACCAACCAACCAACCAACCGTGTGTGTGTGTGTGTGTGTGTGTGTGTGTGTGTGTGTGTGTGTGTGTGTGTGTGTTGTGGTGGGGGGGACTGGGTTGTTCTCTCTCTGGGCCTACTTCTCGTGGGAAGTCAAGCACAATGCGAATTGCAGAGCAAGGGCCGTTTTGGAAAACATATTAATGAGTTGTTATTGTTGCAATTACTGTTCAAATTGCATAAATTTGTCACGAGCACGTCTGCTCGGAATTTATGAACCCTCTAATTTAAACATGAGGAACACGCTGGGCTTTTTACGACATCGTTTGATGTCCATGCATGTCGACTGTTTGCACTTAGATCTTGGTTGATGATAGACGGTCTCTGTAATTAAACATCAAACAAAGGCAGTGCAGCTATATATAGGGGGGCTAGATATGAGTCACTTTCACCCAAATATTGACCTTTGACTGGGATAAGAGTTATATATTCAAATTCAGGCTTCAGCCAATGTTGTTGCAGTATGACCTGGTATTAAAATGGCCAGTTATTTTGGGTATGTGATAACAGCAGTTATCTGAAACTCTCATCAATATAAGCTAACAGTTTATACACTATAAATGCAGCAGTCTACACACTGTGTCATACTCTCTCACATCCTGTCTTTCTTTCGCTCTCTTACTGGTTCTTGAGGCCTTATAAAACCGGTTATCCTTGTTGTTGTGAGTGGAAAACATATTAGCCTGTCTTTTCACCACATGTCAAGCTTCAATCATTAAGCTCAACTACCACTTAGCATTAAGTCAAATTCCACATTCCACTTTAATTTATGGCCTTTATAGCACTTATAGGTAGGAGCTTGGCAACGCCAATGATAAAGACAAAGCGTACATTTTCTCACCAATTTCTGAAATGCATAAAGTTTATTTAAAGAAATCCCCCCACGCCGCATGTGTGCGTACTATACTTTCATATCCAACAACTCACCTCCAGCCTTATCCCCTCGTTTTCCTTTTTTGGGATTCTCTCAGTTTTCTCCCTTTCTTCTTTTTCTGCTCCACTCCCCCCCCATCCTCCTTGTCCTCCTATATCCTCCACATACTTCTCTCTTGGTGTTGTGTTTTAAGGCTGAGCCCTCCAACCCAACCAACGGGCTGTGGTTCCCATTCACATGGAACTGGTTAGAAGGACATTCCTTCCATGGAGAGAATGTCTGGCAACCGAGCGCCTGTAATACAGAAATCATAAACGGGAGGTCCGGGGCTAATCACGTCCCGTGGCATTCTCGCCCCTCTCTAAGCTCCCTCTCATCCTCCGCCCTCGTCCTCCCCATCCTCTCCGAGGAGTTATGGAGGACTCAGGAGGAGGAGGACGAAGATAGATAAAGGGAGAGAAAGACGGGACATTAAGCTGATCCGATGCTTTTACTTCCCTCTGTAATAGAAGGGTATAAATCAGTTGAGGAAAATATAGACGGATTCTGGTGGCTGGCAGATATTCTAATTGATCTGATCCTCCCCGTCTGTGTCTGAGAACGTTTCCCTTTTTTTAACAAAATATGCAGAACAGAAGAAGAGAACTGTCCAAATGACTATGGGTGAACAAAATATTTCCACCATCTGATTGTTTACAATACCACAACACATATGCCCCTATATTCCATGTAGTAAAGGCATGGCACCTGCCAGAAAATGTATTAATGAATTAATTTCTACTGGGCCCTGGGCTAACGTTGGCCCATAATTAATTATACGACAGTTGGTATATTATCTTGTGTTGTTAACGTTATCGTAATACTGATATCGGAGACACTTTATTAACCCATTCTGTACGGGAACCCCTTTTGGTGTTTTAAGCATTCTGTTATACATACTTTAGCTATTGAAAAATAGCACTCTGTGCCACGCTATGAGCTCTGCTATTTGAAAAATCTTTGCTTCTGGTGGGTCCCTGGAACAACATATTTTCAGATGGGGTCAGTGGCCTATTACATATAAGTTTTGGGGTCCTTGACATGAAATATTGAGAACCACTGATATAGACACATGAGGTTTTTAAAAAATGTGTCATGATTTAGAAGTTTTTTTTTTTTTTCGACATCAGGCCGAAGTTAGGTTTATACAAACAAGGAATTTTGGCTTGTTGGTTGCTCACATGATCCGGGACGCACATAATTATTTTTGGGCTCATGGTTCTCAGAGGAGCACCTGGAGATGTAGCGTGGTACACACGGCAGGGGGGAGGGGGGGGGGGGTGCAGATGTCTCTACTCTACCACAAGTCCACAATGTTACTGTTAGATCAGAAACCTAACACATTAGCTCAGGCTAAGTCTAAGTAGACATTCATCTGTGTGAAACACCTGATTCACTATGAAAACAAGAGGTTGCGCAGCCATCAGCAATGGTTTTCAGTGGAGTGCACACCCAAACTCCAGCATACATCATGAAGTAGGAATTAAACAAATTCCAAAAAGGTACTGTAGCACATCGACATTTTTAAATAAAGAGTACTCACATTTACACTGTTTTATTGGCACACACCAAAAAGGAACGCTTTTCGGCTATGAGCCTTCTTCAGAGCATTCAATTCACTAGGTTGAAAAAAAATATTGCCTTAATGTATGTTTTTTCTTCCAAATGGGTGGCGATCCAACCTTGGAATGAACAATGTGGTCAGAGGCTATTATCCCGTACTGTACAACATGCACAGCCTTTGTTTTTGAGTTTAAGTGTTGGTATGTAAACACACTAGTTAAAATACGGATTCACCAAGGGATGGGAGACATTAGTGAACATCATCTGCGTATATTTTTGTTTCTGAAGCCATGTTTGACGATATTAAGATGGGTTAAAAAAAGACAAGAAAAATCAAACACAAACATCCATTGTCTCACAGGAACAATGGCGCTGTGGGATGTGAGGGATTCCACATTTCCCTCCAGTTTCCATCACACATGGAAGCATACTGTGTCGGTATAAATATGAGCTTTACTGTCATTTACTGCTGCATTTCGTTGGCAGCGGGTCACAGACATTTACTGACCGGGCCGCAGACAGAGGCAGCTTAAATACAGAAACGTGTACTGTAAGTTCTATATCGGATGCTGGCTTCATTGTCAATGCAAAAACATCCAGCTCCCACTGCAAAATAAATTGAAAACCACTGATTTATGACATATTTATACTAGCGAGCAGACGCCACATAATAAATTCAAAGACATAAAGCAACTGTTGACAATACCTTCTTCATCCAGTGACCTTGCCCAATACCCGCATGCACGCACGCGTGCACACACACACACACACACACACACACACACACACACACACACACACACACACACACACACACACACACACACACACACACACACACACACACACACACACACACACACACACACACACGCCTCCCACACTGTACTGGTTAGAACGCTCGCACACACAACTTTTCAGAGACTTTATATACAGTATATGGGTGGTAATACCCCCTATTGGCGGCAGTGACTGGATCTTGGCCCACCAATTACCAGTGGTGGAAAAAGTACTCAAATGTTTTCCTTAAATCTGCAATGTAGTACAAATATAGCTGCAAGCAGTGATAAGGCGGGGCCAAGCCGGAAGGCAGCAATAAGAACAATATGCACAATAAGCCATAGAAACATTGAAGACTGAAGTTGAGAAAAAGAAGACGTATATGTAATTAGCCTGTGGCTAAGTCCCACCCAAGCCCGTTCTTGGCCAAAACCACGTTAGAAACGGTTACTAGGTTAGGATCCTGGTCAAGCTTTCAATGCTGGTCAAAATGGTTTTGCAGTGTCAATAAATATATTTGCTGTACAGCATGTGTGGGTTTGTTTTCTTACCTTATGAGCAAACTAGTCCATTCCATGAATTATTTCGCTCCGTTGTGCAGTTTAATAGTAGTCTACATATTAGAAATAAAAATAGGCTCTCATTGACTTCCATTGTAACGGGGAAACAACTCTCAAACACTAAGCTGATTATGACCGTTTATGACAGGAAAACTCATTTAATAAAAAATAAAAAAACATGTTTTTGTTTTGACTTCGGTGTTGCCACATTGTGTGAGAGATACAGTATAAGCCAACCCACCTCCAAAAACAAGCCAACTCTTAAAGCCAATTCAAGAAAAACAAGCCAAAACAAACACAATAATATGACCATATATAATCCTAATAAAAATATTGTATGCATTTATCATTATAAATACTATGTAGGCCTATGTCTATGATAATTAATGTTTTGGTAATGTTTTACAGTACTAATTATTAGCCTTAAGCCAAAAGTAGCGGGAAATAAGCAGACTTGGCAACCATGACAAGTTTGCCTATACAAAACGATCTGATTGGTCCAAATCTGTACACACACTCCTGAAGTATAGCCTCGGTCCCAGACTTACCATCCAGACCGTTGGATGTAAACAAAATAATGTATCTGATCTCGTCATACACAATTTTGGACGTGTTTGAGGGAGACGCTTTAGGAGAAATGTCTGGGACTGCAGCTGGGTGCATCTCAAACAGCATGGCGACTTGTTTACAAACGATCGAGGAACACCAGAACCGCTTCACTGTATATTTCCAACCAATATAGTTACTTTATAAATCTATCAAAAGACGAAAATAAAACGGCATGAGTTTTCCTGATGTCATAAACTGTCAGAATCAGCTTTTGTTGTGTTCGCTTATGTGCTAACTGACTGATTTTGAGAGCCGTTTCCCGTTACAATGGAAGTCAATGAGAGCCTATTTTTATAGATACTATTAAACTGCACAACGGAGCGAAATAATTCATGGAATGGACTAGTTTGCTCATAGCAGGTAAGAAAACAAACCTCTTTCTGAGGTCCACACATGATGTGTACAGCAAATATATTTATTGACACTGCTTAACCATTTTGACCAGGATCCTAACCTAGTAACCGTTGCTAACGTGGTATTGGCCAACAACGGGCTTGGGTGGGACTTAGGGACAGGCTAATTGTGACAGGCTCGGTTGTAATTGTGGGGTGGGAGAGACAATAATCATAAATTCTGGAAGAAGGTCATCAAAATCAGTAGAGTTTATCTAACAGAAGCATGATTTCCATTGCAATTGAGCCAGTCATTTTCCAGATATCTTGTTTGGCACCAAAGCAGTGGATGGCCGGATGGACCGATCAACATCGCAATCCGAAGAATCACTGGGGCTAAAAATGTTCTCTCTCATTCTCATTCTCTCTCTCTCTCTCTCTCTCTCTCTCTCTCTCTCTCTCTCTCTCTCTATGTCTGTCTGTCTTGCCCTTGCTCACTCCATCCCTCATAAGTAGCACCTCCACATGTCTCTCCTGGTTTAGGTTTCTTAAGGAAACACTCCATTATTGGACCCCTGGAAAAAAAATGGCAGTGGGAAACAATGGTGCCCTTGAATTTCTCCCGCTCGTTTTGCATGTAATGATATCTAGATTAAACACAATATTATTGTTGGCCCTTCGCGAGCCCAATCCCCATTTTCTCTCACCCATGCATCGGGGTATTGTGCGTGTGGAAATGGCCTTTATTTAAAAACGCCAGTCTTACTTACAGCTTCCTGATGGGAGCTTCGGGGAGCGGGCGGTTGAGGGGTGGGGCTGGTAATTGCAGCATATATGCAGGGGAACGCTGAATGAAGGAAGGGGAGGGGGGGGGGGGTCCGCCAGTCCAAAATCAACTCCTTCGTTAAGACAGGAAACTAAAGCTTATGTTGGTTCATTGTCGTATCGATATCCTTATTTCCATCAGTTGAGTATGGGCTGTTGGTCTTGTGTGAGCGGGGTCTTGTTTGTGGTGAAATTTATGGCACAAGGGTTGGCCCTGAGGTCAATGGTAGGGGGAACGGGTGGCACCTCTGTGTGCACCACTGTTGATTTTGGCAGCAAATTTCTATTTTAGTTTTAGTCATAGTCTCTTGAATAGTTTTAATTTCGTTTTAGTCACAATTTTGTCACCTGGAATGTTTTAGTGTTAGTTTAGTTTTACTCGACTAAATCTACGGTTGATTTATTAGACTAAAATGTATTTTGGTGGGCCTTGATGTCGCCGTAATGAATGTTTTTACACCTCTGTGCACGGCACCATTCCAACTCCATCACGCCCAGAGTCCGTGTTGTCTGCAGGCCAAAGAGTACACCCACGTGAAGTCACTGATTACATGACCCCAAGTTCTAGACCTGCAGTTCTCTTTCAATTTGTTTATACTTAGATTATTATTACAGAACATAGCTGAACAGATTAAACCCTATTTTAGACTTCATCGGTTAAAGAAATACAGTAGCTGATCTACAAGCTCACAACAGGCCGCGATGTGCCATGTTGTGAGCTTGCAGACCAGCTGTTTTTTAAACAATCTGACACATTTTGAAATGTTTTACTACTACTACTTTTACTTCAAGTATATACTTTAGTTTTTTTAAATATTGGGTCGTTTCTACGGTATCCGGAGAACTCGCCAGTTTACCAACTCGCTGCGATTTAGTGCATTTTAGTTTTACTTCAACTTAATTTAAATTGCATTGAATTGAGAGAGAGAGAGAGAGAGAGAGAGGATAGTTGTTTAGAGTTAACACTAGAGAAAGTAGAAATGCAAAAATTTTAACACCAAAGTACCGAAACAATGTAATTCATTAGTAAACAATATCCTGAAATGGTAGGTCTACTTATCATTGGTATTCACATACTCACCTATTTATCATCATCTAGCTGACCATTTAATTGCACAAAATAATTTGATCACTTTGGAAATGAACTATAACATCTGTGAGTTTATACTACACTGATGAAGACAGCATAACGATGAAGAATTTGATGAAGAATTTTCGCCGCAGCGACTTGGTAAACTGGCGAGTTCTCCGGTATCCGTTTCTACTTTCACTACGTTTACTTAAAACTAATCTGAGTACCTTCCACCACTGCATACAGTACGCCTACAGGCACGGTGAAGCATCTGCAAAGCCATCACCTCAACTTAAGTGACCCCTCGCTAACCTTCAAAGCAATTACTCCACATCACCACCACCCGCGGCCACATCCACTTCAACACTACTAGTTACCACCACCACCCGCGGCCACATCCACTTCAACACTACTAGTTACCACCACCACCCGCGGCCACATCCACTTCAACACTACTAGTTACCACCACCACCCTCGGCCACATCCACTTCAACACTACTAGTTACCACCACCACCCGCAGCCACATCCACTTCAACACTACTAGTTACCACCACCACCCGCGGCCACATCCACTTCAACACTACTAGTTACCACCACCACCCGCGGCCACATCCACTTCAACACTACTACGTAGTTACCACCACCACCCGCGGCCACATCAACACTACTAGTTATCCGCAGCTATCCTGTCCTGCACAATGCGTCGCGCTGCGACGTGCTGTGAGCTTGTAGATCTGCTATTTTCTGCGACGCGTTGTGAGCTTGTAGATCTGCTATTTTCAGCATGCAACCAAACTGTAAAATCTGCCATTACAACGATATCAAGGCCTGTCGAAACACATTTGAGTCAACTAAATCACCTGTCGATTTAGTCGACTAAAATCTTATGATATTTACTCTATTAAAACTGGACTATAAACACATTTCAGGTGACTAAAACTAAATGAAAATTATTCAAAAGACTGTGCTGTGCTGTGCTGTGCTGTGCTGTGCTGTGCAGGGGCTCACGTTGAGGCCAGTCTTAATCACCTCTCGGATCAGCAGAGAGAACAGAGGAGGCTGCACCTTTTATCCCAAACCAAAGTCAACAAGGCAGGATTCCTGGGAAGCATTGCAGACATTCTTGAAAGCAAAAAAACTGGGGTTTGCAATTGACCTCTCTCCCCTTACATTTAAGAGGAGCAAGGAATGGGGAGGGAGGGTGCACGAAGGGCATGTGATAGGACAAATAAATAGACTTGAATTGGTGCCTCATCTCTATGCTGTATATATATTTCATCTTTTCATGTTTTTGAGTGGTGCCTAACCGCTCCAACTAACAGCTATGTGTGTCTGTCCGTCCGTCCGTCCCCACTCCCCATGTATGAAAATCTGTCCGTTTGAGTACGGCTGTACCACTGCATGGGTGACCTGGGGTGGCACTGTTGTGCGGCGCGTGGACCCCCTGCACGCACACACACACACACACACACACACACACACACACACACACACACACACACACACACACACACACACACACACACACACACACACACACACACACACACACACATAATTTATTTTCATAAATCAGTGTTGGATCCAACACCTGAGTCACTGCCCTTGGTTTCCTGCCTCTCTACACCCTCCCATCAAAGAAAAGAAGCATACAATGCAAAAGGAGGGGAAGATACGTGTTTGTTTTGTTGTCTTTTACAGCACAACGACAACATGAAGACTTCAATCATGATGGTAATTCATTTTCATCTAAGAAAACCACATTACTCAATGAGAATTCCGTTCCAAAACGATGGCTCTGGACAGTTGCCTTCACTCATAGCAGTAACCATCTCTTTTGGTGGTGATTTACAGTGTAAGCCGGAGAATCAATAGTGAATATGATTCTGTTACTGTAATGTTCCCTCCCTCTGTCCCACATTTTCCCTCTAACTCTTCATCTAAGTCTCTTCCCCGCCCACCTCAGCCCACTCTATCTCTTCGTCTCATCTCTCCCCGGCGAATGTTTGGTTGATGACGCGCCGCAATTAATAACTCCCTTAACGAGGCGCTGTTTACACAGATGGACCTCCTACTTCAGAGCTGGCCACGCTTTCTGCCGATGCTATTTCCTCTCCCCCGTTAGCACGAGGCTATCGCATGCTGTCAAAACACTGACGCTTGCTCCACTGGCTGAGCGCAGAGCCAAGTGCAGGAGCGCTCCTGTATCCATCAGGAAGACTAAGCCAAAACAGTACCTCATCTTAGTATAATGTGTGAGAGAGAGAGGGTCTATATGCTCATATACTTTCAACTCGCATTTCAAATATCAACTGAACAGTATTGAAGAGGAAAGAATAGAACAGAACAGAATTGAATCAATTCTGCTTGATCCATTGAACCAAGTACAACGTATCCATTAGCTTTAAGGACATGAACATATGCTCCTTTTGACTCGCATTCACTATTCCAACCACATTAAAGAGACATTCACTGTTCCAACCACATTAAAGAGACATTCACTATTCCAACCACATTAAAGAGACATTCACTGTTCCAACCACATTAAAGAGACATTCACTGTTCCAACCACATTAAAGAGACATTCACTATTCCAACCACATTAAAGAGACATTCACTATTCCAACCACATTAAAGAGACATTCACTATTCCAACCACATTAAAGAGACATTCACTGTTCCAACCACATTAAAGAGACATTCACTGTTCCAACCACATTAAAGAGACATTCACTGTTCCAACCACATTAAAGAGACATTCACTACTCCAACCACATTAAAGAGACATTCACTGTTCCAACCACATTAAAGAGACATTCACTACTCCAACCACATTAAAGAGACATTCACTATTCCAACCACATTAAAAGACATTCACTGTTCCAACAACATTAAAGAGACATTCACTGTTCCAACCACATTAAAGAGACATTCACTATTCCAACCACATTAAAGAGACATTCACTGTTCCAACCACATTAAAGAGACATTCACTGTTCCAACAACATTAAAGAGACATTCACTGTTCCAACCACATTAAAGAGACATTCACTGTTCCAACCACATTAAAGAGACATTCACTGTTCCAACCACATTAAAGAGACATTCACTGTTCCAACCACATTAAAGAGACATTCACTATTCAAACCACATTAAAGAGACATTCACTATTCCAACCACATTAAAGAGACATTCACTATTCAAACCACATTAAAGAGACAGAGAGAGAGAGAGAGAGAGAGAGAGTGGTAGTAAGAGGTTGGAACGGGAGACGTTTTGGCCAGGGGTGCCAGAAAGGAATCATTGAATAACTTGGCTTGTTTCTTTGTGGTGAGAACAGCATGGGTTGAAGCCTGGAGCCAGAGCCCACAATGGCTGGCCTGGAGGGCCCGCTCATTAGAGCCATTGGAGCACACAACCTCCAGGGACCACACGGCCAGAACCCAGCGCTAAAGTGTTCCGACCAGAGCCCTGGCATCCGGTCACTCTCTCATGGTCATCTCAGGTATAGTCGCTGGAGGATTTGGTGTTTGGTGTTTCATGTCTTTGTTTTCTTTTATTTTTTTATGCTCCTTCTTTGTCACTGTGTGCCATGTGTTTGTGGTAGTTTTTGTAGTGCCTGGAATTAGCATGCGAATGTTCCCTTTCCCTCCTTTCTCTCTGCCTCTCTGACTCTCTCTCTCTCTCTCTTCCTCTGTCTGTCTGTCTGTCTCTCTCTGCCTCTCTCTCTCAGCCTGTCTCTCTCACTCTGTTTGTCTATTATTGAGAATGTGTCTGAGAACATCCAACGAGACATGAGCTGAGTCTCTGTACTGTCTCCAACACCAGGGGCCCCTTTGAAGGACTGAAAAGGCACGCCAGTGTTTTTTGTTAAAACACTCGTTTTATGGCTTTCAGGGAGCTAAGCGTTGCCGGTTGGCAGGAGAAATGACAGAACGGGGAGAGCGAAGGAGGGAGGGAATGAGAGAAGAAAGAAGAGGGAACAACTCTTCCAGTGTGGGGTCCTCTGCCTACACATCATTAGATCATCTGCGGGAAACCCTTGGAGGTTTCACCACCGCCGCCAACTCCCCCTTCCCCGTAAATGAAATGAAACCCTTGGAGGTTTCACCACCGCCGCCAACTCCCCCTTCCCCGTAAATGAGGAGAAAAAATATTTGAACCTGTGTACTCAGCCGGAAACCATAAACAGTCGGGAGCCTTAACAAGAGCCATGCACAAGTAATTGTAACAATCAAAAAGTCATAGGGTTACACATGTAGAAGTGTGTTCTCCTGTAAATTAACCCTGGCATGTGGATCCAATAGCAGGCCCTAAAAGACATGTATATTTGACTTTACGGAATCTCGCTTCGCCTCGTAGGGGATGCCCATGTGTTACAGGGATAATGAGTACTTTGTACGCGTGCGTGCGTGCGTGCGTGCGTGGGTGGGTATGTATGTATGTATGTATGTATGCATACATACATACAAGTGAACTTTTACTCTTTTATGGTTTTAGGTTGTTTTATTAATGTCCATTTTTTTATATCCATTTTACCATTGGGTTTTAGACGATATTTTCGGACTATGGTTTAGGTATGCAGTCTAGTCTAACTTGGACTCAGGGGGGTGGACGCCTCTGCCTTGCATAGTCCCCAGTGAATAGGCAGTTTGCCCTTCACTGGTAACCCTATTTGGAATTATTTTTAAATATATGGAGGTATTGTTGAATACATACACACATACTGTACATACATACATACATACCTACATACATACATTTCAGATGTATGTATGTATGTATGTATGTACTGTATGTGTGCGTGCGTGTAAAATACAGTCGTAAAGTCTGTATTTTATAATCCCTGCTAAACTAAGGCTAATACTTTGTTGAAAGGCTAATACAGTGTCCTATGAAAATATTTGAAAATGTGTGTTTTTGTCATGCAACACGGCTGTGTAACGAAATAAGTCCTCAAGGAGCTCTACCTCGCTGAAAACAACAGGTGTTTCAGGAGTGTGAATGCAGTCCTCAGCAGAAAAACAACCGTTCCATTACACATCTGGACCTTTTAAAACGGGTTCGCTCTTTATTTTAACAAAGTTATGTGGCTTATATAGTGTGCATTTTCACACGTGTCGGCAGCTGGTTGTGATTGAGATAGAGTGCTGGGTTCCAGGACCTGCATCTCACAGGTGAGTGGAGTTCCAGCCGCCTCAAAGACATGATGACTCAGCACTTCTAGGCCATAATGGAGTATATAAACCAGAGTAAAAAGATAGAAATAAAAAACGACAACACAAAAAACACCATGAAGAAACCCAGTGTTCTACTGTAGAGCCGAATGTCACGAACGCTCAAGGAATACCCGTGTAAGGTTTGCAGAACCTTCCTCTTGGCTCAAGCCATCTCCCTCCGTTGGCGTTTTTCTCAAGCCTCAACTCGGCCAAGCTAGGGCACAGTTGGGCACAGTTGCTATCGTTCATCATCTCGAACACAAAGGACATGTCTTTTTCCCCCCAGAAACTGTGTGACCTTTTCATCGTTCATTATTACCTACCTTATACCTCATGACTCAATTGAAAGCATTCCCCTGCCATGGAAAAGCTGATGAGTCACTTTGCCCTCAGTGCCCTACAGTAACTCTGTTGATTACCCTACAGTGGTACGTATCCAAGTTGGCCAGGTGGAAATGGCCACGTCTGGATCCCACACTGATACTATTGTATGCCACTGAATGCATTTCCTCAATTAAATGCTGTCGAGATCAAATTTGCCAGGTGCTGCACTTGAGTGGTGTGCTAAGTTGGGCTCCCTGCTTCCTCTGCCTCTAAAAGGAGTTCATGACTCATGAAACTTGCTATTGAGATGGCCAACTGAGAAGTGAGGCTACTCAGAAGGGTACTTGTGCTTATACTTTTCGGGCATAAATAGGCTAGCAGATCTTTAAAGCGCACAGCATGCCGCTTCACGACACGCTGTGAGCTTGTACTGTACTGTAGATCAGCTATTTTCGGCGAGTGTGTCACCATCATGCAACTATAATATAAATCAGGGTAAAGAATGAACGGACAGCACCGCTGATGCAACAAAAAGGTTTATGCAGACCACACAACAAAAACCCTCCACTCAGTAGTGTCCAGATTCACGTACATAGAACAATCCTCAGTGTTAATTTAACTGTGTACGCCTACAGTATGTACAGGGAAAAGGATGTTTGTGTGAGGTTCATGAGGTACATGAGGTTCATGAGGTACATGTGGCGGACCAATGGGTCCGCCACCACCTCTGTCCACCCCATTTCTCAGTTCCCACAACCACTACATACACGCACAACAATATGATTTAAAGCCAAATGATTCCATCACTTACTTTATTGCTATACTGTATGTGCATACTGTGGATTTTCCTATAAATGCCTCTACAACTTACAGACCCCAACAGACAAACAAACCATTTACTGCTTCAGGATTTGCTAACGATAAGAATAATAAACACTAATATTTGGCCAGCGTATGTTCCGCCTGTCAGATTGAAGGGGAAAGGAAATTCAGACCAATCAAATAAACATAAACAAAGCTGTTAGTTGGACAATCTTGGCACCAGCCCTGGCACTGTTCTCTGGGCCCAGTTTGGGCGTTTTAGACTGGGTCAGCTTTCAACACAAACCTTCTTATGGAAGCCCTTAACTCTCCCTGCATCTGTTGGAGCTCATTTGAAGAAATAATCAGTTAAAATCACATTTCATTATTTTGTCTGCATGTTTATGAATCTATGTAAAGAAGGGAGTTGTTAGGACATATAATGAGCCATTAAATTGCCATTAAAGCAAATGATCTTTATCAGTATTTGGGAATATCCTGTAATCAGTGATTTGACTTAGATAAGTAAAGAAAGCTATACTCACACTGATTGGCTACTATATGTTCAGGTGGACATGCCAATCATGAACTCTCAACAGGCCATGCCATTCACCAAGTTAAATCACTAGGGTTCATTCTCCATGGAAGCAAGATGCATGCACTCAGTAAGGCTACCCACAGTAACCCACTAGATTTGACAAATGCACAAATGGATATTATAGCCTACGGGTGGCACTAGAGCAAAGGCCACGGGATCACCAACATCAGCAGTGTTCATCGCGGGTAGATGCATTCCCCTTCACCGCTCAGACCATACATGGGCAACTGGCGGCCCGGGGGCCACATTTGGCCCCCACCGTCACTTAATGTGTTCTAATGGACTCAGACCTTCATTTTAATGCACAACTTAAAAAAGTGGTTCAAACCTGTTTTTTTTTTTTTAACTTAGAAACATCTCAAAAATCAAGTCTTTCCCGTCTAGTGCCGATTTAGAAAAGGTCATTCACACATTTATCACGTCCCGTCTTGATTACTGTAACGCTCTCTATTCAGGTTTAACCCAGAAAGCACTCTCCCGCTTGCAATTAGTGCAAAATGCAGCCACTAGGCTTTCAACCAACACCAAAAAGCGTGATGTCGCTTCAATGGCTTCCGGTCAACTATAGAATTGATTTGAAAATTATTTTAATCTCATTTAAGGCTCAAAGAGGTCTTGCCCCTCGTTATATTGCGGAGCTCCTTCCCCCTCATGACCCTCCTCATGCACATCCTATAGTAAAAATAGCCAATCTACAAGCTTGCGACACATTTTGAGCTTGTAGCTATTTTTTCTACTTGTGTGACATAGGAATGACATAATCCCTACAGCACGTGACTAGCTCCTCCCACTCATGCCATCAAGTGTGCCACCACGTTTCTGCCCCTCCCTCTCATGCCAGCAAGGGGCCAAAGCCCCACTGCGCTTCCACACGCCCCTCCCTCTCATGCCAGCAAGGGGCCAAAGCCCCACTGCGCTTCCACATGCCCCTCCCTCTCATGCCAGCAAGGGGCCAAAGCCCCACTGCGCTTCCACACGCCCCTCCATCTCATGCCAGCAAGGGGCCAAAGCCCCACTGCGCTTCCACATGCCCCTCCCTCTCATGCCAGCAAGGGGCCAAAGCCCCACTGTGCTTCCACATGCCCCTCCCTCTCATGCCAGCAAGGGGCCAAAGCCCCACTGCGCTTCCACATGCCCCTCCCTCTCATGCCAGCAAGGGGCCAAAGCCCCACTGTGCTTCCACATGCCCCTCCCTCTCATGCCAGCAAGGGGCCAAAGCCCTACTGCGCTTCCACACGCCCCTCCCTTTCATGCCAGCAAGGGGCCAAAGCCCCACTGCGCTTCCACATGCCCCTCCCTCTCATGCCAGCAAGGGGCCAAAGCCCCACTGCGCTTCCACATGCCCCTCCCTCTCATGCCAGCAAGGGGCCAAAGCCCCACTGTGCTTCCACACGCACTTCTCCTCGTTGCCTTTCCACCCACACCAGCGAGCACTCCAGTACACTTCCACTCACGCCCCTCCTCGCCATTCCACTCATGAGAAACAAGCACCCCGCTGCATTTTTTTTTTTTTTAAGATATTTTTTTGCGGCTTACGCCTTTTATTGTTTTTGTTTTTTTTGAAGGGACAGACAGTAGGCTGACAGGAAACGGGAGAGAGATGGGGGAAGACATAAAGGTTGTGTCAGTAAAGGTCGTGTCGGGCTCGGGAGTCGAACCCGCGGCACACTGCGACTGGATTACCAGTCGGGTGCCCAGACGGTTACGCCACCGCCTGGGCCCCCACTGCGTTTCTACTCACGTTCCTGCCTCCACACAACTCCAACACAAGTGAGATCGAATTTAGTTACCAAAAAGAGGAAACGTGGTGTCTTGTCATTTGGAAATGATTCGGTTACAGGCAAAATTAGACCAACAGCAAACAAACAGCATGCCGTCTGTTAACACTTATGAAAGAGGCTGTGAGGAAGACTGGCAAGTGGCAACGCTACAAATTTGTTCAATTGCCCGATGATGAAAGTCATTGTCAAGTACGATTAATGTATGAAGCTAAAGAGAGCCGTGACTCCTTCTATGGCCCTACTGTATGTGTAATCTCTATGTTATGTTCAGCTCCTCCTGTTATGGGAGAATGAGCACCAAATGGAGTGAGATAACATCAGTGATCTCATTCATATAGCCAAGGACATGATTCCTATGTTATACAGTGGATTCAGAAGGCTAAATGTTCAGCAAACATTTGACTATCCGAGCACTTCTCTCGCACGCACGCACGCAAGCGCACACATGCACACACACACACACACACACACACACACACACACACACACACACACACACACACACACACACACACACACACACACACACACACACAAGAAGAGGAACGTTTATACTGCAGCTTTAATACTGATAAATATGGGGTCTCAAATATCAACATTTACATAAAGTTTTGTCACATTTTAGGCCATTTCCTCAAGCACTATTGTTTCTTAACTCGGCTCAAATACCGAGTCCCTTTCCCACTATACATAAACTGAAGGGTTGATTTTAATTATTATCACATCTGGAAACAAAGTCTTGTGCACACCTGATCGGCTGAGAGGCGAGCCCCCCCCCCCCAGCATGTCCGTCTTCCCTGGCTCATCTTCGACTGCAACTACTTCCAATGCATCCATCATTCCCTGATCAGATACCCCTTAAGCTTCCTCAGTCCAACAGCCATGCAGGGCAGGCCAGTCTTCTATCAGGGAGTAATAATTTCAACGACCTCCGATGCAGTCTTTCCATCATGCCATTTCGTTCACGCCTGCAGCTGCACCTGCTCTCACAATCTCACCACCCGGGTGGATCGCCCAGCTCAACATAATCAGGCCACAAAGGCCCTCCCTCCCATAGACATAGAAAGGTAAACGCCTCCTTCGGCTCTGGGGCGTGTGTATCTCCAGAGGAGGCAACATGGCGAGAGGAGGCAACATGGAGGCAAGCTTTTGCCAGAAGCGGAAGCTTCCGCGTGTGCGTCACGGAAGGGGATGTGCGGTAGGGCAATCAGAAGCAAGATAAGTCCCGGAAAAGACGTACTGTGATTGGCCAGTATAGTCACCGAGTGGCAGCGACGCAGCGTGCCTCCTGCACTTCCGCTTGACTTCCTCCTAATAGGCTGGACACACATGACTGCAGCGGCCAATGAGGCATCTATTTTTTGAGTGGTGCAGGCACTCCAAGGAACAGCAATGTCCCCATGTCCATCCCTATGTATGTCCATCCCTATGTATGTCCATCCCTATGTCTATCCCTATGTCTATCCCTATGTATGTCCCTATGTTTAGGGTACCAGTAGGGGAAAAAGTGCCGTTGTTGTTCTAGAAACAGAGAGAGAATTCCACCACACAGTAAACTATCATTTCTCGACCATTTCGGACGTGGGGCGGCTCGCCGGAACCGGGCACGTTCCTGTGGGTCTGGAGGGGACCCACCGGGGACCCCCACACGGAGTTGCACCACTCAGTTCACACAGGTGTGATCTTTTTATATCTATGCTCCCTCCGACTCCAGCAAATGCTTCATGAGCAAACCCACTCTTAGACTGCACTCTGCGCTCCCAAGCACTTCACCCTCCACACACCTCCACCTCGCGGCGGGCCATGTCTATACGGTATGTTTTTATATTTTGTGTGACACTGTAGTACAGTGTCACACAAAAGCATCAAATGTAGCAGATCCACAAGCTTGAGCTTGTACTGCAGGTCTGAATGCTGCTTTTGAATTTGAATCCTGAAAAGTAACAGTTTTGGACATTATAAGACCTGTTATTCATGTGTCAATAAATCATTTGACCTTAGTCTTTTCCTAGTGAACTATATACGGCTTCTACACACATACATACTGTAAGGTCAAACATTGATATAATGAACACACTGGGGTGCAGGAAACCTCCAAGAGTCCGAGATGTTTAAAACATTGCCTCCAGTGTGTCGTATAGAGTGTGTGTGTGTGTGTGTGTGTGTGTGTGTGTGTGTGTGTGTGTGTGTGTGTGTGCTGCTTCCCCAGTTTCCCTGACCATACACACACACACTCTCAACACAGAGTACATCCCAATAAATCAAGGCCTCTGATCTCGTGGCCAGGAATTCCAGACGGCCCGGTACGCACCATTCAGATCCGTGAAACATAAAAAACAGCTCCATGCGCAAAGCATCCCAGGAATGCCATTAGAGTCTGTTTGTTTTCCGAGGAGGTGGTGTGGGTTATAGGGCGGGAGTTATTTTCTGATCATTCAACAATTGAAAGTGATCCACCGCTTTAAACCGTGACCACATGTTGTGTTACAAAGGGACCACACACAAAAACTGAATGTACATTTTGACACCAGTACTTTTACTCAAGTAAATTTTGGATTCTGGAATTTTACTTCTACATTGCAGTAGGCCTATTGGATACTTTTACTTAAGTAAAACATGCGAGTACTTTTTCCCACCACTGCTACAGGACGTGACCCTCTACGTCTACGGAGACACGGGGGCCTCCTGACAGGTCACGGACAAGGTCAGAGAGAGAAGAATGGCTGTCAGGGCCGACCCAAGGCGCAGCTATGAGGGGAAAGAGGAACACCACCTGCGTGGTTCCCAAACCTTTTCACCCCTAAATCGACATGTACGTATTAGCCCGCTGACCCCTATTTGAAAATATATGCCAGGGACCCCCATAAGAAAAGATTTTTATTACGGCTCTATATAGCAGTGATTCTCAACCATTTTTATTTCAAGCACCCCCCAGTTTGACATGCATTAGACTATGGACCCCCATTTAATGGAATTTTGTTTATCTCTGAGACGCCAATTTATATTGTAAAATCAATGTTAATTTAACTGTGTGTAAAAATGGAACCAAATGGACCCATAAGGGTCCATTTGGTTCCTAACTATCATTTAGCTGGGGACCCCTGGAACTCCCTCAAGGACCCCTTGGGGTCCCCGGACCCCACTTTGGGAACCACTGATGTATGTAACATGTACAGATTTCTATAGGCGTATAGCTATGGAATTGCAATCCGTGGCTATTTTGCCGTATTTGGGAGAGATCTGGTTGAGACACACTGCTGCGCGGAGCTACTGTAACAACACTTTTGGGGGAGCATGAATAAGACAAACATTAAAAGTACATATAGACTTGGCTGCCACATAAAGTGATGCATGAAAGCCAGACATTGGAGGGGCTATAGCGCCCCTCAAAAACATACAAGTGTATAATATGGGGATACTCTTCCTTTCTGTCCGACCGTGATATACTGTGTGGATATGAGAGCCCTCCTATTATGAGAGGCAGCCCTCCTATATGAGACACAGACTGAGTACAAAATCGTGCCATTTTATCATCATTATTAGTGAGGACCTATTATATGAAGATAGGTTGAAGTGGTGAAGTGGTCCTTTAATGAACATTTTGATCCAGACAGTTCTGCTGATCTATCCTCCTGTATTTCTTATTTGTCTTCCTCCTCTTGCTATTTTCCAGCGTTCTCTTTTTGCTCCTTTTTCCACTTTCCAGGCCCGACCATTGCTGTGCAGGAAGTTATAAGTTACACGTTTTCCCCACTGTTTTAGCACATTATGTAAATTTTAGGTAAGCACGATAATACCATTGATTAGGAGTGCACATCCATGTTCATCCAATGTCTATATGTGACATACTGTATAACGCACATAGATTGAACATTGTTCTAGCTATAATACAATCTTGATATTGGATGCACCGGTGATGTTCAGTGCTGTTTGACAACGTTAGACAGGCAATGTTCTGCATAGCCTCTGATCTTGTTATAGTTTTGCCTCGTACCAGCTTTAGTTACAATGTGTATGCAAGTACCCCCATGTCAAGTCATATATTATGCACAGCATTAGTAGACAAATGCATTAGCCTACTTCACTATTTTGTTGGCATCCTACAGTTTTTGAGTGGTGCCAGCCCCTCCTACATGTATGCCCAGCTTTCCGGGTTTGTGTGAACACATATGTGGCTCGTACAGAGATGTCAGACATTGTGCAATACTCGAGAGATCCAATACTTGGACCTCATAAGCTATGCCCGTAGCCGTTGTATGATATTAAGATGATTGGCTGATTTAGGCTTTTTGCAAGGACGCAAATTGTGATTGGCCAGAATGATCTGATATTATGATGTATGATGATGAGAGCGCCCCTCACTTCACACTGGTGTGATTATTTCTTTGTTAAATTCTGCCTTTGTGTACTGTGAAATGTACTGGAGGCTATACTGTATGTTGGGGTGGCGCATTGGGTTCTAATTTATATGCTCCTTTATCTTACAGTTATTTTATTGTGTCTATTGTAATGTTTGTTCATTTTTGAAGTGCGCTGTTGCACTCTGTATTTTCTTTTATTCTCTAAAGCACTTTGAATTGCCTTGTGTATGAAAGGTGCTATAAATAAATAAAATTGCCTTGCCTCAGTGTCTCAGCTAGAGATGCTGCCCTCAACCCAGTGAGGCTGGAAAGTAGACTCTGCATCTGCTCATGTGTGACCAAAAGGTAACCTCCCAGTGTTCCAAAGTCCTATTGTGTTCATGATGTTGGCCATCGCTGATCATATGAACATCATTGCACATAACCACACCAAGGGGTCTAATTAAGTAACTGTCACCTCATGAACTCATCAACTGGGGGAAGAAATACAAAAATCACAGCACAAAAATAGGTCTTTAAAGTAACGTTGTGGTAGAGTAGAGACGGCCGTGTGCAGGGCGCACCAAGCAACATCTCCGGGTGCTACCCTGAGAAAGGGTAGCACACCCTGCATATGAAACAAGATCAACGCCAAGCCTTTGTTCATACTGTATACCACGTCACATTCTTACATCTTTTCTGGCTGATGTTTGCTCGAAGTTGTAATCTTTGTTCATTTTGGAAGTGCACGTCTGCCCAGAGGTCCAAATTTGGGCAATGGTCTATGTTACGTAATGCCCCAAGCACTTATTGGCCCTATATAAAGACAAATAGGTACAGGAACACCTCTAATACTGTTTGAATCTTCAATACTAGGCTATTTTTGATACATAATTGAGACACAAAATACAAATTTAAAATAGCAAATGAAAAAAGAGGAAAAGAGCCAGGGGTCTATTGCCAAGGAGGATGATAATGGCGGTCTCCAACAGCAGCAGAAGAAGCAGCCGGAGGATTCTACCAGATCTGAGGACGTTGAAGATGATGTAGATATTGTGAATATGCACAAGAGAAACTACTCCTTTACCAAGGCTCAAGTCAATCGTATAGACAGTGAGAACCAGCGGCTGCTTCAGTTCTTGTCGAGCATGTCTCCAAGGTCGGACAGAGCACCGGTTACTCCGCGGAGGGCCAGTAAGAAAGGGTCGAGCATGTCTCCCAGGTCGGACAGAGCAACCGTTACTCCACAGAAGGCCTGTAAGAAAGGGCTCAATAAGGAGAAGGAGGATCAGTAGTAGAGGGGGAGCGGCTGCCTATACATTAAATAGACTACATAGACTACTAGGGTGACCACCAGCAAGACCTCAGAAAGGAGGACACTTTTGCGGGGCCCCTTGCATGTTATGACCGCTATATTGCTCTCTCTCCCGGCCCCCACACATGTAAAGTGTCTTTGAGTACTTTGAGAAAAGTGCTAACACATATTATTTATTGCACCTGATCTTCACCATCATCATCTCCAGCATTGTGTTCACAGAGAACATATATTTGCTAACTTTAAATTAATCTTTATTTAGCGAACCACAAAGCTATTATAGGCCATTCATTTTCAATTTCTTTCCTTTTCTTTTCATGTTTAGATATATATATATTCAACCAAAGAACAAGATTCCTATAGAGCGTCGCAGTCCCGCTCCCTACCAGGGATCAGGAAATGATTCCCCGTTCATTTTCCTCATTTATTTATTTAAATACCTTTTAAGCCTAGTACAAAGCCAACTGGAGTTGTGACAAATCATGTGAATTTTTTTCGGTCCGAACAAATAATTAAAAAGAAGAAAACGGCAGGTTACAAGACTTTTTTTGTTGTTTTTCACCTCACTAGAATAACCTTTTCTTTTTGGCATCTATGGTTGATTATCTGTGCTATTTACACACAAAAAGGGGAGTAGTTTTCAGCATGAGTGACTGTTGAGCGAGCCAATGACAAAACATTTGCAAAAGGGTATGTAAATGTGTATTCCAGTACGGTAGGCTGGCTGCGCTGGGCTGGGCTGCGCTAAATGGCAAATGTGTCCAATGGCAAATATACATCCACATGCCTACTGTCTCATATGTGTATATGTATGTGTCAATACAGTATGTATGTCCACTGTTGTAAGTGTATTTACAGTATGGACTGCAAGTACGTATGTTCATAAGTGAGTGAGTGTGTCCATGTGTGTCCATAGAAATATTAGAGGAGACACCCCAGGGCAGAGTCACACGACTGGAATTTGTGAGCGGAGGGGCTGAAAGCATACTCAAAAAGCCCTGATCAAAAGCCATCAGAAGGACACTCGACACCATCATTTGAGCAAGAAGCCTTCAGTTCCTGGGCTGGGCCCTTGTTGTGGTATATGGACCCTTTCTCTTCTCCTGTCTACGTCTCCATATCAATTCATGCTACAGGCGGGAAAAGCACTTTTGCACCATGATGAACTGTGAAACATTAACATTCAGCGGTGTGAACCTCGCGGCGCCTTGACAGCGACAAACTTTGTTGCCGTCAAGGCGCTGCGAGGTTGAATTGAATTACAATGCGTCCGGAAACTAACTGTCTTAGACGCATTCATTTAGGTGCAATCATGTCTGTGCAGTATATTCTTTTGAATCCTTTTTTACCGATGTCTCTACAGATGTGGAACCACGCGGAACTGAAACTCTGAAGTGATACTCATTATCCGACCATTATGGTTATGCTTGTTGAGTTGCTGCAAAAAAATGAATATGAAAATGAAAGGAAATGTTAAGCTCAATATGACCGCAGCTCTCTGGAAAGTGATTGAAAACATTTCCAAGCGTGTCAGACTGTAGTGACAGATAAAAGAGGATGTGTTGAAAAAATCTGAAGTCACATGATTGGGGTTCAAAGATCATTTAGCATAGAAATACACAACCTGGAGTGGAACCTGGAATAGAACTCTGAGAGGGACAGGAACCCCTTTTGGTGTTTTAAGCATTATATGTTATACTTTAGCTATTGAAAAATAGCAGATCTACAAGCTCATAGCGCGCTACGAGCTTGTAGATCTGCTATTTTTGAAAAATCGTGAAAATGTGCCTCAAATCTTTGAATATATTCTTTCAGAGTGAATGTTTTTAACTCAAATCTTTGCTTCTGGGGGGTCCCTGAAACAACATATTTTCAGATGGGTGTCGGCGGCCAATTACATATAGTTTTGGGGGTCCTTGACCCCCAAAACAGTTTTGGGGGTCCTTGACATGAAAATGTTTGAGAACAACTGCCATATAGAAACATGAGGTTTTTCAGAAAACCTCATGGTCTAAATGGGTTAAAGTGTAAGAATGGACCCGGAAAAAAACATTGTTTCATAGAGGTATCATATACTGTAGGTGGGCTATAAGTAAACCTTGTTGTACACAGAATAGCAAACATAGACATTCTGCTCTGCTATTTTCACTGAATGTTTTTGCTAAAATGAATGATAGCCTGTTATGACTTAGGGACAGCAGGATTCATGTGATTATGTGGGCAACAGGGCAGAGCAGCACTTTGAAAACAAACGTCCATTACCAGTTAGTTTATTTGGCCTGCCCCCAACCCACCCGCTCAGGTTGACACGAGTGAAGTCACTCTGGGTGAGGTGAGGAGGTTAATTGAATTAGACTAGAACGCCCATCGCAGTAAGTGGTGTTAATGTCACTCTGAAATGAAAATCTAAAATACACAAACTGACATACTGCACATATCATACAAACTACAGGCAAGTACGTAGGAATACAGAAAGGCAGACACATGTGTGCGGCCGCGCCCGCCCGCCCGCCCACGCGCGCGCACACACACACACACACACGGTGTGCCACTCTATTCCTCTGGACAGGGTTTAATGGCCCCTTTGTAGCTTTTATAAGCTGTGAACTTCTCTAGGAAAACACTTGCCCACTCATAATCAGAAAATTACATCCTAGGCATTAGATAATTTTGAAACAATATGCTCTTTTAATACTTTTTTTTATTTGGCACCTGTCGCACATAAGTCTGAGTCTACTGTATGCATCTGGGGCCTTATATAACCTGAGATTTAACACGGCATAATATTGTAACAGCCAGACGCCCCCGCTCCTGTGGAACGGCACTCGAACACCTCAACGTTATTCCGACCGCCCCGTGTCGATTCCCTTCACTGGCTACGTCGAGGGGGTACAGTATGGGTCAAATTTGACCAGGTATGTCAATGTGAGCCAGGAATGCAAAACATGCACAGAAATTGCATGGGTTTGATGAAGGAGCGGTGGGGGGGAGGGGGGTTGGGGTGGGGGCAAGGCTTTGGAATTCGTCTGTACTATTGATAGCATCTCCCCCCAAAGCACAGTGGAGGGGGTTACACCTAATACCCCTCAAACAAGGGGTGCACAGTGGAGGGGGCTACACCTAATACCCCTCAAACAAGGGGTGCACAGTGGAGGGGGTTACACCTAATACCCTTCAAACAAGGGGTGCACAGTGGAGGGGGTTACACCTAATACACCTCAAACAAGGGGTGCACAGTGGAGGGGGCTACACCTAATACCCCTCAAACAAGGGGTGCACAGTGGAGGGGGTTACACCTAATACCCTTCAAACAAGGGGTGCACAGTGGAGGGGGTTACACCTAATACACCTCAAACAAGGGGTGCACAGTGGAGGGGGTTACACCTAATACCCCTCAAACAAGGGGTGCACAGTGGAGGGGGTTACACCTAATACCCCTCAAACAAGGGGTGCACAGTGGAGGGGGTTACACCTAATACACCTCCAACAAGGAGTGCACAGTGGAGGGGGTTACACCTAATACCCCTCAAACAAGGGGTGCACAGTGGAGGGGGTTACACCTAATACCCCTCAAACAAGGGGTGCACAGTGGAGGGGGTTACACCTAATACACCTCCAACAAGGAGTGCACAGTGGAGGGGGTTACACATAATACCCCTCAAACAAGGGGTGCACAGTGGAGGGGGTTACACTAATACACCTCAAACAAGGGGTGCACAGTGGAGGGGGTTACACCTAATACCCCTCAAACAAGGGGTGCACAGTGGAGGGGGTTACACCTAATACACCTCAAACAAGGGGTGCACAGTGGAGGGGGTTACATCTAATACACCTCCAACAAGGAGTGCACAGTGGAGGGGGTTACACCTAATACACCTCAAACAAGGGGTGCACAGTGGAGGGGGTTACATCTAATACACCTCAAACAAGGGGTGCACAGTGGAGGGGGTTACATCTAATACACCTCCAACAAGGAGTGCACAGTGGAGGGGTTACACCTAATACACCTCAAACAAGGAGTGCACAGTGGAGGGGGTTACACATAATACCCCTCAAACAAGGGGTGCACAGTGGAGGGGGTTACATCTAATACACCTCCAACAAGGAGTGCACAGTGGAGGGGGTTACACCTAATACACCTCAAACAAGGGGTGCACAGTGGAGGGGGTTACACCTAATACACCTCAAACAAGGGGTGCACAGTGGAGGGGGTTACACCTAATACACCTCAAACAAGGAGTGCACAGTGGAGGGGGTTACACCTAATACACCTCAAACAAGGGGTGCACAGTGGAGGGGGTTACACCTAATACACCTCAAACAAGGGGTGCACAGTGGAGGGGGTTACACCTAATACACCTCATACAAGGAGTGCACAGTGGAGGGGGTTACACATAATACCCCTCAAACAAGGGGTGCACAGTGGAGGGGGTTACATCTAATACACCTCCAACAAGGGGTGCACAGTGGAGGGGGTTACACCTAATACACCTCCAACAAGGAGTGCACAGTGGAGGGGTTACACCTAATACACCTCCAACAAGGAGTGCACAGTGGAGGGGTTACACCTAATACACCTCCAACAAGGAGTGCACAGTGGAGGGGGTTATACCTAATACACCTCAAACAAGGAGTGCACAGTGGAGGGGGTTACATCTAATACACCTCCAACAAGGGGTGCACAGTGGAGGGGTTACACCTAATACCCCTCAAACAAGGGGTGCACAGTGGAGGGGGTTACACCTAATACACCTCCAACAAGGAGTGCACAGTGGAGGGGTTACACCTAATACACCTCCAACAAGGAGTGCACAGTGGAGGGGTTACACCTAATACACCTCAAACAAGCACAGTGGAGGGGTTACACCTAATACACCTCAAACAAGCACAGTGGAGGGGGTTACATCTAATACACCTCCAACAAGGGGTGCACAGCCTTGCATGTCAGTGGTGGCCTGGGATCTCAGCCTTTTCTCACCGCGGAAGGAACTTCTAACGCCACGGCACCTGTCAGAACAACCCCCCGCCCCCCGAAAAAACTCTTTTGAATGTTTATTTGAAAAATACAGACTGTGGGAAAAAGATGTGGCTGCAGGGAAGAAAGCGTGAGGACGAGAGAGAGAGAACGTGAAAGAGAAAGAGAAGTCACGCCACAGACTTGTAAAACAAACACAGTCTGACTTTTGATTTGCTTTTTCAAAGTTATTCCCTGCGTCTCCGAGTCGGCTTCGCCTCGCCTCGCCTCTGCCTCCCCTTCCTTCTCGGTTTCGCTCCATCTGCGTCTCACCCCTGGTCGATATCTTAGAAGAGCTGCTGGGCTGCCGGCAGTGGTGGGAAGTAACTAAGTACATTTACTTAGTTGAGGTATTTGTACTTTACTTGAGTATTTCCAATTTTCAGTACTTTTACTGCTACTCCATTACATCTCAGAGGCAAATATGGTACTTTTACTCGAGTACAATTATTTGAAAACTTTATAGTTACTAGTTACTTTGTAGATTTAGATTATTATTACAAAACATACATTAACCACCGCCTAAAAATGCCTAAAAATAGCCGATCTACAGTACAAGCTAAAAGGAAAGGAAAGTACTATGTTTACCCAGGGTAACTGAACTTGTTTACAGCCAGGCCCTGCTCATAGAACATTTCATGGTAGAGGTTCAATGCCTTGTCCAAGCTCACAATGCGTCGCATCGTTACGCATTGTGAGATCTGCTATTTTCAAAAGATTTTTTTATACATTTGAAAACGTTTGAAATGCGGCATTCTGCACAATTCAATTTACAATTTACGCATTTAGCAGACACTCTTAATCCAGAGCGACTTACATTAAACAAGAACAAAAAGCATGGCATACATCACATACATAAAAAGTAGTTATCATGAATCATACGTAAGCTAAGAACGTAACAGTGGAATATCTATATAATGGAACTATGCATGTATACTTTATAGTGCTATGTCTACATAAAAATGTCGAAATGTAGAAATGAGTACTTTCTACTTTTGGTACTTACTGTAAGTACATTTTGACACCAATACTTTTGTTCTTTTACTTACATTTTGAATTCCGTCTCATTTTCTTTTTTTTCTGACTGAAAACTTGGGACAATATATGGCAGACGGCTGGGGGAGCCCTCAAAAGCAGTGGTGGGAAAAGTACTACATTTCTTTACTTAAGTAAAAGTATCAATACTGCAATGGAGAACTACTCCATCACAAGTAAAAGTCAGGAATTCAAAAAGTATAGGCTACTTGAGTAAAAGTACAAAAGTATTGGCATGAAAATGTACTTAAAAGTACCAAAAGTAAAAGTACCCATTATGCAGAATGTGCCATTTCAAATGTATAAAATCCTTTGAAAATAGCCGATCTACAAGCTCACAATGCTTTGCGACGCATTGTGAACATATAGATTGACTTTCAAATGGCCGAAATGTATAGGGTTGAAGTGGTTATTGTTAATGTATGATTTGCAATAACCATCATTTCTCTCACCATCTCACTTCAGCAAGAAGAATTCACAGAGACCCATGTTCCACCCAGTAGTTGTAGCAATACACACGCGCACGTGCATGCGTACACACACGTGCACGCACGCACGCCCTCTCTCATTGGATCTAATCTAATGTCCTAGGCCATGTTCTATTATCCCAAACAATGGCATAGGACCTGTGACATTGGTTTGGATAATAGACGAGTTTGGGTGGGTTGTTGCAAGTATGACAGATTATAGTGACCCCACTACGGGCCATTGTTGTAATGGTTCCACTGTGGATGACGGCTGCATAATAAGACAAAACTTCCAGTCCTCTCCTCAGTCTCAACAGTAACACATATTCCAGCTGTTTTACAGCCCATCCTCATTACAGCCGCGCAGTCGACAGTCTATTATTATTCTGTAACTCTTTAATCTATTTGACTTCATGTTATAATACGAGAGTTCAACGGAAAGACCTGCAACCTGCAGGGGCGTGCACAGATAGACACCAAGTGGTGCTGAAGCACCTGCCCTTTTGCCCTCTGAGCAGCAAAGTGCCCTTTTGAAAGTTAGTTATTTAGTTCTTTTATTTTTGTTTTGCACATAAATTCTGGATTAAAAGCGTCTAATATATTATTTGTGCCCCAAAATCTATAAATCTCACGCACTATTAACACTTTGACCTCTATTAACGAGTTGCCAAGTTAATTAATTGTAGAACACTTTCCCTGTGATTCGCGAGTTGCCCGAGTTATGTTTTCATTGTTTAATCCACAGTTTTAAGTCATACGGGCAATCACCAGACAGAATGGGATATGAGACGTGATTTGTCATCGCAAAGGTTGTCGGTCTAATGACAGTCGGACCAATATGTCTAAACCAGAGTAATATAGTAAGAGAGTGGCGACACTAGCGTTGACTCCCATTGTAACAATGGAATGCGGAAGTGCTCATTCTATCTCAATGGGATAGTTCCAGCCATAGCAGCAATGTTTGGAACTATAGCCCATAGGCACCCGTTTTGCGGCGAGAACAAAGTGTGTCGCTACTCTCCTACTCTACACTCAGACTCTGGTCTAAACTAAAGCATGTACCCAACTCATTCACCTCATTGGTTCTGCCCCAATCAGATCAGTTGAACTGATAGGCAGAGTCCATTTAAAAGGACTCCCCCTCCTTCCTTATCTCACTAATGCTCTCTGTTCAGTTTACAATGTACAATTGTATAATTAAATGTTCAGGTATGTTTCTATTTTGTTTATGTCTTTGGAGTGGCATCCTGAAGAGCCCCCTGCCTTCCATCAGACATCAGCTCATTCTTGCAACAGTTCTGAAGCGTGAACAGAAGCTCTCCAGGACATGTCTGTCCTGGAGAGCTCTGACATGTCTCTGACATGTCTTTTTCAGACACTATATAGAAATCTATCTGTCTCTCTGTGACCTTGATAAGCACAGCTAGTGTGCACACTCTTTTAAGTAATGGTTGATGGTACACCAAAGGTCTACTTTATACCGTCAATATGGCATTTTCATGGCCAATATGGCCGATTTCGATATGCTACAATGCAATTAGAAAACCTAGATACAAAAAAATCAGTTGAGTAGCGAAACACAAATTAAAATGGGTATGTAATAATAATGTTCTGCATAATGGTTCAGATGTGTTACTTAATAGTAGGCTACTATAATAGTCTTTTAAATTATGACTGTATTCAGAATGGATAAGGGCCCACTTGAAAATTTCAAGACCGTTTGCGGCTCTCCCATCTGACTACTTATAGTCAGGTGGGAGGGCCTTTTCAGAGCATGCATGTTTTATTGTAAAGATGAATCAATCGATTTGTGTTCTGACCTGTATCAATGGAACTAACATCTGTTATTCTCCATGGTGATCCTTTTGGCACGGCACTGTCAGAGCTCATGGAGCCAATACCGCTCCTGATCAAAGCCGCTTTCAATTGAACGTTTCACCAGCTCCTTTGCTAGAACCATCAGTGAATTTATAATATCCACAGCAATAAGCATCTTCAGGCAGTGAGGCACTCCAGCAAAGTCAGTGTGATCTCTGCAGGTTCGCACTGGCTCCCGATGCAAGCGCTTAGCCATCTTCTGCGACTCCGTTAAAGGAATATTTAACTTTGGCCATTTTATCGTCTACTCAGGCTTTTTTATGCAGACCGCGGCCATCTTGCCAGCAAGATGCTAACTAGATGCAATTTACCATTGACAGCCCATTCATCCAAACAGAAAAGTCCTATCTGATTGTATTAAACAACGTCAAACTCACCAACCAGTGCCTCTTCTTCTTTCGTGTGTCATCATCAGATGTCCAGCTCAGTAGCGTGCAGCCACGCCCTCGTCTCAGGTCCCACATCGAATAGGCCTCCGAGGGTGGTTTATACAGGGGACAGGTGGTGATTATGTGGTCAGCGGTCTGCTTTGGCTCCCCACACTTGCACGCTGCTCCGTCCGGCAGGCCCCACTTCGTCATGGATGTTTTGAAAAGTCCGACCCCAGTTCGGAGGCGGTTCAGCAGGGTCCTTTGCCGGCATGGCAGTTCCTCTCCTTCAATGCCGCCTCCCAGGTCCTGGATGTAACGATGGATGCGTGTTGGCCCGGCTGACTCCCACTCTGTTCTGTTTGGATGAATGGGCTGTCAATGGGAAGTTGCACCTAGTTAGCACCTTGCTGGCAAGATGGCAGCGGTGTGCATAAGGTCAATTAGGGGTTTCAGTGGTCTGAAAATAAAACCCAGCACTTGGGAAACACTGTTCGGTGCCATGCTGTAAAAATATTCCTGAAGGTGTGAACCTAACCTTATACCTGTCACCTTTGGCATTTGGTAAGACAGTTTTGCTGGCAATGGAGGCAATATTACAGTAAAGCCCAATTACTTCATCGCACTACAGTGAGAATAGCAGACCTACAAGCCCATTGAATGGGAGCAAGCTTGACCTTGAACATTGTACTGGAGAAATGTGTTTCGTATTCATGGTTCAACCGATATGTTTCGCTGAATTCTCAATGTTTGTTTTCTCACTTTCGTATTCCCCTTTTATATATTTTGGCTTAGTTAAAATACTTTCCTCATCCCTACTTAAATACACAGACGTCACTGCTCCAAGCATTCAATGTCGACAATATTCCCAGGGGCTTCCCAACAGAAGACCGCCCCTCTCTTTGTATCCATTTATATGGGAATCCACTGCTGTGATCTCAACAGAGCTCAGTTCAATGCCTTGCAAAAGTCCCACTACTATGTTTTAAATAAAGACAAATTAAAGTCTGTTGGAAAAGTAAGTAACTAAAACAATATAGTTTACTTATTCAACCTTAGCATTTTTTCCCCTTTTCTGCAGCCTACATTGAAACATTCTCGTTGTTTATTTCACTCTGAAAAGTGTAGTGTACACATGACATAATGGTTCCATTTGTACACTCATTTGAATTAAATGAACACTAAAACTTTTACTGTGTTTTAATTCATAAATTACAGACTAAAGAAAACCACATGGGCTCAAACCGATAATGAAACACAATCTTTTTTAAAGCAGTTAAGCTAACAAAGTGCTAGGCCAATAAGGCCAATGCCATATGACACCAACATGTGCATTTCAATGCAATGTAACGCACAATGAACATAAGGATAACAAGTTTGTCACAGACTGAAATAAATGACCCAATAATGTCTGCCCTTCCACATCCGATAATTCACACTTACAGACAAGTACGTATCCTTTCTGTATTTCTAGAGTCTGGATCTACACAGGGTCAGAAGGCTGCAAAGCAACTCGACCCCAACCCAGTCTGCCATAAAAAAAATAAACACTCAAGCCCACTATTTTCACAGGCTGGTGAAAATAGTAACTAGTTACTTTTGAAAAATAGTAAATGTAATAGTATTACTCAAAATGTGAAAGTAATATGTTACATTACTAGTTACTGGATTAAAGTAATAATATTACTGAAAGTAATAAGTTACTTTCCAACACTGGGGACAACGCATCATACTTGGCACACTGGCACTGTTCTCTTCACCCTGAGTGAGATGTCTAGAATCTCCACTTGACTCAATGCAACATAGAGAGTGCCTTGGAACTGACATGTCTCAAATGAAACTGAAATATCACCTGACATCTTATTGAAGAACATATCAAACTCACAACGCGAAGGACCAAGTCTGTGTTCAATTGTTTGGTATTGAAACACTGCCATGGAATTGACAGATGGAAAAGAATGTGCATTTACAAAAGACATCCATCATCACATTGTGGTTTTATGAAAGCCAAAGCGAGTGAGCCAGGGCTGTGCGCATAACTTTGGGGGGCAGCGAAAAGCGCACTCACCCTATCGACACGCACTGTTTTCACACAGTAAAAGTACATCTATAGCATTATATATGGTTTCATTTGATTCCATTGATTGACTGAATACTTTCTTTTATATATATGTACTGTGTATATATATATATATATATATATATATATATATATATATATATATATATATACACACACACAGCACAAGAAGTACAGTATACAACCAGGAGACTTGGTTCCATTGTGGTCCCATGTATGTGTACTTTTAACATTGAGAATTTTTTGTGCACCTTAATGTTACGAAACTACAGTATAGGATTCAAGATCAGTGTACTTTCTTGATAGTTGATACATAATCACCCTGGGAATTTGTAGTCCGGAAATGGTCCTACAGTATCTCCAAGGTATGCGGGACATGTCAAGGTAGCGGGTTGGGAAAAGAAAAGAACACCAGTTTGACGTGGTATCAATGCGCACCGCGCAGCTACTGCTGTTGCCCTGCAACGTACATATCATTCACTAAACTCACCCCACACCGCCGGCAGTTTGTTTCAGTACTACTGAATCTGACAGTGGACTATTGAATCAAACTAGAGTTGACTTTTTCCCGGGGCTCGTCCAGTGGAAACTGTGTTTCGTCGTTGGTTACGTGCCTCAACCTGTGCCTATGTCGACTCCCAGCTGTTGGGAAAGAAGAAAGCAGCTGTATAGAGCACCAAAGTCTGACGTCAATATCGGTAGAGGGCGCAAATCCACGGGTTCAAGTACTTTTTATTTGCATTGTAATCCCCATGGGGGGGATTTTAGATCGCCTCATATATAGAACTGTGTTTGAAAAATAAACATGTCATATCCCAGATGTTTCACTGAATTAGTTACATTTTTACTAGAAACAGACTGTATCATATATGAGTGACACCTCCCTGACAATAACGCAGAGACAGCTTGTTTATTTTTGGACCACAATGCTTATACTGTCCTTAGATAGGGAGGGGGGTGAAATTATGACAGGCAGCATGCTGTCAAAATATGACCCCCCATTTAAAAACACTTTGTGTTTGAAATAAAGACACTCGTGCTTGTCTTGCTTGAATACAAAATCAATATCAACATCTTAATACTGTCCAACAGTTTAAGATGACCCCATGTATATTCTCCATAGAGAAATTACTTCTGTAAAAGCCAAAAACAGCACCGCTGCTGGGAGGGGAGGAAAAAGTTCAAAGCTCTATGAAGATTATCAGTTCTCCAACAGTATTCATGAAGATAGTCTACATCCAACATTTCTTTCTGTAGGCTACATGATTATCCCTGATCGTTATTTGAAGTTCTTGTGATTGTAAAAAAAACATTGCTTTGAAAGCAATGTAAGTGCATGATGTTGTAATCTTGTATCTTTAAAAATAAGAAAAATAAAGACATCCAATTAAAGACAAGTTGTGTGATTATTTTAAGTACTTATGTAGCCTATGCAAAGGGATTTTACTGTATATAAAACTAATTAATTGAAACAAAAATAAAAACAACAAATCAACAATGCAACTAAATAATATGAAATATAATTACATTAGAATAACTGGTTTTCAACTAGCACTGAGCTGAATAGCTATGTGCACATGCATGCGCGATTGCGCGTGCATGTGACGGGCAAGTGGCGTGAGCATGACGTCATCAAAATACAGCCCTACTTGTTAAAAAATCCACAGCACATCACTGCTTTTTACCATATAGGCTTTACTCTTGAGTGGAGCCGAGTCTCACAGTGAGAAGCATGGACAGATTGGCTAAGTGGCGTACTGGCTGATGGCGTATCAGCAACAACGTGGCTACGTAACAGGCGACGTTATGAAATACGAGTCTGCTGCCTGCTGGCCAGACCGAGTAGCGAAGTGATGAAACAAATCTCGGAATGCGGCGAAGCAGGCTGGAACCCAGGCTAGAGAGCCGGAGAGACAGGTAGACCCTTGTTACTGAACAAACACAAGGAATATGTAATCCTATATAACACAGCAGCATCATATATTAGATAACCAGATTCCTACATGTTCCCCTGGAGCCAGTCAATCAGCCAGTCCATTTGCATTAGCGCGTAGGCGCGGAGAGGAAACAGAAAAGAGTACCTCTGGGTACTCTGTCTAGACGAGACTCTCCTTGCTATAGTGACTCACACACAGTGGTGGAAAGTAACTAAGTACATTTACTTAAGTACTATGCTTGAGTACAATGTTGAGGTATTTGTACTTTACTTGAGTATTTCCAATACTTTTACTTCTACTCCACTACATCTCATAGGCAAATATTGTACTTTTACTCCACTACATTTATTTGAAAACTTTAGTTACTATAGATCAGGGGTCTCCACTTTCCACTATCAATGAAGGCAAAAACACACACCCATGTGGGGGTGCCCGGGGGGGGGGGGGGGTCCCCGGAACTTCCAGACCCACAAGAACGCGCTCAGGGCGGCAGGCTGGTTCCGGCGAGCCGCCCTACGTCCGAAACGGTCAAGCAATGACAGAGTTACCGTGTGGGGGTCCCTCTACGGTACTGCAGAGCACTGTACCGTCACACCCGAAATCATCATTATCTACAGGGACCTAGGGACACACAAAGCTCCACAATGGAGTGGTTGCACCGCTAAAAAAAAAACAGACCCCAAAACATATCTCGCTTTAGGCTACTGGTTTGGGTTAATCCGCGCAGGCTTTTGCTCCCCCCTGTACGATATCTAAGGTTTGCTCTCGTCAGTCTTTGAGGATGTATATCCCCAGCGCTCTCCCGCTGGCCTACAGGCCTGTGATTGATGCATATAGAATGGTGGGAGAGCGGCCGGGCCCCAAGACCCCCAGGTGCTTGGGCATCAGGGGACCCAATGATCTATAGCATACTTTTCTGGACACGGTAACTTGGAATCTGTCTCTTTGTTGATAGAACACACATCACACATCCACCCACACACACACACGTATGCACGCATGCACACATGTACTGTACTGTACTGTACTGTACAGTACATACACACGCGCGCACACACGCAAAGCATAATCAGTTACAGGCATGCAAAGTTACATAATGCACAAATATGTATCCTCATTCACACACAAACACGTTGAAACGCGTGCACACGCTACGCCCGCACGCCGCTGTGTCAGTGAGCCAAGCAGTCAGTGATCCAAAGGTGTTTCATTGTGATGGGTTACGGTGGTTCCCAAACTTTTTAGCTCGAAACCCAAACATTTTATTTCATTCCTTCCCAGGACCCAAATTAGTGAAAATTGCATCTACAAGTTCACAACCGTGTGAGCTTTTAGATCGACAATTACCACCATTTCATTATTTTCTTTCTAATTCATGACATGTCTTTGATTGTCGTATTTATTCATGAAATTATTTTGAATTTGTTTTTAATTCATGAAGAATTTTGAAATAACTAAAAACAAAATGTAGGGGGAAAAAAGGCTTTAAAATTGGTCCGCGACCCAACGATTGGTCACTCTGTGACCCATGCATTTGGGAAACACTGCCGGTTACATCATGGTACTAGACTATAGAGGTTATTGACAGTAGTTGGTCATTTTCTGAATGACTGGAGCCAAGTCATCTCACACTGCTCAGCATGGAGGCTGCAGGATCTGTGTGAGAAGTCTGGCCATCGTTCAATCTCTCTCTGCTTCTACCTTTCTTGACAAAAGATTCAATTGATCCCCAGAGCAAGCAGGCACGCTCTGGTAAAAAAGATCTCGGGTTCAAATCCAGGGTAGAACTAGAACAGGAAAGTTATTATTTGAATGAATACGTTATTTTAATCAAACTCTTAGTACTGCATATTTATACGATTATTATTACCAGAACATACCGGTATTTGCAATGCATGGACTCGATCTCCCAATAGTTCAATTAAGAAATCTAGCTATAGGTATTCCTGGTGTCCATGTATAGGACACCAGGAGTTGCAATAAGGATTGTAAGAAGTACTGCCTGATGCTCATAATCTCCACTGGCCAAGCAAGCAGGGATTTAATCTTGGAGTAAAGCAGCAGCAGCAGTTTGGTCAGGATACCCGGGATCAAATCCCAAGCAGGGCTCGGATCGCAGCTTTTGCCGTGTATTATTTATCTGTCGCAACCCCCCCCACACACACACACACCCACCAGCATCTCTCCCTCAGCGGACCGTGGGCAGTGCGGAGCAGAAGTGGGCCAGCCAGTCATCTGTGGAATGCGACGTGGATATAAGATAGGCCCGGGAGTGGGGATCGGATCGCACAGAGAGAGACAGAGGAATGCTAATTACTGGAGAAATCAAACACCATCAATTGTGAGTTTAAAAAAAATCAAAATCACACCCGTATGAACCAAGTGGTACTCTGTACTGGACTGTGCTGTACACTTTCATTGTTAGTTATACTTTTATTGTTATGGTTATAGTGCTCAGTGTGAAAGGCCCTTTAGGCTGCTCAACACTGTGCCACCTTAAGTCCTCCAGCGGTATTGCAGCTGTTCATATCCCACATGGGGACATAGGGACACACAAACACATCCATTGGAGCAGTGTGCACTGCTCTCTGGAACTCCCTTGTTCCCTTCTTCTCCCCACCTTATGTATCTTACCCCCTGTTCCTTCACTTCCACTTCCACTTCCACTCACACCGCCAGATTACAGGGACGCGCAGAGAGGCAGGGGCTGAAATCCTGTAAATCCACTTTTGGACAAGAATAGCGAAAATAGCAGATCTACAAACTCACAACGAGTCGCAGTTGAGAGCTTGTAGGTCAGCAATTTTCGGGGCGCAACCCAGCACTCTTTAGCTAGTGGAGATACGGCGTGTACGACATGGAACTTTGTTCAACGCAAGTATACTGTGTTCACGTTCAGGAGACAATGCTGCCTTCCGGCATGGCAAGGAAAGGCATTTGCATTTCTTTCAGCGTAGGAAATCTCGTGATCTGGAAAGGGCATTTTTACAGACGGGTAAAAGGGCAGGGGCTGAAGCCCCCTTTGATGTCTTTGTGTGCACGTCCCTGACAGACTACATTTGGTGTGGAACACGTTTAGCGCAAGCCCTAAACCTAACGTGTAAATACCTAACCTGAATATTGTCGTAAATGTAAGTCTATGGATCAAAAATATTCAATCGTATCAATTTCTATAGAAATGTACTATACATTTGGCCCTTACCAGTAGTAATGCACGCAGGCGCGCAGGCAGGCACGCACGCAAAACGACCACATTAGACAAATGACCCTCATCAATGTATGTCTGGAATGTTGAAAACAGCCAAACGTGTAGCCAAAAATGTGACACCAACACTATAAGTAACAGACTTTGCACTCACCTATTGCACTTTAGCAAACCGTTCTCTTTCACTCACTATCCCTCTCTCTCTCAAACACCCTTCTTCAGACCTCTCTCTCTTCACATTTAAGCTACAGATGAGCCACGACCCATTAAAGTTTTCAAATAAATGAATAGATGAATCCGATTTCATGCCCATCCATCTGCATGTGTTATAATGTAGATACGTGTTTTATTATTTAATTCAACCATTCATTTATTAACCACATACGTGGCATACCTATTTCCGGGAATTTAGTTGTACAACATTATCTCTTTTCGCCCACAAACAGAAGTGAGGCCAATCAACTAATCTTTTGCCACCCACTATTTCTTTCTGAAATGACGTCCCCCGTCTCACTCCCTCTCCATCTTGGGGCTGAAGCCGCTCGCGTGCTAGCATGACCTCAGCGGTCGTTAGGGGCTCGTTGGGGTGACAGGCGATTACAGGTTGATCATTAAGTCTGTCCTCCCCAGTGGGTCATTACCGTGTCGACCTCCCACAGCCCCACAACGCAGGGCCGGCTTCACAGGGTACCTGACACTACCCAGCTACCCAAAACTCCGCTCAGGGGCCCCCGCAAGTCACAATCAAAGGGACTTTCCGACAGCCCTGTCGTGTGTGTGTGTGTGTGTGTGTGTGTGTGTGTGTGTGTGTGTGTGTGTGTGTGAGTGTGTTCTGGGGGGGGGGGGGGGGGTGGTCATGTGGGTGCGAGTGGATGGGTTTAGATATCAAAGCGTTGTTATGTAACACACACACACACGTGCGCACGTACTAGTACACCCACACATACACAGTCAAAGACAGGCATGTGTGAGGCGCGCGCACACACACACACACACCCCCCTGCAGCACACAATCCTTCTTCCTCTCTCCTCTTCCTCCCGTTGCTCCGTTTGACAAAGAGCTAATATGAATTGGACAAATCGGGCCCCCGGTCAGGGGCGACTTCCAGGGAGAAGGAGGAGAAGAATCCTTCTTGAGAGAGAGAGAGAGAGAGAGAGAGAGAGAGAGAGAGAGAGAGAGAGAGAGAGAGAGAGAGAGAGAGAGAGAGAGAGAGAGAGAGAGAGAGAGAGAGAGAGAGAGAGAGAGAGGCAGAGGTCTGGGCTCACACTTCATCCATCTTCCCCAGGGCGCCCGGCCGCCAACCCGCGTCCCCCCCCCCACCGCCCGCCGCCGCACGCAGCAGCCTGACTTCAGCTCCAGTTGGCTTTGTTCACGTGGTTGTCAAAGTGGGGTCCGGGGACCCCACTTTGTTCACGTGGTTGTCAAAGTGGGGTCCGGGGACCCCACTTTGTTCACGTGGTTGTCAAAGTGGGGTCCGGGGACCCCACTTTGTTCACGTGGTTGTCAAAGTGGGGTCCCCGGACCCCACTTTGTTCACGTGGTTGTCAAAGTGGGGTCCCCGGACCCCACTTTGTTCACGTGGTTGTCAAAGTGGGGTCCCCGGACCCCACTTTGTTCACGTGGTTGTCAAAGTGGGGTCCGGGGACCCCACTTTGTTCACGTGGTTGTCAAAGTGGGGTCCCCGGACCCCACTTTGTTCACGTGGTTGTCAAAGTGGGGTCCCCGGACCCCACTTTGTTCACGTGGTTGTCAAAGTGGGGTCCGGGGACCCCACTTTGTTCACGTGGTTGTCAAAGTGGGGTCCGGGGACCCCACTTTGTTCACGTGGTTGTCAAAGTGGGGTCCGGGGACCCCACTTTGTTCACGTGGTTGTCAAAGTGGGGTCCCCGGACCCCACTTTGTTCACGTGGTTGTCAAAGTGGGGTCCGGGGGCCCCACTTTGTTCACGTGGTTGTCAAAGTGGGGTCCGGGGGCCCCACTTTGTTCACGTGGTTGTCAAAGTGGGGTCCCCGGACCCCACTTTGTTCACGTGGTTGTCAAAGTGGGGTCCCCGGACCCCACTTTGTTCACGTGGTTGTCAAAGTGGGGTCCGGGGACCCCCAGAAAAAGCTCACAGTGTGTTGTTGTAATGCATTAATGTGAGCTTTATAGAGCTGCTATCTTCAAAACATTTGTATTACATTTTAACACTGTAAACGGTACATTCTGCATGCCTGTTCTTTTTGGTACTTTTAAGTACATTTTGATTTGAGAGTGTAAAATTAAACCAAATTCATGTTACACTCTCAAGAGTTACATTTTTGTTAAACATCTGCATTACTACATTTACAAGAAGTCTACACAATTAGAGAATGTAGAATAATTGTTATCTTTGCCTTTAATCTCTCCTATACCACACCAACACAGCATGGATGGAATTGTGGAAGAAAATAGTTTTGCGTCAGAGGCTAAATGTCATCAAATTGTGGTCCGTGGATCAAATGCTGAATAAATAACGGGACTGGATATGAAAAGGGTTGAAAACCACTGCTTTGGATTCTAAAGTATCAAGCATCATCCACACACACACACACACACACGCACACACACACACACACACACACACACACACACACACACACACACACACACGTGTTACAGTATGTGTGTGTTCGTGCGGTAGCTAGCGTAGGTGTGGAGGAGCGAAGAGCTCAGGTCAGACAGGGGGGAGGAGGAGGCGGCGGAGGTGCTTTATGAGCGCTCCCTAACCCCCTGGCAGCTTATCTCCCGACACCCACACCCCCCCCCCCCCCCTCCATCTGTGAGAAGACAAATAGACGGAGGAAGCGACACATTACGGAGACAGGAAAACACATACGCACACGCATACATGCACATGCGCGCACACACACACACACAAGATAAATATGTCAGTACATGTGTCTATTGCATATGCGCAAGCACAAAATAACAAACATTCACACATATTTGCAATTAAACTCGCACACACATGCATACACACAGTCGCACACAGTAATAACAAACTTCAGTCGCGTACAGTATATATATATGCACACGCGCACACACACACGTGCCACATGTGTGTTTACAGTGTGTGCAGACAGACAGCAACCAGTGTTATGTTGCCACATTTTGTGAGAGGAACAAACCAGGTCTACGAAAACAAGCCCCAAAGAATGTGATGATCACACAGTAACACACACAGTGGGTCCACCACAGTAACACACACAGTGGGTCCACCACAGTAACACACACAGTGGGTCCACCACAGTAACACACACGCGGCCGCCGGGAAAATCCACAACTACCAATATTTGTAAGCAACTTTACAAAAGTGCCTTAAAATAAGCGGGCGTGGCAACACTGACAGAAAGCAGGCTGCTTGCCAAGTGTCACTGGCCAGTCTAGTCAGGACACCAGTTTAATACCGTCCGCGCCACAGCAAACAAGCACTTCCCGTTTCCTGATGAAACAATCCAAGGAAGCCATTCTGCTGCCATGGTGCGAAGGAGCATGCGCGCACGCACGCGCGCACGCACGCACACACGCACAAATATTTTTGATATATTTGAATTGAAATCCTGAAAAATATTTTTTTTATTTTGCATTTAGTTATAGTTATGTTAACTTTGTGAACTAAATACAAATACATTGGTCATAAAAAAGACATTTTAACACTATAAATTAATAATTAATACTATAAAAGAATGTTCGGATATTAACCTGCGGGCCACAGTAAGTAATGGTGGGGGCCCCATGTGGCCCCCAGTTGCCCATGTATGCACTACACTGACTACAGAGTATGTTTTCACAAGATGGCTGATAAGAACCGGACACAAGCAAAAAGGATTTATTCCCGTTCTAAGCGGGCTTGATTGGTTCAGCGAAAAAAAGGTATTTCCGTATCATCTGGAGAAAAAGTCTAAACAAAAACACAGACTATAGTCTACAGTAAGTGATAATGAAAAACAAAAGAAGAAAAAAAATTAATAAAAAAGGAAAAACAAGACGGAAAGAAAAACTTTGGTCACATCAAGTGACAATGAAAGCAAAGAAATAAGGCGGGTGTTTCGTTACTTGGAGGAGAGGGCAAGAATATCAAAATAAAAGGGGGGATTCGAATACAATACGGCCAGAGGAAACATGGCTGTTTGTGGAGGCCTAAACAAACCATTGTAAAAGCAAACAGAACTGTCGCTCGGGTTAAAACACTTCCTGTTTAAGATAAGAAGTCCTCACCATAATATCCCGTCTGTGTTATGTGTGTGCAGTGTGTGGTTGTGTCTTTAGGAATGTCCCCCATCCTTACCAATGTATCGGCCATTATTTGACTTTTTTAACTGCTTCCAAATAAAGGCATGCTTTGACCCTTATCTTAAAAAGGATATGGCTGCTGATGCTCTTTATATTCAGGGGTAGCAAGTTCCAGCTTACTGATCCTCCAAATCTACGTACGTTTTTCCATTTCAGTGGTGAACGTGGGCATGGTCAGGTCTGCTGGCTCTGGTGAGGTGGGAATGAACTCCGTTATTACAGTTCTAAAAAGCTTACAAAGGTACTCAGGGACGCCGTTAATATATCGATGTTATGCACCAGGTTCAGTTGTAGTTGTACTGACCTGGCTGCTAAAAGGAGCCAACCCAGCTGCTGGAAGTGCATTTTTCCAACATGGTCCCTTGCAGACAGCCTCAAAACGAGCCTGACCAGTCTGTAGCTTCTCGTTTAGGGCTTTGTTAATTTGCTAATAAGCTAAGACTAGCCGGGTCCAGAAAGAACTTGGTTCTGCCATTAATGCTAATGGTCTTCAGAGCCATGGTTTCAGCGCCCAGGCTGCGATCTAGCAGACACCCAGGTAGCTGACTGAGGGTTTAGTAGAGAAGGACTGGCCCCCAACAGGCCAACTGATGTAGTGCTACTCGTGATCGACGTGATGTCACATAGGTATACTACTTTGTATAATCCCTGCCCTTCTTCAATTCCAAATTTGCATTTCATCTTTGGAGACATGCATGGTGTGGGGAGGGGGGTGGGAGGGGGAAATATAATTTGCATACACAGCACCCCCACCACATCAGGACACTGTGGTACTGCAGCTGAAACCGCTTTAGAAGCCAGACAGAAATGACATGTCCTGGTTATATCAGAGTGGTGATTTAGGCTCAAACCATTAAAATATATATTAAATAATGTCTTTAAAATGCACATTGTAGTTCGTTTAAAGTAGTTAGTTCCATTGATCCAAACTTTTGAGATTCTCCAAGTGCGCCCTGATCGAGGAAAAGGTTGAGAACCACTGGTCTAGGGACCCGGGGAAAAATCTGGCATCGGCTGGGCACTAATCTTTCTTCAGCGCCTCATGTCTGTCCGATTGTGACAGCTTACAAAACATGGGAGGTTTACACACTGTGAACCTCTGTGGCTGCAGAGGGCCGTGCCGTGCGTCTCCTCGTTATTTTTACAAAAAAAAAGGTGACCCGGGCAGCGTGCCCGTGTGTCTGGCCAGCATATTGACAGATAGATAGACTCATTCAATGGATGTCTGGAACCAAATTGCTCTCTGGCGCGCGTGGCTTCCCTCCATTAGCCCTCGTTTCAAGTGGGCTTTTTCGGTTCGTCTGTGCCGAGCGAGAGAGAGGGTTCACTAACAGACAGACTGACAGACAGACGCAGTAAACGACAGGAAATCTCAGCGCAGCAGTTTGTGCTGTTTGTGCGTTGCCTGTTTGGGTGCTCCGTTGGCGCGCACCACACACACATACACACACACACACACACACACACAGGGGGTGAATGTGTGTGTGTGTGTGTGTGTGTGTGTGTGTGTGTGTGTGTGTGTGTGTGTGTGTGTGTGTGTGTGTGTGTGTGTGTGCATGTGCGTGTGTGCCAGCAAGCTGCATTTACTCCATGTAACACAGGCATGTGTATAGACATGACGAGTGACCTGCTAAGGCTGCTATATGCTTGTGATTTAGGGCAGTAAGCAGTCCCTATATAGAAGCCAAGAGGGCTTGTAACTAGAGGGGAGGGATTCGACCCTCTGATGTCTCACTCAACTTTTATGCCTAACATTCCACTGATATAAATTGTCAGAGATGCACGCACCATGAAGCAAAGTTGGCCAGACAAACATGCTCTCTCTCTCTCTATCTCGCCCGAGCGAGCGCACACACACACGCAGACATAAATACACGTACTGTACAAACACAACGGTGCGCGCGCACGCAACCACCCACGCACACGCGCACACGCACGCACACACACACACACACACACACACACACACACACACACACACACACACACACACACACACACACACACACACACACACGCACGCTAATAAAAGGATGTCAAAACTCAGACATCTCATGCAGCCAGTCTCCATCATGCAGAGGTCAGAATAACTGTAGATTTACAGCTCATCCCATTGGCTGTTTTTACATTATAGCTCTATTCACCGTTTTGGTTCCCTGCATACTTACTTTATTGTGGTTTTCCATTTCCATGTTTAGTCTGCTCTCTGCATTAAAAGTTGTGTGCGTGTGCGTGTGTGTGTGTTGACAGATATGAAAACAGTAAATCCACTGCGTTGTAAATCTGTTCACCTCTGGAAGAATTTATGCTGAGTTTATAGCATTAACTGACCCAAGTGGTTTGCCTGCGAGTCTGTGTGCAGTGATAAGGAGTCACCCGTGCATGTGCGTGCGCGTGTGTGTGTCCGTGCATGTGTGCGTGTGTCTTCCTCATACCAGTGCTGCCCCTGCCGTCACGGGTCAGTAAATCCACAAAAAGCGACGACTCGGGAGTACGAGAAGTAACTCAAGTCCAACTTGAAAAACGGCGCCTCTCAAATATCCTGTGCTCTCAGCTCGTACCTCTGGAAGAAAAAAATACAGACAAAGATATACATTATACAAGTGTGGTTATTATGGACTATGGCGGCGCTGTGTGTGTGTGTGGGGGGGGGGGGGGGGGTTAAATCTCAACCTGTGGTGTGAGGAATCAGGATGTTGCAAGTGGGCCCCCAAATAATTAGATGTTGATAATACAGCTTCATACTACGTTTTCTTTAAAACCTTGAAGATTTATTTTTCCCCCATTGTGATAAATGTCTTCCGTGAGGAAGAAGCCCAACAAACCCACGGTGAGGCCTTTAGGAGGACCATTCGAGCCTCAAGCGGAGCCTGCGGCATCACAAAGGGCAAGGTGGAGCCTGCGGAACCGTTGCGGCTCGAGAATCCGCCATTCCTGAATAAAGTGCCTGGTGCTGGGAGTCTGGTGCAACGCACAGGGCCTGACCTGGTGAGAGCAGGAGTGGACCTGGTGAGACGTAGGAGGGGCCCGGACAGGAGTCAACCCACAGAGCCTAATCCTTCCACGCGCCAGAATGGTACCTCCCAGTCCCGGCATAGTAGTTCAGGAGTAACGGATTGTGTGGCCCTGGTTTTTCCCTAATGGGACTGATCGAGGGTAGCTAATGGGACGCAAGTCGGGACTTGATCACCCCGGCTGGGTCACCTGAGTGAGGGGTATGATGTTGGGAGACCCGAAACCCTGATGACCTTGGGATACATCACTGAGGATAAGTCCCATGGGCGCATCCATATATGTATGTATTTTGTTTTATAGGAGTATATTGATTCAAGCCGGGACACCCATTTAGAGCTGGAACCCATGTAGACGAATCCACAGAGCGGCAATCCTAACTGCGGTGTCAATATACGATTAAATTCAACCTTCAAAATGTTAAACAAATTAGACCATTCCTGACAGTTGGAGCGGCCAGATCGTATCTTCACTGTATGATGCTATCACACATTGAATACTGTTTCACAAACTGGTCTTGCACAGGTGTGACTACTCTCACACCCATAGAACAGCTCTACAAGAGTGCGCTCAAAGTGTTTGACAGGAAGCCCCACTCATATCATCATTGTAACATCCTCCGGTGGCTCAATTTTGTTAGCTTTGATAACTTAAAAATTTTCAAACAGGTTGGGGTCATATACAAGACCCTACATGGTCTGTGTGTCCCCCCCCCCAGGTGAATTCATTAAACGAAAGCCTGATAGGGGAATCAGTACCAGAGCCACCACTCGAGGAGACTGCGAAGTGCTGCACCGGCAAACAACATTTGGTCAAAATGTCCTCTCAGTACAGGGCTGTGTAGCATGGAATGGCCTTCCTCTGCGTATAAGGGATTGTGCTACATTTCCTTCTTTTAAATACAATCTGAAAAAATGGTTCCTTGAAAACCAAAGCTGCAACCAATCATGATTATTTTAGGTGTATTTATTTTTTATGCTGTGTTCCCTATGTAATGTATTCCACTAGTTTGACAGTCTGTCTTTCCGTTTTGTGTTTGCGGATGGAAATTAGCAACTGTGCTATATCCGGTGTATTTACGTCCATGTGACGTCCATTAATATGCATTGTCCTGTCCAAATAAACAAATAAAGTAAAGTCAAGTGGCAATAATGAGGGAGCAACTACAAGGCACCGCATTCCTCTATACATATAGCTTTCCATCCAGGAAGCCCTTTTGGGATTGTTGTTGCTCTGTGCCCTCCTGGAGACCCCTACAGCTCAGCCTGTCACTAAGGGCGGCAGGGCTTTTGCAATACGGGCCCCCAAGCTCTGGAATGCCCTACCTACTGAACTAAGATGTGCCAAATCAGTATCCACGTTTAAATCTCTCCTGAAAATCCACCATTATGCTAAAGCCTTTTCTTAATTGTCATTTTTGTATTATGCATGTTTTGTATTTTTATTATGCCTGCCATCGCATGGATTGATCTTTTGTTGTTTTCTTTTGCTCGATGATGTAAAGCACTTTGTGACTTTGTCTAGAAATGTGATATATAAATTAATTCAATATTATCATCATTATGTGCAGAATATAGCAACATACAGTACATGTTTTGTAAGTTGTTGATAAATATTAGCTGACAACCATCATGATGTGACGAATTGCGAGTGTGTAGACTACTGTAGAGTGTAAGTCCAGCTTATTGATTGCACCATAGTTTTGGACATATACAAAGTAATGTCCATGATAAGTAAGACCCTCCCCATTAATCTCCGTCTGGACGTGTGCGGGCCCTGTGACCTGGCCTATACGATACCGATCGCGCCCAATCACTGCACTCGCCCTGCCCATTAATCACGGGGACTCATGTGTAGCGACTAGCGAGCTACAGGGGGATCATTTCAGGAAATCTGCTGCGTTTGTTTGTGCCCGGCTCTGCTTCTTGTCCCTCCAGCATGCATTACAACCCGAGTCTCGTTCCACCACAGTTTGTTTAACCACATGAGTGCAACAATACTAAAGGAAGGAATAACAGCCCAGATGACATAGCGGGAAGCGGGACGCGTCATGCGGTGCAGTGGATCCAAACCATGCACCCGTTTTATACCGGCGGTCATAAACACTCCTCGCTGCGTACAGATTATTTTACTCTCTGCTTCAGCGTCTGCTAACGTTGATTGGTCTTCCAGCGGTTGACGCTAACCTGTGAGCTACTTATTACGGTCGTGGCTTTGCAAGAGGCTGGCTGTTTATGAGAGGTTCTGTGTGTGTGCAACTGGCCGCCGGCGCTAATCTTGCAAACCGCTGGACCAATCAGCGCCAAACATTGTACTGTATGCACACTGCCAGTATACAGTAGGTCCACAGAAGTAGTGCTTTTTCACATGTCGTTGCTGTCGGGTGGAACTGGAGACCTCATTATGTCCAAAACTGGACTAAAGCATTGCAAAAATAGATCCACAAGCTTAAAAAAAACACGCCACGATTCCACTTTTGTTATTTTGTGTGACGTTGTAGTGTGTGTGTGTGAGTGAGTGAGTGAGTGAGTGAGTGAGTGAGTGAGTGAGTGAGTGAGTGAGTGAGTGAGTGAGTGAGTGAGTGAGTGAGTGAGTGAGTGAGTGCGTGCGTGCGTGCGTGCGTGCGTGCGTGCGTGCGTGCGTGCGTGCGTGAGTGAGTGAGTGAGTGCGTGCGTGTGTGCAAAAACCCATAAAAGTTAAAATATGGAGATAAGAGGTTTCTGCTCAACAGCAACAATATGTTTTATACCTTTTAAAATATGCAACATTTTATAATGGGTGGAAGGGGTTTGGGATCACGCTGAAACCTATTGAAAATGTGATCTTTCCCTGAAGGTTTTATTCACCGATTAGCCTAATTCTACTGCGTTGCTAGTGAAAAGAACTTTATGTATTCAGGGAATCTGAATAGAATTAATTATATAACACCTTGGCAAATGCCGCCCCTCCTTCTCACTGACATGTACCGTTTCTGACAATGCACTGACAATCTACTGAACTGCCAATGGCAGGACATGTGAAGTTCTCAAATGGCACATCTTCATGTATCATTCATCATTTTTTGACCGCGGTCGAGATCATGGATTTCACAATGCCACGCCAGACTTCCCAGTCCTTCATTGCCATCCCCAGTTCCTGCTTACTGATGCATGTGTCCCCAGCGATGACATCAGGGAACGACAGTTGTCTACCTCTGGTCTGCTTTGAGGGGGATCCATGTGGATCCATGCGTCCCGCATGTCGGACATGCGCTGCTCCCGTGCTTGCGGTTATGGTTAGGTTAGGGTTTGAGGTAGGTTGTAGTTTGTCGGACCAATGACTAGTCTGAACTATACTGCACCGGCTTTGAGGCAGGATTCCAGAGAAGAAGTGAAGATATAACCTCATTGTCAGCTCTGTAGCAGTGGCCAGCAAACTGTGTTCTTCTGGATCGGACTAGTGACGAAACACAGGGAAGGTTGCCGTATATTAGATTATTATATATTAATTATAATAATTATTGTAGATAAGTCTGGCTCTTCCAAGTTAGATTTTGCACTCTCATCAGAAGGCTGGTGTAAGTGCCATCCAGAGCCATAGAGTAAGACAGAGTTACGCAAACTCCGTTCACTTCATGGGGCCAGTCCAATGGCGGCTCTCCTACATAGACCTATTGAGAATGGGGTCAACAAATAGGGACAAGTCCTGGACCGGAAGTAAGCAGAAACGCATTGGACCCAGGCAACAGCCCAGCTTTAATGATCTTAAATCCCTTTATTTTAGATTGTTTTGTAGTAATCGTACAACATAAACATTACAGAGACTTACAATAGGCTACTTTAAAACAGTTGGCATGTTGCACATATAAAATTGCTCTTATTTGCGCCGCCCTCATTGAAAACAATGTATTTCAAAGTGCTCGGTTTCTGCCCCCTCAATATCGTAACTCTTCTATTAGATGGCTCTGGTGCCATCCAGCCGTTTCTCTAATTTCATATAGAATACACAGTGAACCGCAAAGTCAAACGTTTCCCATCCAAGCAAAACTGAAAGTCAGCCACGCGTCATTATTGCTACTTTTTTCCATTCATATACGACACACTGGAACTCAAACCCTTATTGAGAAGTCTCATGTACAACAACATTCGGGTCACGTAATAAAATCAGAGCCATATCAAGCACAATCCACAACATGTGCAAACTGCCGAATATAGTGAACAGGGATGCAATGTGTATAAGAGGGAGGGCAGTAGTGTGTAGTGCAGTTGGTTCCCAACGTTTTTTTGTGCCCTCGGCACACCGATGGACTAATAAAACTCTCAAGACACAGTAGTGAACACAAACAGCTCCCACTGAATGTCATTACTTCACATGCTAAATATTTATGTTTCTATATACAGCAGAGAAAAAACACAGATGGGGGTTTAAAAAGAAAAGAAAAGACCATCACCTGGCTCAACATGCGTAGACATCGACGGCTGCCAAAGGACCCCAGACTCAGCCTCTTGCAGTGGGAAACAGACCATTCACCATAAACCATCGTCCTCCTCCTCCCCCCTGTCTGCAGGCCTTGTTCTGATCCCTGGAGCTAAAAATAAAACAGGACTGCAATGTCTGCAATGTAAAGCAATGGTACAAAAAAAAAAAGATCTTTGGCTGTCTGTATTTGGTTACCTGATAAAATATTAGCTTTGCAGCTAGGGCCCTGGGTCCGGTATGGATGGCCTGTGGAGAAGAGGGGTGAGTGAGTGCATTGTATACAGTTACCGTGCACCTGCCCTTCATGTACGGACAGTGTGGGTTAACGATGCGTACAGTGCAGTACACACACATGCAAATGTTGCACACACGCTCACGTCGAGCACTCACAGGCACTGCAAAATGTGCCAGGTTGAACAAGTGTGTGGCCGTAGTGTCCGTAATCTGCGTGGCCGTAATCTGCATTACACACACATACAAAATCAAATGTGTCCCTACAGTGCATGTGTGCACGCATGCAAAATACAATGCTGAAACCCAAATAGTGCAGTCGTTGTCCGTAGTAGTCAGCTGTTGTCCAGATGTGCTGAATAGGGCGGACAGACCCTGTATACAACACAAGTGCGCGTGCGCACGCACACGCGCACACCCGCTCACACACTCACACGTACACATATACACGCACACACTTTGATTTCCAATGATAGACACAGACAGTGGGGCTTTAGACTTGGGCTCAAAAGAAGAAGGCACAAGATGGGCATCACAATCCACGGTAATACATTAAGACACAAATCTAATAGAGGGGGGGAAAAACTGGTAAAATGTTCCCAAAACACAGCTGCGGGGTCAGGAAGACAAAAGGAGGGAGAGAGAGAGAGAGAGAGAGGAGAGGAGAGGAGAGGATGCGGAAGTTGGAATGCAAAGGAACATAGCGAACACAACCGAGGTTCGGATTACAGCTCAACGCCATGAAAAACCAAAAAGGAGAAGTCTAGCAATGATCGCAAGAGGCTAGTGAAGCATGGCTGAGAGATGCACGGGTCAAGTGGCTTCATGCACCAACAACTATAGAAAGTTTTGAAACAGTTGACACTGACAGCATATTTCAATGTTTTGCATAGCAGCAATTTATTCAAATCTCTCTCGAAAAAGAGTAACAGTTTCTCCCTCGTGGGCAATTCCTTCCTTCATGGTGTCTGACTCATCAGATGGACTAGAACATGCAACTAAAGCTGGACGCATTCTCCACTTTTAGGTGATCACCTTAACCATGTGATGTCGGTTAGTAAAAACAGAGAGAGATGTGTTGCAGGGATGAGCGATGAGTGTCTTATCACTGCGTGATTTTTCCAACCACTGCGGTGAGTAGATTATCCCCTAAAAATGTGAAGTGAGGGGCGCTAATATATTAAAGTCCAACTCATGTTGAGTAGGTGATGTAATGGTGATATAAAACATAGGGTGCCAACACAAACATTAAATTATCTTTATTGTTAATGGCATTTAATGTTTGTGTTAGGGTCAAGATGACGTAAATTTTCCCTTCATTGTCAATGGCGTTTTTAAAACAAACATTGAACTTAAAACAAACATTAAACCTGTCTATAGGAGTGCCCCTCAAAAACTGGAGTATGCGTGGGTCTTTAGGGCTCTATTTCTGTCCATGCTAAACCCCTTATACGTAAACTACTGTACTTTGCCTTTTTTACTATTTTGAAAATATATATTTTTTTAAATTCAACTAGCCGATCTACATCGACACATTGTGAGCTTGTTGATCAGCTATTTTAACTACTAAAAACATTTTATAATAGTAAAAAAGAAAAGAAAAAAGGCAACGTAGTTAAGGGATAAGGGGTTTAGCATGGACGAAAATAGAGCCCTTGCTTAAGAGTCTAAACGCACCACTACCAGCCCCTAGAAGCTGCTCCTCACACCTAACCTGACTAAAGTGGTCTGAACTGACCGACATTGGCATCCTTACTGTATGTACGCTATAGGATATACAACAACACAATTAGAATTAGTAGAAGACTTGTGGATCAACTATAGTATTATATATCTAGGCAGACAAGAGGTTCTCGAGGAAAGGACATGGGGTAACCCTGCTCTTTTAGATTTCAGTAAGCCAGTGGAACGGAATTTCATTCAATTTAGCATGTTATGCATTGTTGAATGACAATCAAGATCTATCTATCTATCATAGAGCTGGTAGATTGTGTGCAAGTGGGACTTTTAAAGGTCCATGCTCTGGGAGCATGAAGGGGGTGCAGAGCAAATCCCAAGACAATCCAACACGAACATTTTGAGATATAGTCACTGTCAGGCAGAATTAACCTTATATCTCGGAGGTTCTTTTTTTTATAAATTAAAGTCCTACTTCATCATACAGCGTCACACAAAAGTAGTAAAAATAGAGGGATTATATCTCCAAAATTGTCATGTCGGGAACGCCTCAGGATCCCCCAGAATAAATTAAGTTACTAATGTTGCTATGGAGAGTGACGTCTGGAGCTCTCTGGTGGAGATGTCGTCCCCGCGATCAGACTACGGATAAGCGGTTGAAGATGGATGGATACATCTACAAGCACACAATGCCTCGTGTGGAACTGTAGATTATAGATAGATATTTTCACTATTTTAAAATGTTGTTAAAATAATAATAAAAAAGGAACTGTTTTGGGCATAGACGGTTTACACCGGACATTGAACACACATAGACACAGAGAGGTGGTGAATTTGTAGATAAATACTAGAACAGTGCCCGCTGGGGGGTGATGAGGTGTGATCAATTGGCTAATAAACGGCGAGGTGGCACATCATTGATGTCAGAACACCATTGATGTCAGAACCTATTGTGATGTCAGAACAGGCCAGCTCCATACTGTATATGGAGATCTAGGGGTGATTTCAACAGCAGTGTGATGTCAGAACAGGCCAGCTCCATATATGGAGATGGGTGATCTGGATTTGGGCAATGTCCGGATCCTGGGTATAGGCCTTTGTGCTGGTTCTGGACAACCGTGGGTCCGACGGACTCGACTCGAGTTATGTGGATTACAGACGGACGGTCGCACACACACAGACTAAATAGATAGATAGATAGATAGATAGATAGATAGATAGATAGATAGATAGATAGATAGATAGATAGATGTTTGAGACCAAAGGGACTGACTGAGCGACAACGATCCTGCTTGTGACGATGAAACGCATACAGGGCTTAAAGCCCCAAAAAATCCCAAGACTGAAAATGATTTTTTGCAAATCTGCAGTGATCTCATTAAATGACCCCTATGAAATCCTCAGGACTGAAATCAGTCCCCAGGACTGAGAACTTTAAGCCCTGCGCATACCCTGTAAAAACACCCATTGTTAAACTAGAATTACACTCACAAACACTTTATCGCCGTGAACTGTAGGAGGGAAGGGCAGTAAAAGGGATTTGCTTTGGCAGATTCTACTTGCATCTACTTGCAGTTTGGCATCATAAAACCTCACAGGGATTGTCTGGTGGCAGTGGTGGATGGAAGTACTCAATTTTTTTTACTTGGCAATATGAAAATGTAGAAAAAGTTAGACATTTCGAGTAAAATAACAAATTTGTTGTCATAAAAATTATATACTAAAGTAAAAGTACTAAATGGTAATTTTGTACCTACAGTTTATCAATTGTGGTAAAAAGTACAATATTTGCGTCTGAGATGTAGTGGAGTAGAGGTATAAAATATTGAAAAATGTACATACTCGAGAAAAGTAAAGGTACCTAAAAAAACCGTACTAAAGTACAGAACTTGAGTAAATGTACTTTAATTTCACTTTCCACTATTGCCTGGTGGTTGGACCATGCTAACCACATAACCACAGCATCCTGGAGTGGATTCTGGCTCAAGACCTCTTTGCCATTGATCCTCTCGGCTTTCTCTTCCCCGTCTCAGAAAAGCAGTTCCCTGTCTTAAAGCAGTGGTTTTCAACCCTTTCCATGTCAAGGTCCATTCTTTATTCAGCATTTGAGCCACGGACCACCATTTAATGACATTTAGCCTCTCAGACCCAAAACTAAAGAATATTGTTGTTGTCGTTGAACACAATTCCATGCTGTGTTGACGGTTGGTACCATTAGGAGAGATATAGCAGGCAAACTCATCTACAAAATTCATCTACATTCTCTAAATGTGTAGATTTCTTGTAAATTGAGTAATGCAGATGTTTAACAACAATGTAATTATTTTGAGAGCGTAAAATGTAACTTTTCATTTTACACTTAGAGAATGGTCCATTTGGTTACCAACACCTCATCATTTTAACTGGGGACCACCTGGAATCCCCTCAAGGACCACTGGTGGTCCCCGGACCACTGGTTGAAAACCACTGTCTTAAAGCATCATACATGGATTAAACAACAACAACTTTGGGGTCTTTTTCTGAGAAAACAAGCAACAAAGAAACGACAATGAGTGGATCCTTATGGGATAGGCACGCGCATTGATCCTCATGATGGGAAGAACGTAGGCGCTGTCTATAGCAGCCTGGGCAGCACGGAAGGTTAGTGTTGAGCTTCAGCTGCTTGGTATTGATATAACCCTTACAACCCATCATCTGATGCGTTCGGCGACCTCCAGGGTTAAATCTTAACCCGTCATCTGGTTTGGCGTCCATCTCGTTAATGATGTTTGGGAGACAAGAAACACTTTCCTGGGGTTTTTACGTGCATGGGTAATATGTGTTTTTAGATATTTTAGTATTTCCAAGTGTCCATGGGCTCCATGATCTCATGGACACTGGGCTCACTTCTTTCCTGGACTACAATTCCCTAATGCTTTGGTCCACTGCTCTTCCTTGTGGAGGGCTGTTTTACTGTAAACATGTACAGTAGTCCAGGAAATAAGTGAGCCCTGCAGTGTCCATGACATCATGGAGCCCATGGACACTTTGAAATACTGAAATATCTAGAAACACATATTACCCACATAAAAACCTCAGGAAAGTGTTTGTCTCTCAAACATCATTAAAATAAGATCTGGTTGCAAAAGGGGTGAAGTGGCCCTTTAATACAAATGTTTTGGAGGAGGTTTGGGTGGTGTTTACATTGTCATGCTGTTAAAATCTTTAAAATTTCAAAACCCATTTAAGTTGTTTTTTGTATTGTTTTTTGTCAGTTTACAGTGATTGGTACTTCACAAAAGTATTACTACTACTACTAATAATACTAAAACAAATAATGGATTGCATTTTTTATAGCGCTTTTCTATGCACTACGTGCTTACTCAAACAGCGTGAGTTTTGCACAATAAGAAACACATTGATATAGTCTCATAAGCATAGCTATACTGGATATAACTCTTGTAATTCTGAAAAAACTCTGTAAAATCAACCCATCAGCTCAAATAAGGCAAACAAAACAAGTTCATATTCATATGTAGAAATTTAACCGTTTTAACTTTATAGGAAGAGTTGAGAAATCGGCATTCGGTGAAACAACCCTGATTTCTATAACTAAATACAGCTGGTTCTATTGCAAGAGGATAGTGATGACCACAGCAGTGGTTTCTAGGGCACGGTCGCACAAATACATCTGAAGCGGAGTAGCCAACGCATGCTGAGGTGTTGAGCACACCAATTATCCATGTTGCATTGTGGGGATGCAGTGTCAGGAGTGACGCAAAAGCACAGAGAGTTGTCCTGTAGTTGCACTCTCATTATTGCCGATTGACACCACAGTTATGATCGCAAGCAAAAAGCTGGCCAAGTGCTTCTTTCCTATTGGTTGAAGGGTGGTCTGTGATCAAAGTTTACCATTGTTGAACTGTGCTCGTTGGACACTATAGAGTTAAAAATAATAATCCCCTCCCATTCACTTGCATGGAGTTGCATACCCCAGCACATACTCCCTTTTCACCCCATCTTCTGGGTCGGGAAAAGTGATGGGTAAGATTTGGGGCTTTTGCGAGACGTTGTGCGTCTTGCGAGACGTTGACACAGTTAGTGTCACCCATATGTGTGCAAGCTCGTGTGTCGAGCCCATTGGCCAAAACCATTTGTACGCATTCTGGGGCATCTGGCCCCAGCTGCAGTACGCATCATCAGCCAGCATGTCCAATGTGCTTCAGTTCTCCCTCTTGGTTCTGCTGGGACTTTAGTTGAACGCAGTTTGTCAACCTGCCACAACAGGAAGCAAATTCACCCCTTCTCTCAGTAGAATGGAAAGGGACGTTTATTTATGACTCAAGTGCGACTAATAGTCTCGGACCCAATGGCCAACCGATGCATGCACAGGTAACAGATATGCATTAGGCCTCATGTTGAAGTAGTCAAAGTGAAGTAGTAGTCTCTAAATGTGTTCTTAATGAGGTCCAGTGTGTAACTGGATTGGTCCTGTTTCCGATCTAAGACAAAACAATACAGGGCGGGGAACAAAAGTAAGAAAAATCAAAGTAGGTTATATCTTCAGACCACTGAAATCTTGTGGAAGACAGAGGATTTTCTCTTGTTTCTGTGTCCTTCCTGTATTCTGCATGCCATAATGGTGTGTCGCCTTGGCAAACAATCTAAGACATTAGCATTAATCCAACCTGCAACAAATATATTTACCAAAAATACGATTTGAAAGATTATAAAACTATGTAAATAACAAACAACTTCTTCTGATTTCTTAATTTGCATTCTCTATCCTGTTCACATCTAGGCTACAGTATGCTCCTTTCTTTAAATTAACCTACTATAGGCTTCAGCTTGGTGCTTTTGTAAAGATATCAATGCAGTCTTTTTATGTTGTTTTAGTCCCTTGGGTTTCAGCAGTGCTAACCATTTGTCAGAATCAGAAAACCATGGCGGGCTCTAGCCTACCAAAACACCAAACTCTTTCCATACACGGGGACGGGCCAACGTCAGTAAAGGGAGAGACGGTGAAGGCGCGAGAGCCAAGTTATCCCCGACATGGGTGTATTTTGAGACCCTCCTGCTTCTCTCCGCCCTGCTCAAGGGCAGCAGGGAGTCAGGCAGAGACAAAGACACCACACACATTTGGATGGACCCCACTATCCCACAGATATAATCACCCCTGGAAGACTTTCTGCTAGTCTGTTTCCCATTTCAAACCTCAATGAATCCCATCCTTAGCCTTTAGAAGCACATGGGTGCACAGACACGGACACGCGCGTGTGTGTGTGTGTGTGTGTGTGTGTGTGTGTGTGTGTGTGTGTGTGTGTGTGTGTGTGTGTGTGTGTGTGTGTGTGTGTGTGTGTGTGTGTGTGTGTGTGTGTGTGTGTGCACACAGACACACACCACAGCCTGAGAGAGGGGGCTACATTCTATGTTGACTCAGTGGAAAATTTTAGAACCACAGAAACAAAGGCATTTGGTGGAAGCAGGGTATAGAACTCATGTATCACAACTTAAGTGATCACCCATAGGGCACAAAACAAGAAGAAAAATTGATTGATACTGATGCAGCTACAGTACAGCTTCAGCGGAAAGATGCGCAAATACATTTTTACTAATAACTGTCGGTTTAGGAAAGTTGCAGACCACAATGTGTCAATGTTATGTCCATGACGTACATACTGAAATTACACTGTAGGCCGTTCTTCTCTGTAGAGGCATTGGTTGGTACTGGGACAACGGACATTAACCTCAGAGAGCAAATCTGCCTCGTTAACAGTGGTAACTAAGTACAATTTTGACGTATTTATTTTTTACTTTACTTGAGTATTTCCAATTTCCAATACTTTTACTTCTACTCCACTACATCTGAGGCAAATATTGTACTTTTACTCCACTACATATATTTGCAAACTAGTTACTACTTACTTTGTAGATTTTGATTATTATTACAAAACATATAAGTACTTCAGCCCTATGCATCTATTGAAAATAGAACATCTACAAGCTCACAATGTGTTGCAATGTGACCCATTGTGTGCTTGTAGAACACCTATTTTCAAAAGATTTTTATACATTTGAAAACCCCACCACTGGTTAATAGTTAATAGTAGTATTGTCAATATGGTTGTCCACCAGAAGAGGTCCCATGCACTGTTCAGACCTGAAAGGGAGGCCCAAACTAACAACACTTTAGTCTGTTGTGTATTTTTCTCGTCACGGGAAGGCAGACCCTGCCATGGATTGGTCTATTTAAAGACACGTCATTAGAGGTAAGTCATGGCGAGCTCGACTCTCTCTTTTTCCATTCTCTGTGTGTGTGTGTGTGTGTGTGTGTTGGTGAGAATAAAAACATGTTTGTAAGTTGTAAGGTTCGGTCATATGCGCTTGTTTCAAAAACGCTCTTGGCCGGGGCCCTCGTGTTTCCAGTGTGGGTTCTGAGGACGAAAATGGAAACATATTGGAAGCTACACAGTCATAATCCAGCGTGTTTATTTAACTCTGAAAGTGTAAAAGTTATCCTGTAAGGGTCCATGTTTACCAACTCAGTTAATTTAACACTAGATTATTTTTTGAGTAGGTAGAGATCCAGCACTGGTATTTTTCATCCGCAATAAGCACTGCTGATTTAGAACAGGGTTACATAACTTAAAATTGTGAAAGCTTGCTTGCTCGTCTTGATTGTGCACTCACAAACAAAACATTATCGCTGTTGTATTTGTTTCGACCTTGAATACTTTGTTTTCTTTTTTACACATTCTTGGCTGTTTTGATTCCAGTGGGCTTACAATACCATTAAGTGCCCTGATAGTTGCAGTGTATAATCAAGAACTGGAATGGCTCGACTCCACCGATTTTTTTGGCTCCGAGCTGCCCGCCACAGCTGAACGGCAACCAGTCCTGTTGCCTGTATGCATGTAAATGTTGGGAATCGTCGAGTCCCTAACGTCTTCTGCGTTCAGAAATCATCGCAAAAGGAGGATGGAGCTGAAGGCCAAATTGACCACAGCCCGTGCAACCCCCCGAAAAATGGGAATGCCTACAAAAATGTATTCCACTCCCCTCTAGACTTGAATCAAAGCATGCCATCGCAGAAGAAAAAGGATTTTACTATGCAGCTGGATCACAGTGATACTAAGCACATCTCGTTTTTATGTGGTTGCTGTTGGGCAGAAACATTGTATCTCCACATTTCATCTTGTTTTTTAATCTATTTTATACTCGTCGTATGACATTATCGTGCAAATGCTGTGAATATCGCCGATCTATACGTAGCTGATCGCATAGCTGCGTTGTGATGTGCTATATTGAGCTACATTTCGTCAACAAATAAAAACTAGACTAAAATGTTAGGAAGAGACTAGTGGACAAGAGATCCAGTCATTTTACACTTGGTTTCATGCTGAAAATAGCTGATCAACAAGCTCACAACACAAGCTTGTAGATCGGCTATTTTCAGCAAGTGTAAAATCAGTCATTACGACCCGCCAAAATAAATGTTAGTCGACTAAATTACCTGTAGTTTTAGTCAACTTAAATCTTATAACCTTTAGAAGACTAAAACTAGACTAACACTAAAACATTCCAGGTGACTAAAATGTGACTAAAACTAAATGAAAACTATTCAAGAGACTATGAGTAAAACTAAAATCAAAGTCACATGATGTCCACATAGAACTCCATGTATGGGCATAAAAGGGACAGAGACATAATAACCAGGTGGGGCATGCATTTCTAACTTGCATCGTTTCAAGTAGGCCAGTACCCAACGACGGGCACCGCTCTCGGCCCTCTAGTTCCCATAATCCGGAAACCAGGTTGAAAGTAGTTAAGTATGGCTGTGAGTTTTATACATATTTAACAAATAAAAAGTGTTAATAAGAGCTTGGCTTCAATGGATCCACTAGAACACAGATTCCTTACCATTTTCTGATAAGTGACAGTTTTGGACATTCAAGGTTTCCATCCGGCAGCTATAATATAAGTATATAGTGGGAACATGGGGAACGCATACTGTAAGGCCCGGTGTAATTGGACTAGACTGGGATATTGATTGAGGCCCGGGACGGCTTCCAAACCGTTTCATTAAGTGGATACCAAAGTTCTCGTTATCGTGTATTAGTTTGTCTCCATTATTGATTGCGGCATTTCACATAATAGTTCTTTGATTAGGCCAAAATGGACAGCTGTTCAGTGACTATCAAGTAGGTAAAAGTCACCTCGTCTCCATTTCCAAAATATGTTTATCGTTCAGAACTCTCCCACAGCAAAATTTGAGGGGGAAGAGAGAAAGAGAACTTATGTAGATTTTTCTGTCGGTTGAGTCTGTTTTGAGTAGATTTATGGTATGGTTTACCAATGTGTCCTTGTGTGTTGTAACTGTCAAATCCAAACCATTGCCAGCTGGTACATAAAGACATGATGTCAGAAAACAATAAATGATAATGCGCTGCATATTTTGCCCGGCTAAATGTTTTTTAGTCTGCGCCACCCGCAGTGAAGCCATTACCAATAACTTATAAACGGCATTATTACACAATGGGACACATGCCCACCCAATTAGCGGTCAGCATTCTAAAAAAAACCCATTTATATCTAGAAATAAATTACAAAAATAAACAAATTAAAGCACTGAGCCTTAAACAAGTGATTCGGGTTCATTAATGAATTTTCATACACATATTTATATTATATTATATTAATTTGTATCTGGAACTTTCTCCACATACACGTCTGACATACCAGATCTATACAAAACACAACAAGTGATTAGGAGAAACATAAAATATGTGAACGGCATCGATTTAGAGTCTCTCCAATTAGGCAATAGGAAACATCTGTATCGGAGGCATGTTGCCAGTGGGAAATTGTACGCCAAAAAAAAAGGAAAAGAAAGAAAAAAGCTTCCAGACAGACTCTGAAAAATCAAAGCTCACTCAATCAAGCCAACTCAACACTAAACATTACCTGGAACGACACAATTGCGCAACCATCCACAAAGAGCCATTACTGCAAGAGGGCTATGGAGGGGTCATGACACTGATGTCGGCCCACAAACCTTGTATGTCCAAAACCACTGGCGTAAAGTAACCAAGTACATTTAAACTATTTGTACTTATACTACTATTGGTGTTATAAGCATTATGTTATACTTATAGCTGTTGAAAAATAGCAGTTCTACTTGTAGATCTGCCATTTGTGAAAATGTGTCGCAAATCTTATATATATTATTTCAGCAAACGTTTTTAGTCTTTGATTAGAAACATGAGGTTATTCAGAAAATTGTCAGGATTTAGAAGACATTTTTTAAACGGGTTAAGTACTGGTACAACTTTGAGGTATTTTTTTTTACTTTGACTATTTCTAATATTTCTAATTACTTCTACTCCACTACATCTCAGAGGCAAATGTTGTACTTTTACTTCACTAGGATTATTTGAAAACTTTAGTTACCACCGTAATTATTATTGCAAAAACAATCATAGATTAACAACTTCAGCCCTATACTGTACACTTCGGCCATTTGAAAATAGCAGCTCTAAAAGCTCACAATGCGACGTATTGTGAGCTTGTAGATCGACCATTAAAACTGGTGAAATGGGAGATTATGCAAAATTAAACTCTACTGTTGGTACTTTTGGTGGAGTATTTCTACATTGCGGTATTGATACTTTTACTTCAGTAAAACATTTGAGTACTTTTTCCACCACTAACTGTCCAAAACCCTTACTTTTGCAGCAACAGAACAAAGAACCTGTGTTCCAATGGATCCAAGGTAGTTAGTATTTAGTCCCAGGCTCTTGTTAATACTTTTCATAGGTTCAATATTCCTAAAACAAACAACAAACAAACAGATTAACCACTTTCACATTCCAAAGGTCCACTACATATTGTAAGCTTGCAGATCAGCTATTCAACAGCTGATTGTTCCTGCAAATTTGGGTTCCCAGCCGCTGGTACACGGGACATGTCCAACTGGTACGTGTACCTGTGCTGGTACGTGTACCTGTGCTGGTACGCGGGACATGTCCCACTGGTACGTGTACCTGTGCTGGTACGCGGGACGTGTACCTGTGCTGGTACACGGGACATGTCCCACTGGTACGTGTACCTGTGCTGGTACGCGGGACGTGTACCTGTGCTGGTACACGGGACATGTCCCACTGGTACGTGTACCTGTGCTGGTACGCGGGACATGTCCCACTGGTACGTGTACCTGTGCTGGTACGCGGGACGTGTACCTGTGCTGGTACACGGGACATGTCCCACTGGTACGTGTACCTGTGCTGGTACGCGGGACGTGTACCTGTGCTGGTACACGGGACATGTCCCACTGGTACGTGTACCTGTGCTGGTACGCGGGACATGTCCCACTGGTACGTGTACCTGTGCTGGTACGCGGGACGTGTACCTGTGCTGGTACACGGGACATGTCCCACTGGTATGTGTACCTGTGCTGGTACACGGGACATGTCCCACTGGTACGTGTACCTGTGCTGGTACGCGGGACGTGTACCTGTGCTGGTACACGGGACATGTCCCACTGGTATGTGTACCTGTGCTGGTACGCGGGACGTGTACCTGTGCTGGTACGCGGGACATGTCCCACTGGTACGTGTACCTGTGCTGGTACGCGGGACGTGTACCTGTGCTGGTACACGGGACATGTCCCACTGGTATGTGTACCTGTGCTGGTACGCGGGACGTGTACCTGTGCTGGTACGCGGGACATGTCCCACTGGTACGTGTACCTGTGCTGGTACGCGGGACATGTCCCACTCGTATGTGTACCTGTGCTGGTACGCGGGACATGTCCCACTGGTATGTGTACCTGTGCTGGTACGCGGGACATGTCCCACTGGTATGTGTACCTGTGCTGGTACGCGGGACATGTCCCACTGGTATGTGTACCTGTGCTGGTACGCGGGACGTGTACCTGTGCTGGTACGCGGGACATGTCCCACTGGTATGTGTACCTGTGCTGGTACGCGGGACGTGTACCTGTGCTGGTACGCGGGACATGTCCCACTGGTACGTGTACCTGTGCTGGTACGCGGGACATGTCCCACTCGTATGTGTACCTGTGCTGGTACGCGGGACATGTCCCACTGGTATGTGTACCTGTGCTGGTACGCGGGACATGTCCCACTGGTATGTGTACCTGTGCTGGTACGCGGGACATGTCCAACTGGTACATGTACCTGTGCTGGTACGCGGGACATGAACCACCGGTATGTGTACCGGTGCTGGTACGCGGGACATGTCCAACTGGTACATGTACCTGTGCTGGTACGCGGGACATGAACCACCGGTATGTGTACCGGTGAGCGAGAAGGGAATCCCAAGTGTTCCCGAATCTACAGTATAACCGTGCGTCACCAGGATCAATGATATGGTCAATGACAATGATATAACATTATGTTCTGATATAATAACATAGCAGCGGGTAGGCTACTTGAGGCCAGTCAACTGTCTTTTCCGTGTTACGATGATTTACCCCCAGGTACGTGAACATTTTATGAATCGTCAGCCGGTCCGTGGAAATAGAAAGGTTGTCACAACTCTTGTACCACGAGGTAGGCCATTAATTTGTCTCAACTCTTGTACCACAAGGTAGGCCATTCATTTCAACTCTTGTACCACAAGGTAGGCCATTCATTTCAACTCTTGTACAACGAGGTAGCCCATTCATTTCAACTCTTGTACAATGAGGTAGGCCATTCATTTCCGGGAAAAGAAAACTCGTAAAAACCTGAAATATGGAGATACAAGGTTTCTGCCCAACAGTAACGATATGGGAAAACCTGGTCAAGTTGTCTTTCTGATACAGTCTGCATGCTGCCAACAATGATCAGCATAGGGTTAAAGGTGAATCAGTTTGACTACGTGCTTTGAACACCTATAAAAAGAGACGAGTGGAGTAGGAGATGGCCTGTGTGTTTCGCCCTAATAATTGTATAGACATTAGTGTAGGAACAAAGCCTGATTTATAATCTGTTCTCTGATTTATACCGTGGCAAAAAAAAAACGTACGTATCACATCACATTGTGAGTGTGTTGATCGTCTATTTTTGGCACGGGACACCATCGTACAACCAAGTATAAATCAGGCTTCAAGTTTCACCACACATCTCCACTCACAACCGCACGCTCGCACACCCACACACACATGCGCATGCACACACACGTTCTCCCCCCTTCAAACACCATGGTCAGCACCAGCTCAGCATGTCTGCAGAGTTCAGCAGGTAGGACAAATACCCTTTGGAGGCCCGCCGCTGAAATCTCTGGGGCTTTGGAGCGCGCCATCAGTCCAGCCCTTCAAAACGCTCCCCAAATCCTGGAGATCACTCTGAGAGGGAACATCTGTGGCTGTGGAAGGAAAGGGCTGCAGATGAGAACTGCGTGTGTGTGTGTGTGTGTCTGTGCTACAGTACATGCAAAGTATGATTAGGAGTGTGCACGTGCTGTGCGTGCTCACGTACATGCACGTGTCGTGCACACCACAGGGTGGCACATTTTCAGTTCCTCCAAAGTCCCACAATCATAATATTTCTCATTGGGAAGAGTGGGGCTGTTTGCAAGGCAGGCTGCTATAATTGGGATCATATGTGTGTGTGTGTGTGTGTGTGTGTGTGTGTGTGTGTGTGTGTGTGTGTGTGTGTGTGTGTGTGTGTGTGTGTGTGTGTGTGTGTGTGTGTGTGTGTGTGTGTGTGTGTGTGTGTGTATACAGTGTAGTTGTGAGGGCCAAATGTCCCCGCAAGTATAGCAGAATGTGAGAAATAGACATTGTGAGTCGCCACAAGAGAAATCGGTTGTTTTATGGTAAAAGAAAAAAAAAAGATTTGTGGAGTTAGGGTTATACAATTAGGAAAGGATTCCTCTGTGTGTGTGTGTGTGTGTGTGTGTGTGTGTGTGTGTGTGTACCATTATTTTCCAATTTTCTCTACCCTGCCACATAATGGCTTATCAAAGCACCAAATGCCTGCCTGCATTTGGACAAAAACCCACTGTGCATAAATATCACGCTCACTTAAACCCCATATGGTTGAGAGTACGCTATACTGTCTTTTGTGTTTTCTGCTATTGTGGAGAAAAGCAAATAGCGCCTCGTCGACGCATTGTGAGCTTGTCGGTCGGCCATTTGCATGCAACGAAAGCTTTCCCCAAGTGGTCAGTGGTGTAAAAAGTACTCAAATGTTATACTTATGGTAAAAGTATCAATACTGCAATGTAGAACCAAGTAAAAGTACGGAATTCAAAATGCACTGTAAAAGTACAAAATAATTGGCGCCGAATTGGCAGCAAAAGTCAAAGTATTCATTGTGCAGAATAATGTCCCATTTCAAGTCTTCCAATGTGTAAAGAGCTTTTTGGGAAATAGCAGATCTACAAGCTCGCGATGCGACGCATTGTGAGCTTGTAGAACCGCCATTTTCAAATGGCTGAAATGTATAGGGCTGAAATGGTTAATGTGACATGTTTTGTAACAATAATCCAAATCTACAAAGGAATTATAGTGACTAACGTTTTCAAATAAATGTAGTGGAGTAAAAGTACTTAAGTGGTTATACTGTTATACTGCCCCCGGTGTTGTGCACTGAATATAGCACCGAAGGAGCTCACTCAACGCGCCAACGTGTTGTGAGCTTGTAGATCTGCTACTTACGGTGCATAAAACAACACTGGCACGCAACTATGGTACATTGTGCATTTATATAGCGCCTTTATCCAAGGCGCTTCACATAGATTACATTCACCCACACACACACACACACATTCAGACACCGATGGAGGGAGAATCCATGCAAGGCACCAACCAGCACATCAGGAGCAATTAGGGGTTCATAGTCTTGCTCAAGGACATTTCGACACTCTGGGGGTTCGAACTGGCAACCTTGCGGTTAACATCCAGCCACTCTGTGTGTGTGTGTGTGTGTGTGTGTGTGTGTTTGGTTTTGTGCAAGAACTGCTCTCAATTGAGCGAGGGTTTTCCTGTGAGTGTTTGTACAAGTGCATGGATTGCAGTGAACACTAACAGAGACATGGTAATAACCAGTAATGATGTATATATAAACTCTTGCATTATATTGGAATTATCCACACTCATGTGATTCATTAAAATGAATGCAGTCGCGCGTGCACACACAGCGTTTCAAACGTGTGTGTGTGTGTTACACTATACACACACACCGAATGACAGCTTGAATGGATTCAGCCTATCTGTTCCCATCAGGTGTGATGGCTGGCTTGCTGAAGGGTTAAATCCTAGACCCCACTCTAAACACAGAGCGGGGTGTATATTTAAACAGGTTGTTGCCAAGTAGCCAAGGAAAGCAGGAATTTGTGGCCACCTCAGCAAACAGCACGATTAAACGGATTTGCCATCGATTTCTTGGTTAAAGTTACAGTGGAAATATTTGGACAAAAGGCCGCTATCAACATGCATTACCACTGACATGTTTGCACGTTTGCAGACGAGAAAAGGAGCTGAGAAACAGAGGGAAAACACCAGTGGCAGGCGGAGAAAGAAAGAAAGAGTCAGGGGGGAAGAAAGAAGAGTAGTTGAAGGTAGAAGTGTGTGGTTATCTCACAGCAATAAGCTTGGTGAAGACCATGTACAGTACAAATAAATGTGCTTTTCTTAAGGATAAGACATCTCTCTCTCTCTCTCTCTCTCTGCTCAGAGAGAGGGAGGGCTTTCCTGTCCATGTGGAGGAAAAACAAGAAGGAACAGAGGAAGGGAGGAATCCTGAGCCGAGGTAACCCAAGCCATTGAGGTGGCCCTCGAGCAGCCAGGGTAACACTAGCCAATTGAGGTGGCCCTCAAATCCTACTCCACCCCCACCCCACCCCACCCCTCTTTTCTCTCTTGCATCATCTCTCCTTCTCTCCATTGCTCACACCAGCATCTCTTCCCTCACTCTCATTTCAATCACATTTAAATTAATTCATTACACTTGATTGGCCTAAAGGTTTATCTGTGTGTGTGTGTGTGTGTGTGGGGGGGGGGGGGGGGAGGGGGTAAGTGCACACTTAGTTGAACACACACACACACACACACACACACACACACACACACACACACACACACACACACACACACACACACACACACACACACACACACACACACACACACACACACACACACACACACACACACACACACACACACACACACACACACACACACACGTCTCGCACCGGCGGTCGGGGTGAGGTCTACTCTGGACGCCTCAAAGCCTCTCCCTGTTGGACCACAGCTATGTTACATGCCAGTGGGTGTCAGCTTTAGAAAAATAAAGCAGCACATGGGCTGGGTCCAGCCTCATATGAAGCACATGTCTGCGAGCGCATTCCAAGGGCAGGGACGAGGTCGCTTTTTGCTTTGCTGCAGGCCTCTAACGAGTGTCTACGGAGACACCGAGGGCAATGCTGAGAGTGATTGACGGCATGGCAGGATATGGGTTACGACCGTCATTGTCAGACACGTATTGGTCTCCGTTTATATCTGGAATTGACTCTGGCCTTTCCATCATTGTGCTCTTTCCCTGCACTCAATGCCCAATTCATGCTCCGGCTTAATTTGGTCGCCAAATTATTTTGGGACCAAATGGCTTGTACTAAAGTACAGTACTTAAGTAAATGTACTTAGTTACTTTACACCACTGCCCAAGGAGAACCTGCACAGCAAAATCCGGAGTGTTCATTTACAGTAATTGAGTGTCAAAAAATGAACCCAGGTTTTTTTCACAGCGCTGCATGAATGTTATACAATTCCAAATACACATCGAACACCTGGTTCAACTATTACTCCTGCAAGAACATTTGCACTTCTGTCCGGAGACAAAATGCTTGGACGTGATTAACAACCTCAGGCCAAACGATCTGTGCTAGGGGACATTGATCTGTGCTAGGGGACATTGATCTGTGCTAGGGGACATTGATCTGTGCTAGGGGACATTGCCGGTCGACTTGAAACACATTTCTATTTTCTATGGCCGCCTTATTTATACACCTCTATGTGTAGGTAGTATCAAACCTGGGGGCCCGTCAGCAAAGATTTAGCAGGGGGCTACCCTGCTCCTCCTGCACGCGCAAAATTGCCAGTGCGCCCTTTAATGACAATTACACAACACTCCCTATCACTCAGCTTTCCTGGCCAAAGAGCTGAGTCATCATCAGGTAGGCTATATGGGGTGCATAATTAGTTTAGACTAGTCATTGGTTAGACATGTGTTAAGGTTAGGTTTAGGTGTGCTGCCCCGTGGGAGGTTAGGTTTAGGGTGAGGGTTTGAGATAGGTTGTATGACTAATGACTGGTCTAACCAATGACTAGTCTAAAACAGATTGCTCCTCGTCCTCATAGCAGACTAACTAACCTCACTGTTAATACTCTAACCAGGAGGTACTTTTGTTTTACACACAGGAGGAAGCGACGCACGGCTGACGATGGGCTGAGGATAATAAAAATAAATTGGGGAGGAAAACAAAAACAGCACAAGGACCTTTCTAAACGCTATGGTCTCATAAGCATCTCTGACTTCTGACAACACTACTGTGCATGAGAACCATGGAGCAAATGGTGCTGATGACAACACTACTGTGCATGAGAACCATGGAGGAGCAAATGCATAATCTAAATGACGCCTCCGCAGTCCTTAAGTTGTTCCCCCCACAGATGGGATGAGTTATGTTTGGTCTCAGTGCGCCAGAATACTTTGCATTATGACATGCAACCACAATGGCGTTTTTTTGTATTTTTATATGTTTTATGATTCTGTGATGAGGATGTCAACTTAACTTGGAGGCATCCCGTGACCTTGAATAATCGTTTTGAGTTTATACACATTACGTATGTATTGGAATAGACAGAGGGTACTGTAGTGCAGTGGTTCCCAAACTTTCACATGTCAGGGACCCCCATAAGAGAAGATTGTTACGGCTCTAGCAGTGATTCTCAACCATTGTAATGGACTGAGGACCCTCAATTTGACATGGAATATTCTACGGACCCCCATCTAATTGCATTTATATCTCTGAGACCCCAATTTATATTGTAAAATCAATGTTAATTTAACTCTGAGAGTGTACAAATGGAACCAAATGGACCCGTTAGGGTTGGGTCCATTTGTACACTCTCTGAGTTTTGTCTTTCCCTTTCCGTTTGCTTAGTTTTCAGGCTTCGTAAACACAAATTGCACAAGGCATATATGACAAATAACTAAAATATACAAAGAAATTAGAGATACATTTAATATTGTTTTCTTTCCAAAAACTAAAATACATAATAGCGGAAATAGCTGATCTACAAACACATCACTTCGTGAAATAATTGTGATTATCTCAAATAATTGTGATTACGCAATTATGAAATAATTGTGACAGGCCTCTCGGAGGGTCTTACAGTTAAGTTCCTGGGGCGAGGTTGCTTCTCATATATGGCCAGTGTGCACTGGCCATATATAGAGCGTGTCTTGAGAGTACAGGGTTTGATGAGGGCCCAGGTAGGGTCGGGCCTTTTGAGAACTCTAGTTTTCGCCGGCTGCCAGGCACGCAAATAACAAATAAAACAAAAAACTTTTCGGCAGGCCCGTCTAGAGTTTAAATGGACAGGTATCAGTTAGCCTAGCCGGGTTTATGATCCGGTCGGGACTCGGGAGTGGATGATATCGCTACGTCATGTTGTAGTATTGTTTTGTAGTCCAATCACCCGGAACTTCCTTTTGACGGGAAATGCACGATTCCAAAGTTAAAACATTCCAGGTGACTAAAATCAAAATTTGCTGTCAAAATCAACACTGTTTTGGACTCAATCATTCATATCTCCTGGTTTAGGACCCATATTTGCCCCTGCTCACACTCTAAGAGGTGCTGATGCTTTGTTGCCAATGCACTCCTGTGTACAAATCTGAATATGCAGTGGGGAAATCTGAATGCAATCTCCAGATTACGAAATGTTGATTTTCTTTTTTTTTTATCAGATTTTTTATCTGGCCTAAGCCTCAGTTCTGCTCCAGAGCCTGGCCCAGGAGTCAAACGCTCTCCCTTTGAACACAAACACATCAGGGAGACGCTTCGGGTTACCACAGCTGCACTTACAGTACTGCAAACCGTTCCGATATTTGGGGAGCCAAGTTGGGAAATGGTGGACGAGGGTTGAAAGATGGTGTGTGTGTGTGTGTGTGTGTGTGTGGGAGGGGGGGGGCACCGTGTGACCTGCGCTGCCCAGTCCACTGACCGTAAGGAATCGCAGAGGAAATTAACATCTTTGCGTTAAAGAAAGCAACGTCTCTCGCTGTCCTCCTCGTGTTTTTCACCCCCGCGCCCTCCCTTCCTCTCCTCCCCCAGCCTCTCGCTTGCACTCCATGGGGAATGAAATGTGCAAGCATAACATCGTCGTCTGGGAAATAGCAGGATTGGAAGTTTTTATGAGGGAAAGTGGGCTCATGGGCTGGACTGGGGCTGGGACTCTGTGGTGACTCTGGGCCCAGTGTGTAGACCACTGTCTCCCGAACAGAGGGTCAGGACCCATTTGTGGGTCACAGACCAATTTTGTATGACTCACGACTCGAGTAAAAATCCCATTTCTTTCACCTACATTTAATATATTGTTGCTGTCGGGAGGAACCCATCTAACTCTACTTCACTCTAACTACTGATTACTGAACACCCTACAATGCTATTGAACACCCTTGAACACCCTTAAAACACTTCAGACAAAACCTCTTAATTCCATTGGATCCTCAAATTGCCTGCTAAAGCAGCCAACACCTCTCCCCCTCGCATGCAAGTAATTGACAATACATAAAGTCACAACACCAACTGTGACGAGGCAGTGTTGCTTTGTTTTCAAAATATAATATAATATTAATTATATACAAATTATCATTTTGGAGTTCTTCGCGGCACATTTATTTTCTTCAAATAATTGTAGCCTATATACAGTATGTTAAATCAAACAAAAAATGAATTAAGTAGTATAGTTAAAGTAGCCAATCTACAAGCTTGCGACGCATTGTGCGTTTAGGATCTGCTATTTTCCGCCCTGGTTTGGGTCCCGGGCAAACATCTAATCTCTCTGGATCTGAAACGTTTGGGAACGACTGTGTAGACCATGAGGGAGGGAGAGAGCAGGGGATTTGTCCAGAGTCAAAAGGATTGTGAAGTCACTGGAAGTGGATTGCAGCTATCAGCGAAAAGAACGCAAAGCCAATGAAGAGATATCGTGGGGGTTGGGATGGGATGTATGTGGAGAAGTGGAAAATGAATCTGTGGTTTGTGCCAAACACTGCTCTGGAATGAGTGAATGTATCCAGGGTTTTCCTGTGGTTTCACTGTAATTAGGCCACAGGACGGACGGGGACACACACACACACACACACACACACACACTTATACTGTATACAGTACATACTGTATAGATGCCGAGATACACACAGAAACATGAATATGCTGTGCACACTCTCTCTCTCCCTCAGACAGACAGACACTCAAACATAATGTCACCACACCAGACTGTGATCCTGGCTACTCCCTATATCTTCAAATTATCTACCAAACTCTGTGTGTGTGTGTGTGTGTGTGTGTGTGTGTGTGTGTGTGTGTGTGTGATCCATTTGACCCCCCCCCCCCCCCCCCACAGTCTCGTGTAATCCCTCTCATACAGTATCTGAGACCAAATTAATCCTAGCCATCCAGAGATGTTCCACAACAGGGCCTAGCCCGCTCTGGTTCCATCCCCAGAGAGGTTCACTGTACAAGGGCAGAGGGCTGACCGCCGTTCCCCTATCCTGGAAGATGGCTTTTGTTTGCTCTCAGTCATCCAGACAAAGATAATAGAAGCCAATTATTTCGGACCACCGACCTTATAATTACTTTGCGGGATCTCCATGACAATTACCTCGCCGCTGTGGCCAACAATATAGGAGCTTGTCAGAGGACAGACATCAGCATCCCAATTAGAAATTGAGGAGGGGAAAAAAAAAATCTGCCCTCACACACACCACACTGCTTTATAGTCTAAACAAATGATTCAAATCACTGCTCAAATAAGCCCTTACCGAGTTACATTATTAGATCTGCATGTTATAACCACACCCTCTTAACTGACCAGCACAATTAAAAAAATCGAGAACAAAGGACCCGGTGAGCAATTGACACGTGCCTACTGTCTAGTAATCTAGTCTAGTAATTTTCTTTTTAATCCCACAATTTTTGTAACCCACTTTTTCACCCAGTGCCAATTATCTAATGTAATCCTGGGCCCTCCGCCAACCTGGGGAGATGACCGACATGACTGACATGCTTCCTTCAATGTCATTTCCTCTGGCTCATACCTCATATGCAGCTGACACACAGGCAAGCACAGGTCTATTCCATTTCCCTCTTCCATTTCCTCCAGTGACCTCATCTTTCAGTGCCAGTGAAGGTCACTTCTCCCACATCTGTGCCCTTGCCCCTTGCATACAAACATGGGAACTGGCTGACCAACCCCGCAGATGGTTAAGATACAGCCCAGTCTGCCAGCTGATGCTACTATAGTGACACTCTGTACGCCAGAGTTGACATGCTGGAGTCAGAAATATGTCAGAGAAGCTATTATCTGCCTGTGTCCCTTTTATGTCCATGTACCTGTATGGAGATTACTGTATCCATCTGTCTGCCTGTGTCCCTTTTGTGCCCATAATTATGCACATTATGGAGGATCCCTGTATCGGTCTGTCCTTGTCCATGTTATGCCCATAAAGAGAATAAGAGATCCCTAATGTCCTTCTACCTTGAATGTAGGTTGCTTGTCCATCTCTACAGGTCGCTATACCAATTTTACCCAATGAGAGTGAACTCATATAGGCCTACCACCTGGAAGTGAAATCTGCAACAATAACAAAACTTTTTGACAAACCAAGAAATCATATAGGCTAATGATATTTGGTGAGAGATTATTTAATTCTTTGTATTGTTCCACTTTTGCTTTGGCAATGTTAACGTATGTTTTCTCTAATGTTTTCTCTTCACTAATAAAGCCATTTGAATTGATTACCTATCTCAAGCAAGCTTCAAGTCTCTGCAATTAGATTTTCATCCAATGGCTTCCTCAAAAATGCAACAGCAAACAAACAGTATGCTTTGGAAAATGGAAATAATAATAATGTCAAACATACAGTACCCTACATGTCAAACATAGCAGAGGTTACGGTCCTGCCACCCACCACAGATACTAGCGGTTTGAATGCTCTGCCATGCATCTGGCAGGGCCAAACGTCCATGCGAGAACAATAGGATCATACACCATTTTGGAAATAACTTTTACTTAGTTGCAGTTCCAGGCAAGGAATCTGACGAAACGAAAGGTTGCCGACAACATCATATCCTGAAATTCCAGCATGCAAGCAGCATTTGCATAAGACCATCAAAATAACAAAAGTGATTCAATCCAGCAAACATTTGTAGCACAGGTGAATGAACCTTTCTCATAATAGGCTACAGAAACTTAAGTCTGTTAGCATCAACTCAACACTACAGTACAAATAATAATGGTACAGCATTACAACAAAGGTACTCACATTTAGTTGCACGCAAAAAAGTAAGTCCAAGGGAAAAGAAAAACAAACTCTTCTGACTAGACAGTGAGATCAGATGTCCAACTTCTCTCTCAGAGGACTCAAAAGAATGACTGATGCAACCTATTCAAGCAGCAGGCACTAATCAAGCAGCAGCACTAATTGCCAATTGACCACACCTGGCTTGTGGGTCATGCATGGCAACAGTTTTCAGAGTTACAGTACATTTCAAGCACAACTCAATACAAAGACTCATGGTAACTGTGAGTGGACGGCCAAATAAAGCATTATACACTTGTTTACAAGAGGGTCCACCTTGTTCAATTCTTCAAAACATTTAGAGACGTACAAATATACACTTCTATAGGCCTATAGCCAAAGAACAGAACATGAATTCATCACATGAACTATACGCATACTGAATATGCAACATAAAATAAAGACCAACTAGAAAAAGTGCCCCTCGGGGCACTCTCCACCAGGCCAGGTCAGGTTGATCAAAAAATGTGTTTTACAAAAGTAAAGGCCTCCTAGTGGCGCTATAACAGGCCGTTCTGGCAAATTCGGTGCAGAGGTTAATCGTTGGCATACAGGGAGTGTGTGCAAAATTTGGCATCGACCGGGTTAAAGAGAGAGAGGGAAAATACATATAATTTTGGTGGTGCTGGAGGTGCCATGTCATTGTTCCATGTTCCGACAACTCATTATTGGGGTCATGAAAGGTTAGAGCACCACTGATATAGCAACATACATTTCTCATAAAACTGTATAAGACTTTTATTTTTTAGAATCGACCTAGGGTCTTAAATGGGATTTATGTTAGGCCTAATATAGTGGACAACAGATTCAATGACCACACTTATAGTTACAGACACAGGTAAAGTATTGTTCATTGTGAGACGCCATGACACACCTGTGGCATAACAAGTAGGGATTTCCATCCCTAACATAACATGATGTCATACTAGCTCCCTGGAGGTGGCGTGAGGTAGAGGAGGAGGCAGCGAGTCGTGAAGCGTGGCCTGTGTGGAGCGTTCGGAACGCCCGCCCGCCCACACGCCACACGAGTGGTGCCAGAGGTGGTGGTGTGATGCGTGTGTCACACAGGGACACGGACAGGGACGTGCAGAGAGTGTTAGAGAGTAGAGGCAGGGGCTGAAATCCCATGAGAGGGCACTTTTGGACAAAAATAGCGAAAATAGCAGATCTACATAGCTTGTGGATCAGCTATTTTCGGGGCGCAAGCCAGCACTCTTTAGCTAGAGGAGATGCGTTGTATGACATGGATTTCTAAACAAATTTGTTCAATGCAAAATGCTGCGTTCAAGTTCAGGAGACTTCGGAGAAAAAGCAATTCTCCTGAATGCTGCCTTCCGGCATGGCATGGAAAGGGGAGGGATTTGCATTTCTTTCACCATAGTAGTAAATGCTGCATTCGTGGTCTTCAAAGGGCAGTTGTTTTACAGACGGGTAAAAGGGCAGGGGCTGAACCCCCTTTGATGTCTATGTGTGCACGTCCCTGGACACGGACACCTCCGTCATCAGAGTAGGAGGCACACGCATGAAAGCCCCCCATGAGCACATAAATCATGTGCATGGAAATAACAAGGTATACAACTTTCCAAATGTAGGATCGAGGGCAAATGTTGGGGTAGAACGCAGCGTTTATTTTAAATTTATGAGCTTCTGCAACACAGTGAAGAGGTGCTAATGAATGACTCACTCTTCATAGTGACATCCAATACATTTGCCCAGTAGCGACACCTCTCATTTTTTCCTTGCCGATTCATTCCTCCACAGCTTGTTTTGCTTTTATTACAGCATTTAATGCTTTGCAAAATCCTGTTCTTCTTCTGAGAAGTAACATGCAACCACACTCATCCCTTCGTGGCCTTTTCTACCTGCAAATGCCGTCCGTCCGTCTTCACTATACGTCCTACATACTGTACCTCCTTACTTTTCCACTGTCTGCGACACCATCTTGCAATAAATGGGTCTCATGGCCCACAATATTCGCTACACCACCATGATACCCATGTACCGGTCTAAATACTTCCTTAATGTCAACGAAGTTCACACCCACAACACCAGAGGGAGTTCAACAAACCATGTACAACCCGGATTCTGCACAAGGACAAAAAATAATTTCGCTCTCGCCACCAAAATGTGGAACGCCCTACCAACAGCCATTAAGACATGCAAATCCCTTGACTCCTTCAACACCGCTCTCAAAGGGCACCTACGCACGGCTGCCCCCATCAAATCTTCTCCCCCACACCCCCTTACTGTATATGTTTCTTTTCCCTTTTACCTCCTTACATGATTTCCAGTTTTTTTATATAGAAGTGTATATTTGTATATCTCTAAATGGTGTAATGCTTTATCAGTGTGTCGTCCACCACAGTTACAGCCTTTCATGTGAAATGTACCCATTCTGCAAACGGTTCAGTACTTCAATCAATCAGCATTTCCACATCCCTAGATTCCCTACACATGGCTCAGAGCTTCTGCCTGAAGACTAAAAGCCCAATATCTCCCCTGGCCAAGGGGAAATTCCCCTTTAGGCTAGTGTTTAAGACATTTGGCTTTTAGCATCCCTTTAGAGACCCGCAGGTTCAAGTCCCCGGGCATTACACGTGCAACCAAAATACAAATGTTAGGTTTCAACAGGTGTTGAATCATGGCTATCTGATGACTTATAGGAGCCCAGTGTTGGTTGCTGTTGGGGTGTGAGTCACTGTGCGTCTCCAAGGTGTGAATTGAGAGAGAGAGAGAGGAAGGGAGACCCCCGACCCCGGAGGGTTGCGATGGTGATTGACGGTAGCTCGTTATAATTGTCCGCTTATGTTCAGTCTCCGGAATTCTCCACGACACCTCCCCTCACATGAGTTATTATTCTATGCCGATTATGTTTTTTCTTCTCTCGCCGTTTGTTCGACCCACCCACCCCCGTTAGCGCAGAGCAGTGCTTTCACTAACATGTTCTCCCAGAGGAGACATGTTATTGCTAATATGTTCCAAAGTAGAAAACCAAATCAAACAGTGTTGATTTCGTCTACCTTTTTTCACTGACGAAAACTAAATGGAAACTGAATGAACAATCTTCTAAAAAGAGATGTACTTTGTCCCAGCTTTGTTTTGCCCTGAGGCAGTTTCAGTGTGTGACTGTGTGTGTGTGTGTGTGTGTGTGTGTGTGTGTGTGTGTGTGTGTGTGTAAGCTATGATGACTAAAACTAAATATATATACTGACAATTTTGTCAACAAATAAAAACTAGACTAAAATGTTAGAAAGGGAGTAGTGGACAAGAGATCCAGTATAAGTCATTTTAGACTTGGTTGCATGCTGAAAATAGCCGATCTACAAGCTCACAACGCGTCGCAGCGCGCGTTGTGAGTTTGTAAGTGTAAAATCAGCCATTACGACGGCATCAAGGCCCACCAAAATACATTTTAGTCGACTACAATCTTATCTTATATTTAGTCGACTAAAACTAGACTAACACTAAAACATTCCAGGTGACTAAAATGTGGAGGGAAGGGTGACTAAAACTAAGTGAAAACTATTCAAGAGACTATATGACAAAAAACAACACTGAACCAATCACAGTGTGACACAGCACTCCATCACCTGCCCCGCCCCCCAGTGACGGCATGACGTCTCCAACCCAGCATACACCACTACCCTGCCCTGCCTCACAACACGTCAAAAACTGAAGTGTATATTCGTGTGTTCGTGTGTGTGTGTATACATCTGTATAAATATGTGATATAAATGTGAATTTGCACAGGTATGTATATCTGTATATTTGCTGTGTGTTGCCGAGGTGACATGCAGGAATAGAGGTGTGAGAGAAATTGTCCACACATTTCTGATTTTATTTTTTGAGGCGGAGTAGTAGTGACGGAGCATGTTTTTTTGAGGCCCCTCGTTGTAAAAGTCGACCAGGCAGGACCACGCAGGGCTGTGTGTAAATGAGGGGCTGTGTGTCTGAACAGTCCACTCTTTGAGCTTCCAGGACGTTGGTCCCACCCTCGCAACTCTGGTTACCACCCTTGCACCCTAATAGACCCTATAGCCATGGTGATGGTGGATGCCTTTAGCCTCAGGTATCAACAACACCGCCCTAATCAAGTCCAGTCATTATACTGCTTATGCTCTCGGGCATGCATGTGTCCAGTACGGACAAATAAATGACTTTGGATTGAATTAATTGTACCGGCCTTTTGGCATGGTCGTGAGACAGATTTGAGCATTACGGAAAACTTGATGCATTTAAAGTGATATTATGAAGGCCTTCATAATACATTTTAATTCTCTTTTCAATTGGCAAAATAAAACTTTACACAATTTGTTCCAGAGCTATTGAAAGATCATAGCTAATACTGTCCACTGTGGACTGAAGACATAACAATCCGGTCAACTATATCCATGAAAGAGTCCTTGTCCTCATCCTCCCCTCACGAGTTGCATGTCAGGCCTCATCTTTCCCACACCGACATCTCCTTGTACTTGTTTGCACGTGCCAAAGAAATAAAGATATGTGAAGCTCGACGTGGGACGTTCCGCTGCGGTTCCCGTCAGGATCCTGGTAGAGATCACATCTCGTCCAAAACACTCTCTCGCTCCGAGACCGTTCCAGATCGGATTTGAGCTTTTATGTCCGCCGCGAATCACTGCACATCTCCATGCTATATGCGCTACACAACATGGAACCAATATGAGCTAAGAAAAGAAAAAGGGATTTTTTGTCCCGCCGATCTGACCGCTTGGTGTGTGGGGGGGTTCTTGTAGTCTTGTATTTGTTAGAAAGGTTAGAAATAAGTTTAGGGTTAGGCAATATAGTTTAACTCGGGTTAAGTTTAGGTTAGGTTTGGCACTGTTTTACTGAGCTTAAAGGAGCATTCAGTGATTTGGAAAACCCCCTGGTCCGCCCTAGTGACAAGATGTGTACACTACAGTGGGGGCACACGACACGCACGCGACAGGCCAACAGCACTCACACCAATGCCCGCCCCCGCTCGATCATGATTGGCTGGAAGGCCCCTCTTTATCCTGATTGGATGAAGGCTGGGCCACCTAGCCAAAAACTAAACCTAAGGTTTTTTGACCCCCAGGGGTTAACTGGGGACAGGGAGGAACTCCTTATATGGTCAGCACACTCTATAGTAGGGATGATTATCACAACAAAACAAAAAAAAGTTATATTTGAATTAAGTGAAGTCACTGAATATATATTCACGGTTAGGAATAACGTTAGATTTAACCGTTTAAGCGTAGTTTACTTAGGTTATGTTTAGGAATACCAGGCTGAGCAGTTCCGCCGGCTGTATGCCTGTCGCGCGGGGAGGGGTGACTGTGCTCTATCTATAGTATCCTGCTGATTACGTTTCATTGTTCTCCATTTGCACTGCTTTCTAAACAATACATCCTTTTGAGTGAGCGCAGATGGAATGTCCAATCAATGAGGCAGATTAATATTGAAAAAACAAAGGATAGGAAGTACATTATTGGACTCTGTATGCATCAACAACTACATGGCCTCGTCGTTAGCATGAAACATAAGCCTTTGGCATGCTGGGATCGACGCTAGTGGCAGGAAAGACTAACAAACCCAACGAGACTGCTCGGTGACAATGAGCAACAATGCTGTTTATCAAAACCAACATTCTGTTCTGTTGACAAAAGACACACTTCTGGCAGACACAGACCTGGAAAGGAATCGGAAAAGACAAGAGATTTGATATATGTGTGGCTGTAAATGCATCCATGTGTGGTGAGTGTGTGTGTGTGTGTGTGTGTGTGTGTGTGTGTGTGTGTGTGTGTGTGTGTGTGTGTGTGTGTGTGTGTGTGTGTGTGTGTGTGTGTGTTGTGTGTGTGTGTGTGTGTGTGTGTGTGTGTGTGTGTGTGTGTGTGCGCGCATGTCTGCGTGTTATGTGGTTGTAACACAGCCGCAGGGAGCAAAATCTGTCTGCCTTATTAATCCTTACTGGAACCATATGATTGTCCTCTATACGCTGGCTAATAGCGCCGGAGACGTATTTGTGTGAGTGACGACAGTCGAGAGGGCCAGGCGTGGCGACCTGCAGCACGAGAGGACCAGACGCCATCCAGAAATACGCCACACAGGTTTAGACTGATCGCTCTCTCCCTCTCTCAATTACTCTCTCTCTCTCTCTCTCTCTCTCTCTCTCTCTCTCTCTCTCTCTCTCTCTCTCTCTCTCTCTCTCTCTCTCGAACAGGACGGGGTGGGTGTTATGTCTGGGTCAGATGTGGATCTGAGGACCAGTGGGCCCAACCAGGCGGGCTAATTGGAAAAAGGTCCGTGCCTTATGAGGCCCACGGAGAGTGCTTTCATCACCTCTACTTTGGATTGGGGCGGTGGAAGCACATACATATGAGCCGCAGTCACACACGCACACAATAAAAACGTCAGAGTGTCATTTTTACTCTGAGAGTGTACAAACGTAACCGACTGGATCCGTTCCACTTGTATATAGTGTCATGTGTCGAGAGTTACAAATGGATACATTCGACTGTGCATATGTATACATGTGTTTTTAGGGTATAAATCCTCACACTCGCGCGCGCACACACACACACACACACACACACACACACACACACACACAGACGAGGGAATGGAGGAGATATGTAGATTCAGAGGCACAAAGCACCGAGACCTGCAAGCTACAAAGCGATAACATATGCACACAATGCATCCCAAAAGGCGCTTGCATTGCATGTGCATTTTCCATGAGATTGTATGATGTGCAGTTGCATGCATGCACACGTTCACCTAAACGTGCACCCACGCGTGCACACGCCTACGCATAAACATGCATGCATACATACATATACGCACATGTCATGCACACATCTTGAGCACATGCATGTATGTACGCACGCGTGTGCACACAGGCGGCTTTTCCACGCTCATGGGGCGGAGTGTGTTCGTGGGCGATCTGAAAGAATTCCCCTCTTGTGCTAATGGGGTGCTAAAACGCGAGCACTGCTCTTATGCTAATATTTAATGCACGCTGCTATTATTTCTTGGCTACCAAATAACACTGTGTTGCCTAAGATTAGCCATTTTACAACCTCAAGCACCTGTAAGCAGAGCATTTAGTTGGCAATAAAACGGTAATACTATGAAATTTCCCCACCTCCTGTAATAAACGTGTGAGCGTTCCAACTTTCACCGCCAACATACAGAATGAAACGTTTCACTAATCTCAATTAGACTCGGGCCCTCCGCAGTGGAGCGGTGAGGAGACACACCAGGTGCACATACATGGGACCAGTGGTGGAAAGTAACTAAGTACATTTACTCAAGTACTGGAATTAAGCACAATCATTTAATTTTTTGTTTTATTTTTCAATTCTTTTACTTCCAATACTCCACTGCATCTCAGAGGCAAATGTACAATTTATTTACTCAACTACATTTATTTGAAGACTTTAGTTACTAATTACTTTTTAGATTCAGTTTATTATTATAATACATGCATTAACCACTTTATCCCTAGCCTAGATATACTATGGCCATTTGAAAATAGACGATCTACAAGGTCACAACGCTTGGCTTTCCGACGCGTTGTGAGCTTGTAGATCGGAAATTTTCAAAGGATTTACTTTTGGTACTTTAAGTACATTTTGATGACAATACCTGCAATTCTGAGTATTTCTGAAATGCAGTATTGATACTTTCACTTAGGTAAAACTTTGCAGTATACTTTTTACACCACTGCACCGCCTGATAAATATGGACCACAACATAAAGCTCTCAACACTCAGGAGCCTCTGAATCTCTGCCCAGCAGGTGAACAAGAGGTCCACTGGCAGCCACACAAACCCTCTGAAACACTGCAGTTGGATGGAGCCGCCATATTACTTATTAACGCCGGAATACTTTTACTGTACCTAGTACATACCAGTGTTGTTTTTGGCAGCACATTTTAGTTTTAGTTTTAGTCATAAAGTCTCTTGAATAGTTTTCATTTAGTTTTAGTCACATTTTAGTCTCCCGGAATGTTCTAGTTTTAGTCGACTGAATATTATAAAACTTTAGTCGACTCTACAGTTGATTTGAACAAAATCTATTTTGGCGGGCCTTGATGCCGTCGTAATGAACGCGACGCTCTGTGAGTTTGTACATCGGCTATTTTCAGCATGCAACTAATTGTAAAATGACATACTGGATCTCTTGTCCACTATTCCTAACATTTTAGTCTAGCATTTATTTGTTGACGAAATTTATTATTTGTTTTTAAGAGTGAAGAGAGCCTACTGTCAGCTGTCCGGCAGTCCAAATATTATTAAATTAAATGCAAAGTGATGTCGGCATGGTAAATGTAGGCCTATATGAAAACACTGTCCCATTGTGCAAGTGAATTAAATAGAATAACATTCGATTGTGGGTTAATAAATATAGGCCTACAGTATATACAAGGAGGTTAAATGGGAGGCTATTGTGCAGTCAAAGTTACCAATACCAGCTAGTTAATTCAGCATTCTTTTATTGACGGGTCAGGCCGGTATGGTAGGCCGGTACCATACCAGGCATCTAGGCATGGAATATCTATGTTCACAGTGAAAGGGGGTGTTGTTGAGGAGAACCACACGCCCACTCACTATGCATATTTCCTTTGGGAAACTCAGCCATTATCTCAAAGATGAAGAGGCCGAACAGACAGACAGTGAAGCTCAAATTACCACAGTATATCCCTGTGGATATAGACTGTCACTTGCCAAGAAGAATTGATGCGACCCATTTAATCGCTCAAAGCTCGGTTCCTTTTCACAAGTGACACCGCCATAAATTTGGCTTGATGCACGACCATGTGTCCCCGGCCGCCACTTTTGGGGGGGAGGTTTGTGTTAACTCCCAGCCTACATCTTAGATTCCAGTCAGTCTCCATTTCATTTTCCATTGTGACAGCTTGAGGTGTTTAATATGGAAAGTCATACTCATAGACCTGTAATGTCTAGGCTACATAATAGGACATCCAGACCCCTTCCCATCATGCTGACGGCTGCTAGACTTGCAAATGCTGGAAGCGAGTGAGGTGGGGAGGGGGGGGGGGGGGTTACTTGTTAAAGTCTCAGAGCTTAAGTCAAGAGCTGCTGCCTGGATTTACAGGACTATTAGCCTAATATATCTTGCTCCGAAGTTAGATGGATTGATTGATAACCTGCATGCAAGACATGATTCATCCCACGTGTTTTGTGCGGTGGCGTGTGCTTACTGGCTCGATTGCTGAAGTGTTTCTAACATGCAGATGCACACACGCATAATCATATACACTCACACACAAGTGCACATGGCGACGTCCCATCCAGTGCAGCTGGTGTGCATTCTGCAAGCAGCTTTGCACTCTGCTCCGAGTGGGGAAAGCCTGGTTTGACTTTAATCCAGGGCAGACTAGGACTCTCACATTCCTGCTTTTCAATAGAATTTTGCATATTTGTTACTGCTTGGGAGATTGATATAAATATATGCTTACATATGTGTGTTTGGACCGAGAGGCCATGGAATAATGAAGTTTTAGGTGAGGGGCCATTCGCCCTCAGGGCCTATACGGGTGTAAAATTAAACATGACACTATTTTTTCTTTCTTTCTCTCCCTCGTTACTACTTGTTCCCTTCACTCCATCTTCGAGTGATCTGTTCCAAGCTGGAAAGTTCTGCCTCCGTTACATAAACTCCACCTAAAGCCACCAAGGGGTCAGGAAAGTGGGAGAGGAAAGAAAAGGGAAGGTGTAGAGAGAGACAGACAGAGAGAAGAATGCCCCAACATTGTTGAGAATATTGTGGTGGCTGAGTGAAAGATAAAGAGGGAGAGTATCATAAAGAATATTGTGGTGGCTGAGTGAAAGATAAAGAGGGAGAGTATCATAAAGAATATTGTGGTGGCTGAGTGAAAGATAAAGAGGGAGCGTATCATAAAGAGCCTGGTATCACTGAGAATGCCTGCGTAGAAGAAACAACTCTTCATCAAATCCTGCAGAGAGAGGAAGAACAAAAGAGCAGCGGGAAATTGGAAGCAGAAGGCGGGCAGCTTAAGCAGCTCACGTCCAAAAAGGCCTGGAAGAAAGAGGAAAACAAGGCATCAGATCGCTTGGCCCAGGTCTAGAAGAACGGATGGATGGATGGAAGTCTTCAGAAATGAGCCCCCTCTCTGGAATGACTTCAACCTGACATGTCTTCCCATTGTAAATATCGGCTCTTCCGAGTTCAAACGGGAATCCCCTGTGACACCGGCGATCCAGAATGTCTCACAGCACTTCACTGTATAGTTTCATTGAACCAGAAACCATCACTGTTTTGTTTTGTTTTTTATGTCAAGCTGTCCTACCTTTCCTGCACACACTTGGACCCTTTCTGGACATTTTTGAGGTCTGGGACATAACCCCCACCACACACACGGTTCTCCCTGCTAGCTCATTTTACCATTTCTCAACATTACTTCTGATGACTCGAACATAAGTCACGCCATTCTGAGACACTTCTCACTTTCAAACTGATGAATTGTGTTCAAAACGGTAAGGGTAAGCCATGAGTTATTAAGCTTAAAGGAAGTGCTCAACAAGTTTGCCTGGAAGTGGGTGATGATTCATATTGTAAATGGCTTGCAGATGGAGCGCAAATTTCTGTGGGTACACACTGTGCCTGGATGCTTGCAATTACATTGCAAAACCACATCCAAATGAATTTGCTGTGAGGTGCCTGTTCACATGAATTTGAAAGAGGATGCTCACTTTCTCTCAACAAACAATGAACAATACAGCATAAAATACAGCATACAGCAAACACACCTGCAGAACCAACCTCTTTAATTATCACGGCCATGCCTCCATGTTATTCAGGCTGGGACAACACACGGTTTGCTGACTCGCTGCACTCACTCCCTCCCTGAAAGTGAAAGAGTGCCGAGTCGCTGCACTATTCTGTAGCTGTTCCTCCTTGAAAGTGAACGAGTTCCATCCATACACTGGCATCTCCCGATCCGATCCCCTCGACCAAATGTAAAAGACACGACTATAGAATGACCTCTATAGTCATCCTGTGTCCTTCCTTACCACTTGGATGAACTTCTTCCCAACATCTTCCCAGAACGTGGCCATAAGACTTAGGGTATTCCCTCTGACTCAGAGACTCCCTGGTTTGTAAGTTGTGGCCAAATTCACCGGCAAAACATGAAAGAAATTCAAGGGTGAGAAAGGGAGAGGAATGAAAGCAATCATGGTGCTGGAGAATGAAAGGGGGAAACTAACCGGTGTATGGGTGAATGGATGGGTAGATACATGGATGTAATGTAATGGAAGTAGACCAGTGGTTTTCAACCAGTGGTCCGTGGACCACCAGTGGTCCTTGAGGGGGTTCCAGGTGCTCCCCAGCTAAATGACAGAGTTGGTAACCAAATGGACCCTTATGTTTAACTATTGAGAGCGAAAAATGAGGTCAGTACGGGGATCTATGCTAGGCTTTTATTTTACGCTCTCAAGAGTTAAACTATTGTTAAAGGTATATTCAGTGATTTCACTTAATTCAAATATCACTTATTTTTTTGTTTTGTTGTGATAATCCTCCCAATATAGAGTGTGCTGGCCATATAAGGAGTTCCTCCCTGTCCCCAGTTAACCCCTGGGGGTCAAAAAACCTTAGGTTTCGTTTTTGACTCTCTATCCTGATTGGACGAAAGGCTGGGTCCCACAGCCAAAAACGAAACCTAAGGTTTTTTGAGTGAAATCACTGAATATAGCTTTAAAGAAGAAGTCTACACAATTAGAGAATCCAACAACAACAAAATATTCAAAGTTCTGGGTCTGCAAGGCTAAATCTCATCAAATGGTGGACTGTGGCTCAAACGCCGAAGAAATAATGGGCCTTGATATGAGACGGGTTGAGAACCACTGCAGTAGATGAAGGGGATGCAGTATTCAATAAATGCAGGTCAGTACGGGGATCTACGCTAGGCTTTACTGTCACAGCGTGCCATTCTCCATTTGTTTCCCATAAAAAGGCCCACATGGAACCATTTAGGCCGCTTAAAGCAGCTCGCTGCACATCGTCCTCTGCATGCCTGCAACATTTGCTACTTGCTTTGCCCAGTGCTGTCCTAATAAAGTTTCCCGAAAGATATCGGGGTGTGTGTGTGTGTGTGTGTGTGTGTGTGTGGGGGGGGGGGGGGGGGGGGGGGGGGGGAGGGTACATGAAGATGGACACAAATTGTGTTTACAAAAGAGTGATGGGGAACCCATATGTCGAAAGCTGTGGTTCTCAAACCTTTTACATTTCAAGGACCTCCCTTAACTCTAAATATACCAAAGGGTCCATTTGGTCACATTTGCATATTTTCGGAGCTACAGTACATACTTGTAAAGGTCAATTTAGTCCCTTGACCCCACTTTGAAAACCACTGGTCTAAGTACTATAAAGACAGAAAACCACTGGTCTAAGTACTATAAAGATAAACCACTGGTCTAAGTACTATAAAGACAAACCACTGGTCTAAGTACTATAAAGATAAACCACTGGTCTAAGTACTATAAAGACAAACCACTGGTCTAAGTACTATAAAGATAAACCACTGGTCTAAGTACTATAAAGATAAACCACTGGTCTAAGTACTATAAAGATAAACCACTGGTCTAAGTACTATAAAGATAAACCACTGGTCTAAGTACTATAAAGATAAACCACTGGTCTAAGTACTATAAAGACAAACAACTGGTCTAAGTACTATAAAGATAAACCACTGGTCTAAGTACTATAAAGACAAACCACTGGTCTAAGTACTATAAAGATAAACCACTGGTCTAAGTACTATAAAGACAAACCACTGGTCTAAGTACTATAAAGACAAACCACTGGTCTAAGTACTATAAAGATAAACCACTGGTCTAAGTACTATAAAGATAAACCACTGGTCTAAGTACTATAAAGACAAACCACTGGTCTAAGTACTATAAAGATAAACCACTGGTCTAAGTACTATAAAGACAAACCACTGGTCTAAGTACTATAAAGACAAACCACTGGTCTAAGTACTATAAAGATAAACCACTGGTCTAAGTACTATAAAGATAAACCACTGGTCTAAGTACTATAAAGACAAACCACTGGTCTAAGTACTATAAAGATAAACCACTGGTCTAAGTACTATAAAGACAAACCACTGGTCTAAGTACTATAAAGACAAACCACTGGTCTAAGTACTATAAAGATAAACCACTGGTCTAAGTACTATAAAGACAAACCACTGGTCTAAGTACTATAAAGACAAACCACTGGTCTAAGTACTATAAAGATAAACCACTGGTCTAAGTACTATAAAGATAAACCACTGGTCTAAGTACTATAAAGATAAACCACTGGTCTAAGTACTATAAAGATAAACAACTGGTCTAAGTACTATAAAGATAAACCACTGGTCTAAGTACTATAAAGACAAACCACTGGTCTAAGTACTATAAAGATAAACCACTGGTCTAAGTACTATAAAGACAAACCACTGATCTAAGTACTATAAAGACAAACCACTGGTCTAAGTACTATAAAGATAAACCACTGGTCTAAGTACTATAAAGATAAACCACTGGTCTAAGTACTATAAAGATAAACCACTGGTCTAAGTACTATAAAGACAAACAACTGGTCTAAGTACTATAAAGATAAACCACTGGTCTAAGTACTATAAAGATAAACCACTGGTCTAAGTACTATAAAGATAAACCACTGGTCTAAGTACTATAAAGACAAACAACTGGTCTAAGTACTATAAAGATAAACCACTGGTCTAAGTACTATAAAGACAAACAACTGGTCTAAGTACTATAAAGACAAACAACTGGTCTAAGTACTATAAAGATAAACCACTGGTCTAAGTACTATAAAGATAAACCACTGGTCTAAGTACTATAAAGACAGAAAACAACTGGTCTAAGTACTATAAAGACAAACCACTGGTCTAAGTACTATAAAGATAAACCACTGGTCTAAGTACTATAAAGACAAACCACTGGTCTAAGTACTATAAAGATAAACCACTGGTCTAAGTACTATAAAGATAAACCACTGGTCTAAGTACTATAAAGATAAACCACTGGTCTAAGTACTATAAAGATAAACCACTGGTCTAAGTACTATAAAGACAAACCACTGGTCTAAGTACTATAAAGATAAACCACTGGTCTAAGTACTATAAAGACAAACAACTGGTCTAAGTACTATAAAGATAAACCACTGGTCTAAGTACTATAAAGACAAACAACTGGTCTAAGTACTATAAAGACAAACAACTGGTCTAAGTACTATAAAGACAAACAACTGGTCTAAGTACTATAAAGACAAACAACTGGTCTAAGTACTATAAAGATAAACCACTGGTCTAAGTACTATAAAGATAAACCACTGGTCTAAGTACTATAAAGACAGAAAACAACTGGTCTAAGTACTATAAAGATAAACCACTGGTCTAAGTACTATAAAGACAAACCACTGGTCTAAGTACTATAAAGACAAACCACTGGTCTAAGTACTATAAAGACAAACCACTGGTCTAAGTACTATAAAGACAAACCACTGGTCTAAGTACTATAAAGATAAACCACTGGTCTAAGTACTATAAAGACAAACAACTGGTCTAAGTACTATAAAGATAAACCACTGGTCTAAGTACTATAAAGACAGAAAACAACTGGTCTAAGTACTATAAAGACAAACCACTGGTCTAAGTACTATAAAGACAAACCACTGGTCTAAGTACTATAAAGATAAACCACTGGTCTAAGTACTATAAAGACAAACAACTGGTCTAAGTACTATAAAGACAAACAACTGGTCTAAGTACTATAAAGATAAACCACTGGTCTAAGTACTATAAAGATAAACCACTGGTCTAAGTACTATAAAGACAGAAAACAACTGGTCTAAGTACTATAAAGACAAACCACTGGTCTAAGTACTATAAAGATAAACCACTGGTCTAAGTACTATAAAGATAAACCACTGGTCTAAGTACTATAAAGACAAACAACTGGTCTAAGTACTATAAAGACAAACAACTGGTCTAAGTACTATAAAGATAAACCACTGGTCTAAGTACTATAAAGATAAACCACTGGTCTAAGTACTATAAAGACAGAAAACAACTGGTCTAAGTACTATAAAGACAAACCACTGGTCTAAGTACTATAAAGATAAACCACTGGTCTAAGTACTATAAAGATAAACCACTGGTCTAAGTACTATAAAGACAGAAAACAACTGGTCTAAGTACTATAAAGACAAACAACTGGTCTAAGTACTATAAAGACAAACAACTGGTCTAAGTACTATAAAGACAAACCACTGGTCTAAGTACTATAAAGACAAACCACTGGTCTAAGTACTATAAAGACAAACCACTGGTCTAAGTACTATAAAGATAAACCACTGGTCTAAGTACTATAAAGACAGAAAACAACTGGTCTAAGTACTATAAAGACAAACCACTGGTCTAAGTACTATAAAGACAAACCACTGGTCTAAGTACTATAAAGACAGACCACTGGTCTAAGTACTATAAAGATAAACCACTGGTCTAAGTACTATAAAGATAAACCACTGGTCTAAGTACTATAAAGACAAACCACTGGTCTAAGTACTATAAAGATAAACCACTGGTCTAAGTACTATAAAGACAAACCACTGATCTAAGTACTATAAAGATAAACCACTGGTCTAAGTACTATAAAGATAAACCACTGGTCTAAGTACTATAAAGATAAACCACTGGTCTAAGTACTATAAAGACAAACAACTGGTCTAAGTACTATAAAGACAAACAACTGGTCTAAGTACTATAAAGACAGAAAACAACTGGTCTAAGTACTATAAAGACAAACCACTGGTCTAAGTACTATAAAGACAGAAAACAACTGGTCTAAGTACTATAAAGACAAACCACTGGTCTAAGTACTATAAAGACAGACCACTGGTCTAAGTACTATAAAGACAGAAAACAACTGGTCTAAGTACTATAAAGACAAACCACTGGTCTAAATGGTAAATGGTGCATTTATATAGCGCCTTTATCCAAGGCGCTTTACATAGATTGTGCATTACATTCACCCATTCATACACCGATTGCGGCGGAAGCCATGCAAGGTACCAACCAGCACATCGGGAGCAATTTGGGGTTCAGTGTCTTGCCCAAGGACACTTCGACATGTAGACAGGAGGAGCCGGGATTCGAACCGCCGACCCATGGATCATTGGACGACCTGCTCTACCTCCTGAGCCACAGTCGCCAAAGATAAACCACTGGTCTAAGTACTATAAAGACAAACCACTGGTCTAAGTACTATAAAGATAAACCACTGGTCTAAGTACTATAAAGATAAACCACTGGTCTAAGTACTATAAAGACAAACCACTGGTCTAAGTACTATAAAGATAAACCACTGGTCTAAGTACTATAAAGATAAACCACTGGTCTAAGTACTATAAAGACAGAAAACAACTGGTCTAAGTACTATAAAGACAAACCACTGGTCTAAGTACTATAAAGACAAACCACTGGTCTAAGTACTATAAAGACAGAGAAAAGACAATAGACAAAAATAGCTTTTAAAAGCCTTTTGCTCGAGGCTTAACAACTCGAACATAGCATCCCTATGCAGGGTGGGGAAATTCTGTGAAAATAGCAGATCTACAACTTCACAATGCGTTGCAACATGACAATTGTGAGCTTGAAGATTAGCTATTTCCGGCAAAGAGTTGGTTGTGTGAAAATAAAAATCTGATCAAAGGCGACCCCAGAGTCAACTAAGTATTAGTTTACTAAGTAGGGAAGGTGGTTAAGTGCCTGAAAAAGAATCTCTTCTTTCCGCAATGCTCCCCGTAACCTCCTCGTGCAACAACAGTCTAGCATAGGCCCCCCAGAGCCATTATACAAGGAGTTAAGTCATAACTGAACATTCATTCAATTTATTCTCCATACAATCGTATTCATCAGGTAAAACTGTGGAAACAATCACAATTTAAAAGTGAACAGATGTATTGCAGGAATGAGGGATAGGAAACGGAAAATGACCCGTGTGTGTGTTTGGACAAGGTCCTTACTGTGAGTGCAAATACCCATAAGAGGGTATAGTGACGGTAATACATTCAGCATTATAGTCTGGTTGTGAAGGGGGTCAGAAATGTGTGCGTCTCAAGCAAAATTCCTGGAAGCATATGGCAGAATCATACAGATTTTCGCACTAGTACACAATCCCAGCTGTCCGTCTGTCCCCCCCAGATGCAGAACTCTAATTCAGCCAAGTGATTTACATTGGGCATCTGTACAAAACCATTTCCTTTTCACTCACCGTCCAATATCCACATCACAGACCAACAGAATGTATCTTAGATATTATGTGGAACGTAATGTGGTAAGAGATCCCTATGGGCCCGAGGGGTTATTTCATGCTGACATCAGGGCTCGCTCTGCGTGAACCTTTCTGGTGTTTATCCCGTCGGATGTGTGATTTCAGCCAACCGGAAAATACAAATAACGGTTATAGTCTCATATTGGCACAAACCGTGGCGCGGAAATATGTACTGTAGATCTGTCGCATGCTTTCTCTATAGTGACAGTGTCATACTATACTGGCCATCTAAAACTGGATTATTTAGGTTTTCCGGCAACCATTCTAAATATCCATTTTGAAAAGAATGCATTTTTTTACCACCATATACCCTTGCCTAACATGCCACATGCTGTACACAGAGCATTCAAACTCATATATTAATCCAGTGAACTGCTTGTCAAAGTTACATGCAACTGGAGAATGCATGTTCACAGTGACCTCTGGTGGTCATAAAAGAAAAGAGAGAAGTCAGTCAAGGTACATTTATTTGAATTATGAAAGTACAGAGCCATAAAAGTGCTCACGTAACAGCTGTTATAAAATAGGATGTGTTTAAACTCAAGGTCTCAGGCAGCTAATAGCTTGCAGATCTCTCCAAAAGGAAATCTTAATCTGACAATGTCATCTTGTAAGTGCTTTCCGGAGAGCTATGAATTTGATGCGGGTATTATTGCAAGGTTGCTCAGTGGAAACACAACTAAAGACACGAAAGAGAATAGGAGAAACAAATCCAGTGAACTGCTTGTCAAAGTTACATGCAACTGGAGAATGCATGTTCACAGTGACCTCTGGTGGTCATAAAAGAAAAGAGAGAAGTCAGTCAAGGTACATTTATTTGAATTATGAAAGTACAGAGCCATAAAAGTGCTCACGTAACAGCTGTTATAAAATAGGATGTGTTTAAACTCAAGGTCTCAGGCAGCTAATAGCTTGCAGATCTCTCCAAAAGGAAATCTTAATCTGACAATGTCATCTTGTAAGTGCTTTCCGGAGAGCTATGAATTTGATGCGGGTATTATTGCAAGGTTGCTCAGTGGAAACACAACTAAAGACACGAAAGAGAATAGGAGAAACATTTTAAAATGTTCTCAAGGCATTTAAAGAAAACTGTCAATCACTGTTTAAGTGGGACCAAGGGATGCTGTGTGTGTTGGAAGTTGTGTGCGTGCGTGCGTGTGTGCGTGCGCGCGACTGAATGACTAGCTCTGTGTGCCTGACGTGATTGACGAGGTGTGTAGCGGGCCTAAATGAGAAGTTGTGTTCGTAACTTCTGGATGACGTCAAGCTATTTGCAGGTGTTGTGGCCAGAACCACTCACTCTGGTAAAAGGTTGCTGCTGCTTTATTTTTATGTTGAGCTGCCTATGCTTTTCAGCGCACGCACGCACACACGCTGGCTGATTGCTTCCATGTACACTGAACAAACATATGAGAGGCATTAGGTCTCTGTTATTGTTGTTTGACTTTGCAGGGCTGCTGTGGAGGAACAACCCTCCCACAGTACACTGGGGTGGAATTGACAAGGTGGAGTGTGCACGCGCGTGTGTGTGTGTGTGTGTGGTTGTGTGCATGCATAACAGTTAACCCATTTAGACCCATTTAGAGGACGATTCTACAAATGTCATCTAAATCATGACAGTTTTCTGAAAAACCCTGTCGTTCTCAAACATTTTCATGTCAAGGACCCCAAAAAATATCTGCATTAGGCCGCCGACCCGCATTTGAAAATATGTTGTTCCAGGGACGCCCCAGAGGCAAAGATTTGAATTAAAAACATTCGCTCTGAAAGAGATATATATATACACACACACACATATATACATACACACACAAAGATTTGCGCCACATTTTCACTATTTTTAAGTATAACACGATGTTTCAAACACCAAAAGGGGTTCCCGCACAGAATGGGTTAAGGTCTGTTTGAATAGTTATGCTGGACCAGGTCTCCTCACACGAATGTAATGAAGTGTCAACTCTCCCAACATCACCTTCACGAGCACACTGGAGAAAAAAATAACGTGGTATAACATTGAAGACTTCCGTTTTATTAAATGACATGGGTCACAACATAAATTAGCGCACCATACCAATGGCAGCTGTAATGAACATTAGATTTTACATTAAAAACAGAGAAAAACTACAAGAAACAAAACATGAAAGCCTCATGTGACAAACAGACCCCTTTCCAAGTTCAAATGACCAAATATCAATGATAAGTTACTATACAAGCGATGATGGGGGGCTCGTCTGAGAGAAAACCTAGAGAGAAATACAAGACGGGGTATTGGAAATCGATAGACGATTCACGAAGACCGCTTGACATCATGTAGCTAACATTAACTCATCGACAAGCTCTGGTTTAGCTCACCCACAAAATGTCTTCAGACCTCTCCAACATTGACCAAATACAGTAAGATGAGAGGATTACAGATTGCTTCTGTTGGGCCGAAATCTCATATTTTTGTTGCAAAAATAGCTGATAAGCTCACAATGCACAGTGTGAGCTTGTAGATCTGCTATTTTTGCCTTTTTTTGTAAGTCAGCCTGTGGGTTTTTACAAATATTGAACCAATGAAAAGCACTCACAAGAGCTTGTGGTTAAATCATAACTATATTGGATTTGGATCCATGGAAGTGCTGGAACACGGGTTCTATTATTTCCTGAACAGTTTAACAGGTTTCCACCCAACAGTGACGATATTTACGTTGGTTTCTGTGCCCTGAACAGTGGCTACGTTTACATGAGCAGTTAAATCCCCTTTTCATTCCGAATAGAAGTTCAATCCTATTAAACGTTATGTAAACACCTACAAAAACTTACATCCGAATGAAAACGCTCGATGCGATCTAAAAACCATTCCGATGTCACTGCCCGGATTACTCCGATGTTCAATGCGATTGAAAGAAAATTGGACTCATGTATACACTGCTTCGGATGTAAATTCATTCTGGTCTTTCTGAGCATGCTCATTTCCATTGCGCTCCAACTCCAAGGCGCTCATAAGCCTCATATCCAAGGCGCGCCGAGGAGTTTGCACATAGAGCGTGTTATTTCGTGCATTTTGTGTGTGTGTGTGTTCAACGGTCTCTCTCTCACACTCTCTCTCTCTCTCTCAAAAATAACGAGCGACCCGATACAATAATAATCAGTGTGTTGCGTGCCCTGGCCGTGCTGTAGATAATAAAGTAGGCTACACATAAAAACGAGATGATCACCTTCCCAGCGGAGAAGGGGAGCCGCAGCAGGTGGGGAAAAAAAGACGGTAAACATAATATCCGTCCCTATCCAAGCAGCAGCCTCAAAACTACTGCGGAATGAAATTATGGGATTTCAAAGTGTCGTCTTTCGTCTGAAAGTCACAATGAATGAACTGCCTATATTTTATGTGTCCAACAGATGGCGTAGTTTCACGTGAATTAACATGTATCATGTCTTCTATCACTTCTCCATATAAACACTCATTCGGAATGACCATTTCCCATGTAAACTCACGGCAAAAAACATTACATCGGATGTATTTTATTCGGAAGTATTTATTCGGAATGATCACCCTTCATGTAAACGTAGCCAATGACTGCTATCATTCAGCACAAACCCCATGGACCTCTGACCTTATGCCCATTGTAAAACGAGGGCCAAAGTGGGCTCAGTGATCATTGCCAAAGAACTATCAATTTTCAACCCAGCAGGTAATGGAGGAGACCATGCATATACTGCATGTACAGTGTGGAAAGGGCTTGATCGATTTTTTTGTTTGTGTCTTTTCCAAGTCTGTTCCAGTTGTACAGAAAAGAGGATACAAGGAACTGGTTCAACATCTCAAAGAGATAATCTTAGTAGATGCGAGGAATTGTGCAGTACGTAGGGAAGTGCACCGTTTAGACAGTGAAGTCTATTAAAAAGGGTTCTGCCCTTACTAATTGGTTAATAGTTTTCTATTACTAGTATTTATTAAACAAATATTTGTAATATTTGTATGTGGCATGTACAATAAGATTTGATTATTTGAATATTATATTAAGCATTTCCAAATGGCTTTCATATCTCACAATCTCTTTTTCCCCCCTGATTTATGGCCTTATAGATCAGACTGTTTTCACTTAATTTTAGACTACTTGTGTAGTCGGTTGCAAAAAACATTGTTTAATCAGTGAAATCATGCATAGTCCCTATTGAAGGACTTTATTTTTTGTATCGATTCCGATGTCAATGGAGAGGCTTGGAATTCACAGAGCAAACAAATCATCTATCAACGTCGTTAGAGGGGGAGATGGAAATATTCTTTGGACCCTTGTAGACGCACCGGCCAACTTGATTTCTTGATTCCCTCCATTCAATAATCGAATCCGTCCGTACGCCTTGTAAGTCTCATTCTCTCCAATAAGAACAAGACGCAGAAAGAGGAGAGAATGAGGAGAGGTAGTTTCTCCTCCGCGTTCGTCATCACTCGTCTCCGGCAGGCAAGTTCTCCTCGATTCTCTTGATGAATTTCATGCGTATTTCCGTCACGTTGTCCCCTCGCAGAGTGTCCTGAGCAAACCTCACGTCCACCGCCATCTGCACCTGAACCGCAACCGGCAGGAAAGCCTTTTGTATGATTCATTTTTATGCCCTTGGTTTCATATTCATCCGTTTTATCCCATTAAGACCTGAGGCAGAATCTTACAAATGTCTTCTAAATCCTAAATGTTTTCTGAAGAACTTATGCTACTATATCACTGGTGCTCAAACCGTTTCATGTCAAGGACCCCCAAAATGGTATGCCTTTGACCGTGGACCCCGCATCTCAAACTATTTTGTTCCAATGACCTCCAGCAGCAAAGAACTTCAAAGGAATATATATTGAGAGAATTGCAAAGAGTTCACAATTTAAGAAAAATAACAAATCTACAAGCTCATAGTGCGGCATAAAGTGAGCTTGTACATCTGATATTTTTTTTTAAAGCCAAAGTATAAAAGAATGCCATTTAGCTCAAATCTAAAATGACACTGATGCTTTCCCGGTCTTAACGTGTTAGTCAAGCTGCAATACTGTACCTTTTTCTAATTATTTCAGTCTTATGGTTGACCTTTGTTGAATTGGGTATTATTAGATGTTATTTTTCTACATTTCCTAAATTAGGTTATTTATCTTTGATAAATATATATAGGAATTGGTCTTGGGGAGGGAGACATTGGAGTATACATACTGTACTATGGTACTACTGTATGTGTGTGAGAGTACAGATGGACCAAACGCCGACAAGCACAGACGGACAAGATTGCTCGTCTATGAATCAAATAATCAATACACCCGGAAGAACAGATGTCAACAAGACTACGTATGGCAGGACGTCAGCGGGTAGCACTAGCAGTAGATAGATACGCTGTAATTAAACATTGCTCTCATCTCAAAATATACTGGGTCGGCCGAGTGGTCCAGGCCCCTAGGCTGATAATACAGCGTGTTTGCTGTGTGTCTCCCCCCCAACATCTCTCCCCCTTTCCTGTCCAACTACTGAAGAATCTATCAATAAAGGCAAAACAATATGGAGAGAGAGAGACCGAGACAGAGACAGAGACAGAGACAGAGAGAGAGAGAGAGAGAGAGAGAGAGAGAGAGAATGCAGGACGAGATAAGTCCCGCATGCCGTCAACAATATGATTTCTGTCAAATGGCATTGGGATATAATGGAGGCGTGTGTATGCTCAGCATATATACACAAACAAAAGCATTCATACACATTACGCAGTGGTACCCAAGTACATTTATTTAAGTACTGTACTTAAGTACAATTTTGACGTATTCGTACCTTACTTGAGTATGTCAAAATCTCTCGTACGTTCCAGCAGCCCTTGGCAGTTGGCACCTGCCCACATAACCATAACTAATAGTAATTGGTGTACTGACCATGGTATTACTGTGCTTAACTGACCAGCCAACTGGCCTGAACCCCACAGAGATTCTAGTTTGAATTGTCGAGAGGACGGTGTGAGACACTAGATTCAACAATACAACTGAGTTTAAAGCCGTTAAATCTGGGCTTCCATAACACCTCAACAGTGCCACAGGCTTATTCACCTCCATGCCACACCCTATTGACGAAATATTTTTTTTTAAGTAGCCCAGACCACGTATTGAATGCATAAATTAACATACTTTTCAGGTGGTCTACATTTCTGTATTATAAATGGTTTTTTTTGTCATCTTTTCATGAGCTGTATGCCAGAATCATGATTAAAACAAAAAAAGGTTTTAAATATTTGACTTTATGCGCAATGAATCTAGAATATATGAAAGTTTTACTTTTTGAATCATATTACGGAAGAAAATGAACCATGTACCTGTTCCACGATATAATTGTTTTTTAGATGCACCTGTATATATTATATTCTAAAGTCATTCTAAGGGTTGTCTGACTGAAATAGGTTCATGAACCATTTCATTTTCAGTGGAAACACTCTGAACTGGTTCAATATTAGGCGGGGGAAAAGAACCAAACTAGTTTCAACCCCAGTGTAAAAGTGGCCCCAGTAATGGATCTTACCATCTCCAGGGCTCGGAGGAGGATGCCACAGAGCAGGTTGGAGTAGTAAGTACAGTGATGGATCTTACCATCTCCAGGGCTCCTCGGAGAACGCCACAGAGCAGGTTGGAGTAGACCAGCATGCTGTGGCTGTCCGGCAGCTCCACAAAGTCCACCAGGGGGTTGTTCTCCAGGATGAGGGAGAACTCGTCCCCCGCCGGGCTCCAGTTGGTCACGCTGGGGGTGATGCCCAGGTACATCTTAAATGCCACCTTGCAAAACAAGGGATTGGAATGGAATTCAGGAATTAACACACACACACACACACGTGGACTAGTTTACTAGTCGACAAGTAAATCCACAGTCAACCTTGCTGGTACTAATTGATAAGATAAAAGGCCTCAAGATCAGGTAGATTATAGTTATAGTCACTAATGTACACAGTTTTTAAATGTACAAATATTTATTTCCAAAAAAAATATTTTTTTACACAATAGGTGGTTAAACAACTAGTCGACTAGTAAACTTATTAACTAGTAAAAATGACTAGAAGTGAATGCCCTAACACACACACACACACACACACACCTTTAAAAGGTGTATTGTAGAAAAGACAAAGAACCATCCTGACTCTAAATTTAACACATAACCTAAACTCTTAACCTTAAAATGTAGTTTCTTGGAAAGATAAAAGATATAACCAATAACCAATGTCCACATGAGATGTCCTTGTGAGGACATCTGTTCCTCAGAAAGATAGAAATCCAATAGCGCACACACACAAATCACAGCAGTTGACTTTGTGGTGACATAGCTGAGATGTTTCAGAGCTGCATGACTCCAGAATAATGAAAAGCAGCCGAAAGGAGCAATGAGAGCCTAGAAACAATGCAGCTTTGCCACAAGTTGAGGGTTCAAATTCCAGCCCTCTGTCTCAATCCGTTGCTTTCCTTACTCAGACAGAGTTAATGCAGAAATGCTTCTGCCTTCCTCCCAGCTGAATTACCACACCAACCTTTTCTTTAAAGACACCTTTTTGCAAAAATAATGCATGTTAATGAAGTTTAGAAGATTTAGAACACTTTCCTGGGGGTCTTTATGTGTGTAATATGTGGTTTTAGATATTTTAGATTTTAGCAGTGAGCCCAGTGTCTCTGATGTCATAAACACTGGGCTCACTTCCTTTCTGGACTACAATTCCAATAATGCTGTGGTGCACTGCTTCTCCTTGTGGATAGGGGGAGTGTAGTCCAGGAAGGAAGTGAGCCCAGTATTGATGACAGAGACACTGGGCTCACTGCTAAATCTAAAACCACATATTACACACATAAAGTCCCCCAGGAGTGTTCTAAAACGTCATGAACATCATTTGCAAAAAGGGTGAAGTTTCCCTTTAAATAAGTAGGTTTTGGTGCAGACTGCAGAGGGTAAAAAGAGCCGACCATAAGTATTGACGGTCGGTGGTTAAATGTCCATACTGATGATAGTGCTGTCAAACAAGTCTATGAAGCCATCTATGAACTCAATGAGATTTTATACAATATGTAGTCGGAGTCCCTGCTTCATATCTCTCTGAGCTAAGGCGCCCTTGGCTTGAAAAACGTTGAAGACCCCTGAATTAGGCTATTTATGCAAACTAAATCTCTATTTTTGAGTGGTGCAAGCTATATTCAGCTAGTGTAGATTTTTGTCCTAACACAAACATTAAATGGAGAATTTACATCATATATAGACGAGCAAATCGGATATTTATTAAATTCTCATTGACAATGAATGGAGAATTTACGTTATATGTGTCGGAGCAAATCGACATGTTACGTCATGATGTACGATGATGACAGCGCCCCTCACTTCACACGGCGGGTGTGATTTTTATTTCTATATTCCATTTTTCTCTCTCCCCTTGGGAGACTTCCCTGGTCACGCTCTGATTGGCTCCCAATCTCCCCCATTACCTTGGCGATGACATCGGCCGTTTCTCGGAAATCCTGACACCTGCCGACGGTGGAGCGTGCCAAAAAGTCCTCAATCAGACGCACTCCGATGTTATAACCCCTGTTAAAGAGAGAGAGGTTGGAGGAAGGAAGGGAAGAGATAGACGTTCCCCTCGTTAACAATTTGGAAGGTGACTTGGAAAAGGAGGGGAAAAAAAGGGGGAAAAAGAGAGACAAAGCACCGCATAGAAAGACAGAAGAATACAATAGGCTTCTGTAGCGACATAGCAGACAGCTCAAAATGCACACGGACATTTATGGGTGGGTTGCGGTCTTGTAAAACAGAAGGAATTTCTGATTAGGGTTCAGGGGTCGGGCAGAGTTTCTATCATCTCCTGACTTCAGGTTGCAGACTCAAGCCAAGAGATGCATCCTCATCTTAACCGGACCCAGGCTGGCCACTGCATGGCATAAATGCAGACCCTTCATGTGACCACCGTGCTCTGATTTAAGGTGCGTTACCCGTTCAAATCATATCATATAAATAACGGTAATGGGTCCGAGTCGCACACACCGTGTTTATTTTCTTTTTTATAGAGGGATAGGTACAGTATACAGTAGGCTGACAGGAAATGGGGAGAGAGAGAGATGGGGGGACACGCAGTAAAGGCCGTCGGGATCGGGAGTCGAACCCACAGCACACTGCCAGACTGGATTACCAGCCGAGGCGCCCAGACGGCTACACCAGCCGCCTGGGCCTCAATAATTTATTCTTGCATGTTGGTCAGGAGACAAACGTTTCGGCTATCCAGCCTTCATCACACTTAATCTCACTGCATTCTAAGGCCATATTATATATACACAGATATATGGCCTTAGGGCCATATATATGTGGATATATATGATCCTTAAGTTCCTGCATTTTCTTCTTTTACGTGCCTTTGCCGTTTGCATCATCCAACTACTCCTGTATAAATGCACAAAGTCTCTGTGTGTGTCTGTAATCCCTGTAACTCGAGAACCGTTCGCCCCACCGACTTCAAATTCGACACACGTGTTCCACACCCCCGCAGGGAGTGCAGTGCCCGGTGTCGAGTCGGTCGGACTCACGGTTGTCCAACACAAAAGGCCTCTGCCCGGGCCAGGGCTCTGCCTGGGCCAGACTCCATATTTGGGCATGCCTAACAAATTACTCCAGTTCATATATGGGCATAAAAGGGACACAAACATAATATATGGGTGGCACTGGGGCATCATTTCCAACATGCATCTTTCCAATTAGGCCAGTGCCCAACGGGCACCGGGGCACCGCTGTAGAGGCTCTAGTGGGCACCACTCTAGTGATTCTAATTGCAATTTAAATTGTCACCAGTGAGTTTGAATCGATTTGCGATAAATCGTTACATGCCTAGTTGTAAGTTTGTAGATTGTCTACTACTGTTACCTTAGAAAGGTTTGAAAGTAGTAATGTGTGTCTGTGGGTTGTATAAATATTTAACCAATGCGGATATGCGTGTGACATCATCATAATACCCGGAAATTATGCGGGAATGCCTACCGAGTGAGTGGCAAAAAACTACTTTCTGGCCTTGACAGCCCGTACATCCAAACAGAAAAGTCCTATCTGATTGCATTGAATGACGTCAAACTCACTTTGCCACTCGATTTGCCACTCACTTTATGCATGGGTAATTGCGCATACCCTCTATAATTAAAATAAGATCTCGATTTGTCACTGTATGAGACATACAATGAAATTTCATATTATTATTAACATACTTGTGACTAAATAATAACTACAGATTGGATTAATTGGAACACAGGTTCCTTTTTCCATTTCCTGAAAAGTAACACTTTTGGACATACAAGGTTTACAGCTGATTTACTGATAAGTTTTAGGCTCTCGGGTGACGCAGTGGAAAGGTCGCTGGCCACCACCGTGGTGGCTGGGGTGGGATGCACACGCAGATCCGACACACCAACGGTCCGTCATAGGGAAACAACCGTCGGGCATGGGGTCGAACATGCTCCCGTGCGAACATGCTCCCGTGCTTGCGGTTAAGGTTAGGGTTTGAGGTAGGATGTCGGTCTAATGACAGTCAGACCAACTAGTATGTCGGAACTAAAGCCTGTACCCGGCTGGGGTTCGAATCCACTGTGTGGCTCTGGCAAGCGTTTATGGTCTCTATATGAGCACAATTGGCCCGTGTTCGGGGGGAGGGAAGCCGGGCGGGGAGGGTGATATTTGTGTCACTGTATGTACTCTTATGGGGCGGCACGTGTCAGCGCGGAGGGATTGGCCGGGAGGAGTAGGACGGAGTCTCCCAGTGGGGGAACCTCACTGGCAGGTGAGTCAGTGAGACACAACAGCAGTGACAACACAGAAAAGTGTGTGGGAAGGAATCAATTGGAACAATTCAGTTCAGTCAACTGTACTGAATAGAATAGTATATCAAAAAGAAGGGTTCACTCACATCTTGTCCAGTTGTTTGTTGACTTCCTCGTCATTTTCATAGTCCTTACAGAGCTGAGTGACCAGAGCTCCATAGGTCAATGTGAACAGTTCAGAGTTCTACAAGAGTCAATAACACAGAGAGCACATATGAGATTAAATGGACTGGAATTTGTTTTAATGAATGCCACTATCATTGGAAATACCAAGCATTAAAGTTAGATGGATCATCATTTGCCCAATATTTAGACTCTAGTATATGCATGTTTTCATTTAATTTCAGTTATGGTTTTACATGAACTCCCTACCAACAGTCATTAAGACATGTGAATCCCTTGACTCCTTCAAAACCGCTCTCAAAGGGCACCTACGGATGGCTGCAATTCGAAACTGGCCTCTGTAAAATCTGAATCCCCCCCCCCCCCCCCCCATATGTATCTTTTCCTTTTTTGCTTCCTATATGATGAATTCCTGTTCTGTTCTTTAGCTACATAGAAGTGTCTATTTGTATGTCTCTACATGTTTTGATGAATTGAACAATGTGGACCCTGTTGTAAACAAGTGTAATGCTTAATTGGGTCGTCCACTCACAGTTAACAGTCTTTGTATTGAGTTTGTGCTTGAAATGTACTGTAATTCTGCAAACTGTTAATACATATTTCAATCAATCAATGATTATATTCATTTTACTTTGTACTTATTTTTTTACATATTCCATAGCAGAAAAGAAAAGGAGCAGGAAGAAGATAAATCTTCTTATGTTTTCGATCTGTCAGAATCGATTAAATACATCTGAGTCTAAATATTATATGATGCTATAGAGATCATCAATGGTTTCACAGTTCCCCCTTGTGGTGTGGGTGACATTTAACCGGCTAGACTGAATTTGAACTGAATTACAATATATTTGGTAAGCTCATTTAACTAAATACAGTAGTTTTGTGCAATGTTTAAGTAAAGACTATGATACTACTATAATATTATTATGTGATACTGCTAAATAAAACCCCATTGAGGGGTGCATAATCCTGCAGCGACACTTAACTCACCACCAAGCCCTCATGCAATAATAATATAGTGCAATAAACAGCAGAATCACTCGATGTAATTCTGATGACAGGGATTTGGAAAATAGCAAAACAGAAACACTGACTTACTTGGCTGACGAGGAAGAAATAAGAATGAACCGATACTACGTACATAAGCTAAGGTGGCTATAAGTTAGCATCAGTCACTTACCATCTTCTTGTTGTCTGTCGTTCGGTTGGATTGCCTGGACATTGTGTATTGTGTTACGCGGTACACACACACACACACACTACTAGGCGGTCACTCGATATTGATCCTTTATTTATTTGTATGTGGCTAATTAAGCAGCAGCAGAGCTGATGACCGTAGGCTGAGGCTCTTGTTTTCCGGGTCAGCTGCAGGGTTGCCAGATTGTGTGAGAGAAACAAGCAAACCGGGTCTAAGCCCAAAATAATTGATTGATTGATTGATTGATTGATTGATTGATTGATTGATTGATTGATTGATTGATTGATTGATTGATTGAAGTATCAAACACAACTCAATACAAAAACTGTGAGTGGACGACACCATAAAGCATTACACTTGTTTACAATAAGGCCCACCGTTTTCAATTCATCAAAACATTTAGTCGACTCGGGACGTACAAATATACACCTCTATATAGCCAAAAAGCAGGAAATCATCATAGAGGTAAAAAGGGAAAACACATAGGGTGAGGGGGAAAAGGGGGGCAGTTTTGAATTGCAGCCGTCCATATAGGTGCCCTTTGAGAGCGGTTTTGAAGGAGTCAAGGGATTCACATGTCTTAATGACTGTTGGTAGGGCTTTCCACATTTTGGTGGCATAGGAGCGAAATTAATTTAGTCCCTTCATTGACTTCATTGACATTAAGGAATTATTTAGACAGGTACATGGGTATCTTGGTGCTGTATCGAATCTTGTGGACCAGACCCATTGCAAGATGCTGTATTCTGTCGTCAACCCTAAGCCATTCCAGCCTGTCAAAGTGGGCAGGGGTGAGGTGGGTTCGGGGAGAGAGGCCAAGTAGAAGCGTGAGTGCGTGACCAGTTTGTTTTGGGAAGTCTGGAGTCTTGTTTTAAGGGCCTTTGAGGTGCTGTGATTCAGTTTTTCCAAGGTGTAAGGATACCAGTAGTTTGTGTGAGCCAGGTGCAGATTCTACTGAGTTCAGAGCTGAGGGCCTTTTCAAAAAAGAAGCAAGCACTTCACCCTCTAACATGTATGGGCTATTTCAACGAGCTTGAGCTTGAGCTCGAGCTTAGATCTACTATTTTCAAATACATCTTGAAGAAATTTTGGAAAATGTGGAATATTGAACATTTTTAATAACACAAAACTTGTATGGGGTTGCTGGCATAACATGTTTTCATTTTCAGATGGGGGTCCGCACTCCGCAGACAAATGTATAAGATTTGGGGGGGTCCTTGACTAGAAAATGTAATGCTGGTTTAAACAACATTAGGAAACAAGCCCAAAAAAACGCAACCAGCAACTACAAATATTTACAAGCAACTTTACAGAAAAACAAGCACAATAATAAGCGGACATGGCAACCACTGGTCAGCTGTCAAACTTAATTCCTCTTCTTTTTGTTTTACGACGGTTGGCATACAGCTTTTTGGTGCACTACCGCCACCTTCTGGTCCAGAGTTAGCCTCAAGACTGAATGTATTTACTAATACCAATACCTACCATACTATTTGTATTTTTATCTATTAATTGACATTGATTTCAACATTGTCAACATCGATCAAACATATTTACGATAGTCTTGATCTATATTAGATCCATACTCTGGATTAGCCTTAAAGGAGAGTATACCGTATATGGATCACACAAAATAAATCTAATTCCCTCTTCTAATTGACCAGGAGGTGGCGGAATTTTACAAACAGTGAAGGGGGAAAAACACGAGACAAATAAATACAAAATACTTTTTTTAATGATAAAATGTGGTATGTTTTACATTTCTAATCTACATCATTGGCACTAATAAGTAACATTTAATTTGGAAAAAACAAAAAAGTGTGTGTGTGTGTGTGTGTGTGTGTGTGTGTGTGTGTGTGTGTGTGTGTGTGTGTGTGTGTGTGTGTGTGTGTGTGTGTGTGTGTGTGTGTGTGTGTGTGTGTGTGCGTGCGTGTGTGCGTGCGTGCGTGTGTGCAGCAGCAGTGCCGCTGCCAGTAAAAGGGAGGTGAGTAGGACCACAGCGAGAGAGAGAGAGAGAGAACAACACTCGTTATAAATAACTGGACACAGATGCGCTTGAAAATCATTCAATCTTCCATCCCAGCAATATCGTGTAGCTTCATATATATATTTTGTTGTTGTTGGATGATTTACTTGGAGTAAACCTGCACGCTGCCTCCTCGCTTCAAGGCAATTATCCCATCGCGGTGAATGAATCAAACTCGCGGAGGAGAGGAAGAGGAACCAAAGCGCATCGCTTCCTTCTGCATTATACTCAAAGAAATATATAGGTCTCATTGTGTGGGGAGGAAAATAAATCCTGGCTTTTAGAATTAACAGGCTATTTCACAAATAGCCCCAAATAACTGCGGACTGACTGTGGGGTGGGGGGGGGGGGGGGGGGCGGCAAAATAATAGTGCGATGATGACGGGCAAATCAGTTAAAGACATTGACAGATACCAAGCCGTCCTCAACTCTTTACTAGCCCTGGAAGATAATAAATTCTGCGCAGACTGTGAATCAAAAGGTAGGTCATTATATTTATATGTAATGTAATGTAATGTTATGTTATGTTATGTTATGTTATGTTATGTTATGTTATGTTAATAATGTGATGCCAATGTGTTTTCTAGCTGTATACTAGGCTACTCTACTTGACACGACACGCGGCGTTGGCTATATGCCTCAAATCAATACTGCTACAGTACTGACACAGTCAGTGACACGCGGGGGATATCATTATACCTTACAAACGTTACTGAAGATGCATCATGAGTGACTCAGACTCAACCTCTTTTTCAAGGCTTGGAGAAGAATGCCGTGCTCCTGCTGCCCCCCCGGCTGGCTGCATGCATACATTCTCCATCCCGGCCAATTATATTGTAGCCTACGATGCTGCAAGAACGTCAGGTCCCACGAGGATGTTCCTCTTATTCCGTATAGGCTAAAAAAGAGTAAAGAATAAACCATGCTCCCTGCACTGACTTTGAGTCGCCCTGTACAATGTGTTCCCACTTCCCAGGGTGAGACTCTCAGTAGCAGGTGTGTGTGTGTGTGTGTGTGTGTGTGTGTGTGTGTGTGTGTGTGTGTGTGTGTGTGACTTGTAACTCTAGAACATTGAGTTTTTAACTGTGTAGGCCTAGTAGTGTGTATTCGTGCATGTGAGCCTTCACTTGCCACACACCATTCTTTCTGTGTAGGTATATACCGTAGGTCAATAACCTCAATGAAAGGAAAGGCCGTGGACTCTGTAACCTGCTGTTTGCTTGTTTTCTTTTGACACGTGTTGTCTGGTTGAGAAGAGAAAGGATAATGATTAAGCTAATCGAGACATCACAAGTTCCTTATATTGATGTTTATGTATGTAGGCCTATAGTCCTACATTTTATTTCCACATATCCAACAATGCCAATATAGGCCACCACACATTCACACACGTGCTGATGTTTGTAGGCTACCATCATCACTTTACACTACCATGTTCTAAACTTGGAAAACAAGCTCCAAATTCCAATAATGATGTATTGTGTTTGGGCACCTGAGCAGTAGTCCATGGTGTGCAATCATTGGACATAATGGGCAGGAAAAACAAGTCCCACTTTGATTTCAGACACATGATAACTGATGAAACTGATGAATGTATAATTGATTGTAATTACAATTTCTAATCTATTACTAGTGTTGAGTTATTTTCCAGCTCCACCTTATCTATTCTTCCTTTGAACCATGAGAAACTTCAATCAATCAAGACCACCCAAAAGTATTTCTCTCTGGGGAAACCAGAGAGGAAGAGACCTTAAAGAATTTCACACAGGAATACCATGTAATGCAGTCAGATCTTTAGTGAAGTCTTCTGGTTCAAGCGTTGTTACAAGAAATGTCAAGGAAGTAGGAGAGAGAATTCTCCGTACTGTAAGTGTTCTGAACCCAGTTACATCATTTTGCACAAACCTATATACTGGAAAACATGTCATAGATACAGAATTCAGCTGTCACATTGCAATAGGTCGAGAGGTGGTTATCAGAGTACAGTGTCATGAGCGTCCGATAGTCTGAATCCTGTTTTTGACTTTAATCACGTCCCGTGATTAGGATTCTGTTGTTGACTCTTTATCTCATTGGGTGAGAGGGTGTTTTTATCCTCATCTTTAGGGCAAAGTTGTGTGTCAGGTCGTACTCCATTTTTCAATCTGGAGTGGGCGACAGCTGATAATAGAATTAATACAATGCAAATATAGATATAACATCACTGGGTGACAGGGCAGTCCTGTACACCAAATACAAGGTCTTTTTTAACATAGTAATAAGATGTGAACATAAAATACCAAAGAAAATATCCATCAACTAGTCTATCCAATTCCAACATCCATTAATCTCCCAAAAGATCGTAATTGGGAGATTGATATGGGAGTACTCTGGTGATGGTAGTGGTGGGGGGGTAAATAGCCAAGTAATCTAATGGATTTTCACAATCATTTAATAACTAGAAACAGCAGCATGTCATGTTTAGAAAAAAAGGAACTTAGGCTAAACTGATGGATGCATGATGCTACTCTGCCTCAGGTCTCCATGCTAGAACTTTGACAGGCAAACACAGAACACACAGCGGTAGACATACAATGATGACCAAACAGACAGATAGAGACACAAGCAAACAGAGGTATTATTACACACACACACACACACACACACACACACACACACACACACACACACACGCACACGCACACGCACAAACATGGGGAAGTAACATGGGGAGCAATCAGTCTAAACATGCTGTTGTGTCAACACTTTATAACCATTTGTTTTTTTGTTTGTTTTTTACCTTTCAAGATGAGAACCCCTTTTGGGGTAGTTGTTGCTGTGTAGAGTATAGCAAGATGAGATCATTCTTTTTGGTAATTTTCAAATAAATATTTGATTTCTTTCAGAAAACATAGGTCAGGATTTAGAGGGTATCCCTATTGGTATTGGGCATGTCATTATCTGTGAAAACTTTAAAGGTCCCTCAAATGTTCAACGAATTTCAAAAACAACTCAGACATAAAAAATAAATAAATACAAGTTGTAGATGTATTGTAGATCATACATTTTTGCTATTGTTCACATCATATGACAAAGCATATTTGTTCGTCTGTTTGTCAATGTCTACCCTTCATGACTGAAGCAGATTTAACAGGTGATATCAATAACTGATCATTTATTATTTATTGTATTTCCTGGAAAGCAAAAGGCAATCCTGCTAATGTTTTACACAGTCGGCCTAAAATAAAATGGACATATAGACAGTCAGGTGGACAAATGGAAAGGCGGTTAGGCTACAGATGGAGAAACCAGATGTCAAAGTCAACTGCAAACTGGTAGTCGGACAAGGAGGCTGGTGTATATAGAGACATGTGGTCCAGTGGACAGGCAGATACATACGGATACAGGCAGACAGACTGACTGACATGCGTTGTTTGACCTCCAGCCGGTGACATGACCGCTATACTTCTCTCCTGTCTTTTCTGTCATACAGTAGATAGAGTGACTGGAGACCCCAGCATTTGTATTCTGGGGGAAAACCATCACAGTAAATACCTGATCTGCAAGCTCACATATTTTAGGGTTAAGTGAATAAAGCAAGGTCTGCTGCAACCAAATATACACTAAAATCCTGTGTGTGTGTGTGTGTGTGTGTGTGTATAGTGTTTAATGTCTGAAAATTGACCCGTAAGGGTTGGCTGGTTAGTGAATGTGTGCTAGCCCATTGGCCTGGCTGACGAAAACAGCTTCATCCAACATTATTGAATGAAAGCTGTTCAAACAGCACTGTCTGTTCAGCAGTGGTTGTCAACATGCCCCCCCCCCCCCCGGTGGGTGATTAGAATCCAAATGGAGAGTTTATAATAATAATAATAATAATAATAATAATAAAGCTTTATTTGTATAGCACCTTTCATGACATGGAATGGAGCTCAAAGTGCTTTACAGAACAATGGAGAAGAAAAAGAAAAGAAAAGCAAGACATAAAACATTAAAATAATAGCAGTAATGCAATACAGTGAGGACATGAATAACAAGGAATAATGTAAAATATCAATTAAAAGCAAGAGTGTAGAAGTAGGTCTTGAGCTGTGCTTTAAAAATGTCTACAGAGGCTGATGATTTTACCACCCAATCTACCATTTGAATGTAATTCCTGTCCATTGAATGGGATGATTCATAGTAGATTGGGGTCCCAGAGATTAAAAAAAGAATAAAAAAGATAATTGGATCCCCATGGTCTTTAAAGTGGGGGTTGTTGAAAGTAACAAGGTTGAGAAGATCAATAGCCGGGGAGCCACAGGCCCAAAAGCTCAACGGTTAAGGATTAACCTGTGATGTCATGACATACTTTTTATTTGTGTTTTTTCTATTCACTTGGTCATTAAGGTCTACAGAGAGGTCTGCTCTGCCGGAAACATCGCAAAAAGAAGTCTACAACCAAGGCAAAATTTCATCATGCTTTAAGTAGCATGTGACATGTCAAACTAGGGGGTTTTCATGATTCTGATTCCATTCCAAGCATTAGTTTTGCACGAAAAACACTCCTTGGCCTAAATTTGGCCATATCCACTTGTCCAAATGTGCTGCCCTCATCACATTTGTGATGACGGCTATGAGTGTTTCTCGTGCAAAACTAATGCTTGGAATGGATTCAGAATCATGAGAAACCCATAGTTTAACATGTCACATGCTACTTAAAGTATGATGAAATGTTGCCTTATATTGATTGTCTATGGTGGGGTATACAAAAATGGCCATAACGTTTTTTCGCGATATTTTCGGCAGAGCAGACCTCTCATTCTGTGGACCTTAATGACCAAGTGAATAGAAAAAACACAAAAAAAAGCATGTCATCATAGGTCCTCTCAAATCTTTGGTGCTGGCTCCCCGGCTATACTGTCATAGACTAGAGTAACATGGTTCATAACAACAGCCTTTGACTGGAAAGGTTTCTTGTTACCACACATTGCTATCTGTGTCTAGGGAGGTACTTAAGCCTGATTCATACTGTGTGTGCACCAGTATTGCGCGCCCAAAATAGCCAATCTACAAGCTCACAATACATCATGTCACAACGCAATGTGAGCTTGTAGATCGGCTATTTTCATTGTGTGGCGCCGTTGTACGACGAAGGATAAATTAACCATTAGAGCCATGGAAACATTTCAGTGGGAATGGGATACACACAAACAAACACACACACGCACGCGCACGCACGCACGCACGCACGCACGCACGCACGCACGCACGCACGCACACACACACACACACACACACACACACACACACACACACACACACACACACACACACACACACACACACACACACACACATTTCAGCATTTGTGTCTCATATACCAATAGAGTCTAGACTGAAATCGGAACAGGTCCTAAACCAACAGAGTTGAGATGCCTGTGTTTATGTATGTGAACATGCATGTGTGTGTGTGTGTGTGTGTGTGTGTGTGTGTGTGTGTGTGTGTGTGTGTGTGTGCGTGCGTGCGTGCGTGCGTGCGTGCGTGCGTGCGTGCGTGCGTGCGTGCGTGTATATGCTCATGCATTCCATTGTTATTTTGATCAATGTTTGCCTGTTATCTTTCCTACCAGGTAGGAGAGACGACAGGCAAATGTTGATCAAAATAACATTCTTCAACATTCTCTATTTGTGTAGACTTCTTGAAATGCAGATATTTAACAATAATTTAACTCTTGAGAGGGTCCATTTGATTTCATTTTACATTCTCAACAGTTAAAGTTCTATAAGGGTCAATTTGACTCTCCACCATTTAGCTGGGGACCACCTGGAACCACTGGTGGTCCCTGGACCACTGGTTGAAAACAACTGTTAACACATTATGTATAATTATACAGTATGTACTATGGAAATCAAAATAAAAGACATGCAGTTGACCGTGTACATTTCACCCTGGCCTACTCTCAATCACACATTGTGGTGATTGAGTGGCTGGGGTGAACATAAATCTACATAACTCATGTAGTACACAGAAAATTAGTGTTCATTCAACTCTCAAGAGTGTACAAATGGAACCATTTTGGTTCCATCTGTACACTCTTGTTAGTGGGCAGATGGAACCAGAGTTGAAGAGTTGAATTAACACTGAGGATTTTGACTGTGTAGTAACAGCCTATATATAAGCCCTTTGATGATGCGATGGGAGCCTCAAACACTGTAAGACACTCACTGTGACACTGAGCACATACACTACCACAGGCTATTTTAATTGAATCCCACCAGCACCTCCTCACTCCTGACTCTCCCTAAAGGCCAAATTATACGTTCTATCTCTCAGCATGTGCCGTGAAATCCCAGAGTGTTCATTTAACTGAGGGTCCATATTTACAGTTGGGAGTTAGACGAACACCTCAGCTAGGTGGCCAAATTATCAATAAGAAAGAAGCAATAATTGTGTAAATAGCTCACAACTTGTGTCTCACTTAGTTTTGAGCTTGTAGATCTGCTATTTTCACAATATGTATCTATGGAAACAAGTCAAGTGGTTTTTATTCTGTTCCACTGTCAGTAGAAGGGTTGCTTGCCAGAGATTTCACCAATTATCTAATTAGCACATTCAGTTGAAGGTGGTACTATACATGGGAAGTGTAATATAATACACTTCCCATGCAAAATGTCCCTACAGCACACATGCACACACGCGCACACACACACACACACACACACACACACACACACACACACACACACACACACACACACACACACACACACACACACACACACACACACACACACACACACACACACACACACACACACACACACACACACACACACACACACACACACACACACACACACACAGAGAAACCCATCAGCATTAATGCATTTATACAGGTCCACCCCAAGTGGTGTTTTCAGCCATATGGTGTTGGACAGGGCTTTTGTCTAATCTTGTTTGCTTTGTGCTTTGACATAGATTACTGTGTGGTTTGTTTGGGCGTAGAAACGGGAAGTGGCTGAAGGTATACTGTCTGCATCGTTTGTAGTGGGTGCTTTCACCAAATTCACCTGTGCCACACACAAGAAAACATCCACAAGCAGCACAGCAGGTGGACTGAAACTATCCCAGAAACCCAAAAGCTTATGGATAGTGGCAACTGGCAAGATGAGAGAATCACACACAGTAAAATCCCATGTTCGTTTACACAGTAGGTCGACAGGAAACGTGGAGAGAGATGGGGGGAAGACACGCAACAAAGGTCGCCTGGATCGGGACTCGAACCCGTGCCTGGACCGCTAGGCCGGCCTGGGCCACCTGCTGCTATTTTTATCTGCTGGAAAGGTTATCCACCTGCACAAGAAAAGAAGCATTGCTGCCTGTGCCTTCCATAGTGTTACAGTATTTATTTATCCATTGCTATTTATCTATTATATGTTTTAATGCACCTTGGACCTTGTATATTTGATTTGACCGTGTATTGCTGACAGTTTAGGTGCCAGTTATTGACTACGCACTCTCTTTGTACTGTATCTCCCATAAATGATTCCTCCACTTCCTCATAATGTCCACACCTACTGTGATGACTCTTATCTCAGCAAGTATAGAGCGTGGCGCTAATACTTTCAAGGTTAAGGGGTTGTACGTCCACCGGGACATTCTCAAAAAGCCTGCAGACACTCCCAGGCTGCCTAATAGCATGGGTCTAAAAGCATTCGACCACATGGATATCCTTGTGTTAGCAAATATGTCAGTCGCTTATGCTACGGCAGACTGCACCATAATGGGGAGATGGGAAGAGAGAGAGGGCAAATCAGGTGATTGTTGGCGTCTGTCTCTCGACCCTACCCTCAAAGGGTTTCGAGTGTTTGTGTGCGTACAAGGAAGGGGGAGGGGGGCTTCCTTGTATTGTCTCCATCGCTCTCGTGTTCATGTTTACACCCGAGGGTCACCATGGCGATATTACTCCCTTTCCATCCACGGTCCCGCCCCGCTCTCTGTCATCCTTCCACCGGTTGGTGGTATAGTGGTGGTTCTCCTGAAACCAGGAGATGATAATGATTGGCTGCCTGTAGGAGAGGCTGGGTGCCCCCTCCCCCCTCTCTCTTTCTGGCCAAGTTGGCACTGAGTCACATTGTAAACGCAGGAGGTTGGCACGGTTACCGCTTCAATGTCACCCCTGCCCTGCCCTGTCTGGAAGTGACACAGCACTCTTCTGGTCTGAACGCTATGCTAACTGTGTTGGCTCTGATGTTGACTTGACACACTTTTCAATTCATGTAGCGCTTCTCAAAACAAGCCACACAAAATAAATAATATAAATGCATGAGTGTGACAAATTACAAAAGACGCAAAAGAAAAACAGGCAGCGCTGCTTGGTAATTGCTTCAGTAGTGTAGTAAACATTTCTGTTTGATTGCTGATTGCCGGTGGTGTTCTGACCCTCCCCCCATCAAACAAAAATGTTTGGTCAAACCATGTGACTCCCAATGGAAAAGCATTGTGCGGCCATTAAAATAAAAAAAATAACAAACATTTGGCTGATACGTGTGAATGAGCTGACTCATCACATGATCACAATCCACTGATTGTTTATGATTTTCACAACCCTTTAATGGCATGACATTTGTTTGGTCACTGGGGCAGAAACACTGAATACAATGACTACAAATGGCACATTTATATAGCGCCTTTATCCAAGGCACTTTACATAGATTGTGCATTACATTCACCCATTCACACACACACTCATACACCGATGGCAGCGGAAACCATGCAAGGCACCAACCGGCACATCAAGGGCAATTCAGAGTCTTGCTCAAGGACACTTTGACGCTAACTCTGAGGGAGCCCGGGTTCGAACTGGCAACCCAGCCACTCTACCCCTGAGCCACCCCAAGAGTCTAGACTACCTAGTAGAGTATGTATCTATATATGAATACAATGACCACAAGAGTCTCCTGTGGCTCAGGAGGTATAGCAGGTCATCCAATGATCCATGGGTCGGCGGTTCGAATAATATATACCGGTACTTATAAATATATACTTTTTTCAAAATGCATTAATTGATAGCCTAAAATGTTCTGTAAAGTGGTAATTGGAAGGTCATCAATAAGTGTCCATCTGCTGAGCTGGTTCTGCTTATGCTGTTTCTTACTGGGTCACTGAGAAGCCTTGGGCTTTCTGGCTTAGTTCTGTGGCTGAAGGCTGTGTAGCAACAAGGACATGGGAAGGCACTAGCCTACTTCACTGCTCTCACTGTTTATTTAAATTTAGAATAAGGGGTTTGTTCTGTTTAGATTGTACATTGTGTAATGTGTATTGGCTGAGGGGAGGGGAGGGGAGCTGAGGGGAGGGGAAGGGACAGGGCCCAGTGATGACAGTTCCCCTGAAGGATAATCCCAGCACCTGCAGGGACCACCATTTATCCTAGTGGGATATGGGCTAATGAGCCACACATGCACCTGCTCATGTGTGTGTGTGTGTGTGTGTGTGTGTCTCTCTGTCTGTTTGTGCGTGCTGTGTATGTGTGTACCGTACCGTACTGTAAGTGGGTGCATGCATGCACACTTGTCTATGCAAACAGTGAATGTGTTCCCCTACCGAATCCCAGCAGGTGATTAAACAACTAATGTACAGTACACCATTTGGCATCTATATGAGACCACTATAAAACCATCACTTTCCGTTTTGTCCGTCCGTGGTTTTAACTCGTCCACCGATTCTGTTTTCTCTTCAACTGATATAAACACAGCTGTACATTTGCCAGGCGGATGATTCATTCATTCACATATACTCGCACTCTGCCACTCTGAAGCGTGCCTTTTAAATCGGGTACACACTGCTATCTGTGAGTCAAACCCAGCTAGTCGGTGTGTCCGCCAACATGAAGGTCTTGGCATTCTTTCTCTGACAAAATAAACAAGAAGGTTTACACAATGTCCGCTCTCTGCGGGGGAAGAAAGGCTTTCTGACGGCCTTGTGTAAGGCAGCAGTGATGCAAACCTGCCTGTCTTGTTTGTTTTCTCCCACACTTCTTGACTCATGCATCACAAACTAAATAAAATGTTGCTTTTACATAGATTGTGCATTACATTCACAAACACATTCATACACCGATGCCGGAGGAAACCATGCAAGGCACCAACAGGGCTCATCAGGAGCAATTAGGGGTTCAGTGTCTTGCTCAAGGACACCTCAATACTAACTTCCGGTTGCCATGCGGCCACTCTACCCTGAGCCATTGCCGCCCTAAATAGACTCATGAGTCCTCAAGCAGCCACAAAAGGGAAATTTAATTCGCACACCGCTTATGAAAAGGCTTGACCTTTTCAATAGCAGTGTGTGTTTTATTGTTGCATTGCTGTTTGACCTGCAACGGCCAATTTGTGTGAGCATGCGTGTTGTCAAGTTAAGTTAACAAAACCAAATAGCTGGAGTGCTCGTTTGGTGCTTCATAGTGAGAGAAGGAATGAGATCGTGGCCCAGCAGACTCTTATATAGAGGGAAATCCAGGTGGGCCAGATTTCCACTGATGACACTCTTAGCCCCTAATCACTCTGGAGAATCAGATTAGTAACCATGACAACCAGACAGACAACTTCAGGGTTGTCTTCCCTAAAACATGGTCATATCATGGGCCTATAGAGCGTCGCAGTCCCTCCCCCTTTCAGAACAACGAGTGGCCCAGGAAATGAATCGCAATGCATTTGTCCCATAGGCATTTCGTGCTTTATTTATTTAAAGACCTTTTAAGCGTCGTACGAAGCCAACTCTTGTCGTGACAAATCATGACAACACACACAATATTTTGGACCAAACAAATAATTACAAAGAAGAAAAACAACAAAAAAAGGGTTGTAACCTGCCGTTTTTTTCTACTTTCTACGGCTCTGTAGTAACGCTAGCATTATGGGCATGCCGATACTTTTGTTCATTCGCCCCAAATGCTGAGCATTCATAAAAAGCACTGCTGTTTTTCCTTTGGGTGAGGCGCCGTTCTGGACAAAAGTCAAGCTACTGTAAGTCGAGATCGAAAGAGGAAGAGCAATTTGATTTGGATGTTGGTGCCAGCATGGCGTCTCATAGATTCCCATGGTCATTCAAAACCATTGAAATTCCTATCATAATGAAAAATAAAAATGCTATGTATTTATTGTGCAGCATTGTGGGGAAGGGAAAGAGAGAGCCAGGATAAATGGGGAAAGAATGTCACAGAAAGATATATTTTATGGAGACACACACACACACACACACACACACACACACACACACACACACACACACACACACAGAGAGAGAGAGTTGGATGGATGGATTGATGTGGGAATAGATTAGAGAGGTCTGGGAAGGACAAATAGAAATAACTAATTCCAGTGCTAAATCTTTTCTTGGCATTTCTCTACTCATTTTACTCATTCTCTCCCGACACTCCCTCTGTTTCTGTATCTCGTCCCTCGTCTCTTCTTTCTGTCCCTCCCTCTCCCCATTTCCCTCCCCCCCCTCTCTCTCCCAGTGCCAGTGTTTAGAGCTCGGTTAAGTAGGCTTTGCTCAGTAATTCTACTATTATTAGCCAGCATGCTGAAACCAGGCAGTCAGGTTGGTGGCTACTGATTCTTGGTCTGTTAGTCAGACTATCTTATCTATCTTTCATAATTGTTTGTGCACATAATAGGAAGATCAATGACTGTGCGCTTGCATTGTCAATTGTTTTTTAACCACACGTTAGTAATTAAATTGTTCTCAGCAACGAGAACAATTAGTCAGAGAATGTAATTTGACAGCACATGCCCCGCATAGGATGCAACTCAGACAAGAGACCAGTTTGTCTTACTTACAAACTGGGCCCAGCGTTTCCCCTGTCGCCACGCAGGGGAAGATTTTGCATGAAGGTTTCTGTTTCCGAAAATGAACTTCCTCTTTCATTAGCATAGAATGGCCCTTCTTTGCACATCCTCCTTAACCCCCCCCCCCATCTGACATCAGCAGTCAGCTCTTCACAGAGAGAGCCAAACCAAATGCTGCTCTTCCATCTAGTGCTAAAAGGTGTGTACTGCATGCATCAAGGAGCAGAAGAGAAGTATAGGCAATATGCAGTGTACACTGTACAACAGTGGTTTTCAACCAGTGGTCAGGGGAACACCAGGGTCTATTTGGTTTCATTGTACGCTCTCAAGAGTTACATTATTGTTAAACATCTGCATTACTTCATTTGCCAGAAGTTTACACAATTAGAGACTGTAGAAGAATTGTTATTTTGATAAACGTTTGCCAAAAGCATGGAATTGTAGACAAAATCTTATCCAACGACAACAAAATATTCTTTCGTTTTGGGTCATCAAATGGTGGTCCGTGGCTCAAAAGCCGAATATATAATGGGACTTGAAATGAACCGGGTTGAAAACCACTGCTGTACAACATCCAGTCAGCCTGCAGCGAAGAGGAGAAGGGAGGGTGGGAAGAAAAAGAGGGAAGGCCAAGAGGAGAGAGATGAGAGACACCAAAGCTCTGGCATTCTCTTTGAAGCAGACTGCATTTTCCAAAAGAGGGTCGTTGCGTAAGATTAGCAGAAAAAAATACCAAGGAGCAACATAATAAATGATCTTCTCACCCCCCAAGGTGCACCGCCACCTACTGTAGAAATGGTAAATGGTAAATGGTGCATTTATATAGCGCCTTTATCCAAGGCGCTTTACAGAGATTGTGCATTACATTCACCCATTCATACACCGATGGCAGCGGAAACCATGCAAGGCACCAACTAGCACATCGAGAGCAATTAGGGGTTCAGTGTCTTGTTCAAGGACACTTCGACAGTAACTCTGGGGGAGCCCGGGTTCGAACTGGCAACCTTACGGTTACCATCCAGGCACTCTACCCCTGAGCCACCGCCGCCCCGTAGAAGAAGGAAGACGCACGCGCGCAAACCAATCAGATACAGCAACAGAGCAGCAATACAATCACTAAAACAGTGGCGCAATTGTATGCCCACATAATAAACATACAAAAGTAGGGTACCAATTAGCCTGAGCTAACGCGTTAGGTTTCTACCTTACTGGTCTAGAGGGGCGGATCTCGGCTGAGATTTGCACACGCCCTGATTGGTTCACCGATCTGTCCGTCAGCCCCCCGGTCCCTGCTCTCCCCCCCCCCCCAGTGCAGCACTACGTCACATCATTTGGAGCGACGCCCACCCGGAAGGGTTGACTCCCACTTCTAGAACAGAGTGGCCAATGCGGTTCCCCAGGCTTTCATTTTTTGCGCTGACGAAAATGAAAGCCGTGCGTGTGTGTGTGTGTTTGTGTGGGCCTCTCATTTTTATTTACATATTTTCTTTTTAAAGACATTATTGTTCAAACCACTGCAGTAATCAGTGGGCTAGGACTCTCCAAAATCGTCTGTGCTTTAGCTCTCACTGTCTCGTCTCACTATCAGCTATGTAGGCTGTAACACTTGGTGGATCCTATTATGTGTCAGTACACACAGGATTTACACGGGATTATAGGCGAGGAATCCCTGCTGAATTCCAACTCACAAATGAGGTTTTGGGCTCAACCCGTCTATAATTGGACTCAAATTAATCTGTCTTGTTCATGTCGCTCTTCGTTCCCCCCTTCTCAAAAATCCCCGTAGCAGCATACTCTCATCCTCTCAAAGTGTGTCTCTATTAACCTCTTCGAAGCTCTTCACCGTCTAAACATTTTGCTGTGATGTTTGCCTGTTTATTCTGGGTCAGTGTGTCTAGTGTCTAATGTTTCGTGTCAAGAGAGTTTGGTATGAAGATCCTGTTATTCTCGCTCTCTGCCTGACGTCTAATCTCCTCTTCACCATTCTTGTCCACTAGGTCCGAGGTGGGCGTCATGGAACCTGGGGATCTTTATTTGCATCCGCTGCGCAGGGATCCATCGCAACCTCGGGGTGCACATCTCCAAGGTCAAGTCGGTCAACTTGGACCAGTGGACGCAGGAACAAATCCAGGTCAGACTCAACAACAACAACAGGCCCACAACATTGACACCATGCATGCTAGGTACACGACTGCCCCAGAGTGTTGACTTGACACATGCTATTATAGTTATACTTCACTAGTAAGAGACCACACCAACTGCTCAAGATTAGGCAGTATCAAACAGGTAAGAGATGACATAAGAGGTGTATTTATGCTGTGGGGAATGTTACGTGATTGGCTGTGAGACTATACGCAGGTGAACTTGATAAGGAGATAGAGAATGGGAGTGATTAGGTAGAGGTGGTATCTACTCCTGAACCTGCGTTGAACACAACTTCATTAGTAGTAGCATGTGTCACGTCAACACTCTGGGGCATCTAGACTAGTAGTATAGACCGATTCACAGAGGGTTTCCTGGGTGCGGCCATTACTGAGGTGTACCATTGAGTGCAGCAGCACTGATTAGCTACACCTGGCCTACGGAGCACCTGCTCCATGGATTACCCCTCAGTAATCCAGTAATGGCCGCGCCCAGGGCACCCCTCTGTGAATCGGTCTATAGATGCATGACAGAGGTTGGTTAAAATGAACACTCCTGCCATCCTGATCAAATTAAGGAGGTAGCTGGTTCCAGTTTTCCTTTTGGCTCAAGTCATGATCACACAGCTGCTTTGTGCTTGTCTGCCATCAGTGTGTTCAGGAAATGGGGAACGCCAAGGCCAGACGTCTCTACGAGGCTTTCTTACCTGAGTGCTTCCAACGACCAGAGACGGACCAGTATCCCTACCACTGTGTGTGTGCGTGTGCGAGCGAGCGCATGTGTGTGTGTGTGTGTGTGTGTGTGTGTGTGTGTGTGCGTGTGTGTGTGTGCTGCGTGCGTGCGTGCGTGCATGCGTGCGTGCGTGTCCATGTGCGTGTTTGAGAGAGAGAGTGAGTGAGCTGAAGCAATACAGCACCTAGGAAATTGTCTCCTTGACAGACTGTGCAGGTCTGCAGAGATCTTCATCAGGGACAAGTATGATAGGAAAAAATACATGGACAAGGTTATTGACATCCAGATGCTCAGGGTGAGTGTCCACAACACGCACGCACGCACGCACGCACGCACGCACGCACGCACACACACACACACACACACACACACACACACACACACACACACACACACACACACACACACACACACACACACACACACACACACACACACACACTGTTGTTTGCAAGTGATCAGATCGGATTAGTGTATTCAGACATCGTCAATGCACCTGCGTTAGTTATTGTTCTCTCTGTGTGTGGACTGTAGAAAGAGAAGAGTTGCGACAACATCCCCAAGGAGCCGGTGGTGTTTGAGAAGATGAAACTGGTGAGGCTGTTTCCCTGTTGTGTTTGTACTCTGCACAGTGAAATGATCCGTGTCCTGCTGTTTACAGCCATCTGCATAATTGGTGCTGATACTTGTCAGCACAGACGTATTCACAGCCACAGTGTTTTATTTGCCTTCTGTCTGTTGGCTGCTGTGGCAGAAAAAAGAAGCGAGTCCGAGGACACTACAGTACCCGTCTGTTACAGATCTGCTTGGATTGGGTATGCTGTTGCACACACGCACGCACGCACACACGCACTCCAAATGCCCATTCACGCACATACACACAGTACATGTATACAGTGATATGGCAAATTAGCATATACTGTCAAGAGCAGCGCTAATGATCTGCTCGTACGCACGCACGCACGCACTCACGCACGCACGCACGCACGCACGCACGCACGCATGCACACACACACACACACACACACACACACACACACACACACACACTCCATGCTCAACATTACACTTGCAAATCAGTTGATCCTGTCATGCTTCCCTTATTCGCTGCTACTGCTGCTATAAGACGGCCCTTCCCCCAGCCCCTCCCCCAGCCCAGCGCTGTCCAACGGTGTGGCGTCTCTTTCAGAAGACAAAGGCAGCGCGGCGGCGTCGGCGTCGGCCCTGGATCTGTTCAGCCCACTGCCAGCCTCCTCCTCGGCCTCCGCCATCCAGACCGCCGTAAGAGACACATACTACATGCATCAGTGATGTCAAGTTTTGATTGATTGAATGATGATTGATGATTGATTGATTGATTGATTGTAGTTTATTAGAAAGAATGTATAACAAACACTCAAAAGGGATAGCAGGGATTCCATTTAGGCCCTATGTATTCAAGTAACTAAGTCAATTTACTTAAGTTCTGTACTTAAGTACAGTTCTGAGGTGTTTGTACTTTACGTGAGTGTTTCCAAATATCCAATACTTTTGCTTCTACTCCACTACATCTCAGAGGCAAATGTTGTACTTTTACGCCGCTGCAATTATTTTAAATCTTTAGTTACTTTAGTTACTATTACAAAAGATAATACATGAACCATAGCCCTTTCGGCCATTTGAAAATAGGTGATCTACAAGCTGCAGATCTGCTATAAGATGTTTAGACATTTGAAATTTTGAAATGGGACGTTCTGCATAATGAGTAGCCTACTTGAGTACTTAAGCACATTTTGATGCCAATACTATTGTACTTTTTACTCAATTACATTTTGAATTCCAGACTTATACTTGTAACAGAGTATTTCTATATTGCAGTATTGATACTTAAGTAAAGAAAATGTAGTACAATTTCCACCACTGCATATGCATCAGTGCTTCTCAAACGTTTTCATGGCAAGGACCCCCAAATGGATTTGGACGCAGCAGACCCCCATCTCAAAATGTATCGTGCCTCCCATACAACATTGTTATCAAAAATGTTTCAAAAATTCTAAGAATTTAGGAAAATAAGCAGAGCTTGCATCACATCGCAACGCATTGTGAGCTTTCTTTTTTCCAAATAGCCGATGTATACAGCATCTGTTGTGGTTAAATTGTAATAGTAATACATGTAGCTACTGCTACTGCCATTACTGCATCAAAAGTAATCAACATAGTACTGTATAAAAACTTGTCAAACATTGGCCAAATTGTGAAATAATATAAGAAAGAGGCAACAATTTATTGAAAATAGCCGATCTGGCCCAGACGGTTAGTTCAACCGTCTGGGCACCTGAGCCAGCCTGACAGCATGCCGCGGGTTCGACTCCCGATTCCCGACGGCCTTCCTCTCTCCCGATCTCCTGTCAGACTACTTTCATCCTATCATTAATAAAAGAAGAAAATAGCCGATCTACAAGCTCACAACACCTCACGTTGCAAGGAGCTTGTAGATTATTGTTGTGAGCTTCAATCTTCTATTTTCACAATATTCATGTGTGCAACCGAGTCCAACTAAATTGCCTCAATTAAGTGCTTGTCAGGGTGGGAGGGTTGAGGCCTGAAAAAGTTGAGAACCATTGGCCTAATGCATATCAAACAGGGGATCCTTTAAATACAAATAAATAAAAAAGAAGGTAGAATGTGCTGTATTTGGTTATGTTAGAGCATTGCTCCTCTGGTTCCGCTGCAGCCTGTGTCGAGCTCCATGCCCAGAGTGGCTGCCTCTGTCCCCGACAACCTCAGTTTGTTCCTGGACCCGGCAGCCAAAACTGAAGAGGGTACTGTCAAAAAACTGTCCAAGGACTCAATCCTGTCTCTGTACGCATCCGCACCCTCTGTCTCTGCCCATGGTAAGAACTCTCAAATGACCCACGGTCTCAAGTCAAGATGCATATAGTCAAATATGTCTTTGTATCTACATGTCAACCTGAAGTGCTATAGGCCTACATTGAGTCAAGGGGCACCAAGGACGATTGTTTGCAGTTTGGTGCATGATGGGGGATTAGAGATATAAACAGAAAGAAAAATTCCCGGGAGGAGGACTTGTGTCTAAAAGTGCATGTGTGATACAATGGAGAGCATGTTATGTATACAGTAAGTGTCTTTACTAGTTCTCCATGCAAGTACACACACACACACACACACACACACACACACACACACACACACACACACACACACACACACACACACACACACACACACACACACACACACACACACACACACACACACACACACACACACACACACACACACACACACACACACACACACACACACACACACACACACACGGTAGGCCCAATGCCCAAAGCAGGACAGCCAGGCAGAATAGTGTTCAAAAGCCATGGTTGGGTGTAATGCAGGTGAAGAGAGAAGACATCACAGACAGCCTGGCATGATGCAACACAAACAACGAGCCGACAAGGACTGACTGGGGAACAAGGCTAATATACACATGAGGGCTGATTACAAATGATATACACCTGGGGAAGATAACACACACACACACACTCGCCCGCACGCACACTCACACAAACGATGAAGGGCTAATTCAGCAAATGTCACAATGGCCATTGTGTTTTCAGCAGGACTGTACATGAACCAGATGGGCTACCCCACCCATCCGTACGGGTCGTACCATCATTCCCTGGCGCAGGCGGCGGCCGGGGGAGCTATGGGAGGAGGTACCATGATGGCGTCGCAGATGGCCATGGCAGGAGCACAGCAGCAAGGTGGAATGATGGCCGCCGTACCACAGAGCGGCATGATGGGACAGCAGAGTGGCATGATGGGAGGACAGGCTCCGGTCATGTCGGGGATGGTGCAAGGCATGATGGGAGTTCAGCAGAACAGCATGCTGGGACAGCAGCAGCAGCACAATGGCCTGATAGGGCAGCAAGGCATGCTGGGAGGTCTGAGCGGCCCACATCACCAGCAGCAGGGCTATGGAGTGCAACAAAGGCAGCAGCTACAGTGGAACATTGCCCAGGTATGTTGTGTTTGTCTTACAGTACTTGGCTCTCAAAGTGGCTCTCCGAGTGCCTTGAGGCGGGTCCTAAATGGACCTGTACAGTACAGGGGGGTCCTAAATGGACCTGTACAGTACACACACTGTGACTGTAAATGGACCTGTACAGTACAGGGGGGTCCTAAATGGACCTGTACAGTACAGGGGGGTCCTAAATGGACCTGTACAGTACAGGGGGGTCCTAAATGACCTGTACAGTACACACACTGTGACTGTAAATGGACCTGTACAGTACAGGGGGGTCCTAAATGGACCTGTACAGTACACACACTGTGACTGTAAATGGACCTGTACAGTACAGGGGGGTCCTAAATGGACCTGTACAGTACACACACTGTGACTGAGAGTAGATAACAACCTCCCATGGGGAACAGAAATAACAGAGCCCACCGATGGTGCTGGAGTGGCGGTGGGAGCAAACACAACAACCAGGAACCATATGCAGAGGAAGGCAGGAAGAAGCATGCATTCTCTAGCCCTTTCCACACCGGACAGAAGAAGCTGTGATGCGTGTGCGCAGCTGGTTTTTAGACAGCTGGCGGATGGGAATTAAGCTCCACCTCCGCGGACGATTGACGCGGAGGAGAGCGCTTCCGGGAATCTGGCCGTCGTGCAAGTCGTCCGCGGAAGTGGAGCTTCTTTTCCATCCACCAGCTGTCTATAAAACCCGGTTTTGAAGCTTATGTGCGCAGCCGAAGACGTGCGCGGCTCTTTGGATAGTGTGGCAGCACCTAATCTAGGGAGCTTAAATACCCCGCCCAATTGGTCAGCTGACTGCCACATCAGCGAATGACATGTGGGTCTTGCACACACTGAATACACCCACATAATAATGCAGCATATTAACCCCTTGAGTATATGTATGCGCCCTTGAGCACAGCATGAAACCCCTCGAGTATATCTGACTGAACTAACTCTGCAAGCTATATCATTTATGGAGCCCTTGGAATTAAAACGTTTGGGGGGGGATCTGCTATTTTCAAAAGATTTTGACACAAAAAAACCTATTTTCTCATCACACATCAGCCAATTAAAAGGAAATGTACATGATGATGCCAATACCTTTGTTCTTTTACTCAAGCACATTTTGAATTCTTGACTTTTCAAGTTGCAGTATTGATACTTTTAATTAATTAAGTAAAACATTTGAGTACTTTTTTCCAGCACTGAGCTTCAGAACAGAGTCTAATGTGTGTGTGTGTGTGTGTGTGTGTGTGTGTGTGTGTGTGTGTGTGTGTGTGTATGCTGTTGCCTCTCTCAGATGACTCAGCACGTGGCGGGCATGAACTTTTACGGAGCGACCACCAACGGCATGAACGGATACAGTGGCCAACAACACACGGGAGGACAGAGCACTCAGAACCCCACGCAGATGGCAGCGCAGGTCTGGAAATGATGTCACCGGTGTGGGTAAACGATGTAATGTCAGTCTGGCCCTCCGGGGGGAGCACCAGGGGGACGGATCCCAATGGACCCGCTGGTCTAGTAACTCTGAGAGTGTACGGTACGAGTGGAACCAAATGGCTCCCATTTGTACACACTGAGGCCCTTTTTCCACCGTTTGGTTCCCAATGGAAACAGTTCCAACGGTTCAGTTCTTTGTGGTTCTTACTTCTTAGTCCATGAGCCAGAGCTCCACAATTGGAAAGTTAATTGTGAATTGAGTTGGCAAAACCATACCTATATTAAATTGTCATCACCATGAAACTTCCCCAGTTGATTACTTAGGCTACAGGAAGACAATGATTTATTGTATTACAAATGTTATTTTTTAATATGCAAATGAGGCATTATATAGGAAAATATGCAAAACATAGAAAATATGAAAAAACTAAGTACTGTGGAAGGGTTATCATATATTAATGTACTTATATTGATCCTATAAACAATTTAATATAGGTATAGTTTTGCCCACTCAAGTCATAATTAACGTTCCAATTTTGGAGCTCTGGCTCATGGACTAAGAACCAAAAAGAACTGAACCATTGGGAACCAAGCGGTGGAAAAGGGGATCTCAGAGTAACAGACCCATAAAGGTCCATTATTATTCTGCCCCCTGGCTGGACCAGATATTGAGAAACAGCGATGCAATAGCTTGTTGACCGACATCGGAGCTGGAAAACGGAAACAAACTCTTTCGTTAAGACATTCTTTATATAGCAATGCAGGAAGAGGAGAGTAGAGAGAAGAAGGAGTCAGAAGAAAGAAGGAGAAGGAGGTTTCTTTGACGCCAGCTCTCCAGCCATACAATCTCTCCTCTCATCTACAGTTCAGCCACGCTTCGCTGATCTACAGCACTGGTTCCCAAACAGTGGGTCGGGACCCATTTATGGGTCACAGACACATTTTTATGGGTCCCTTATAATTTTTTTGTTTCCTACATTTTGTTTTTAATTATTATAATCATAAGCCATTAAAAAAAAAAAAAAAATCTAAAATAATTTCTTGAATAAGTAAAAGAAAATTCTTAAGAAATTCCAATTAGAAAACAAACCTTTAAGAAGTAGGGGAAATAGCCGATCTACAAGCTCACAGTGCGGCGCAAAGCGACGCATTGTGAGCTTGTAGATCTGCTATTTTCCTCGAGTTTGGGTGCCGAATGTCTAATTTATCTTTTCGGGTCACGGGCTAAAACGTTTGGGAAACACAGATCTACAAGTGCTTGCCTTGAGAATACTGTGCTCCAGCCCAGAGAACGACCGGGGTGCAGATCACAAAGTTCAAAGAACGGAGGCTATTAGTTATGACCACATAATTAACTCTCATCTGCGATCTGTTTGCATGCCCATATCTGTGTGTGTGTGTGTGTGTGCGTGTGTGCACATACTTGTTTGTGCATACTGGATGTGTGTTTGACTGTGTCTATGTGCAAATCTATGCATAGTTACAGTACTGTACATGCGTGTGTGTGTGTGTGTGTGTGTGTGTGTGTGTGTGGGTGCGCGCGTGTGTGTGTGATTGTGCCTGATTGTATCTGGTTTCTACTTTTGTAAACGCTGAAGCTTGCCTGCCTGTCTAATGATATTAACGTTTGAACTATTTCCTTTACACATGATCACGCCGTAAACCCATTTCACGAGAAAACGCCTCTATTCTACAAAAAGCTACCTATAAAGACCCCACCTAAACCCTACTCTAGACTTTAACTGGACCTGAGTTGGCTCTAGTCTGGTGTGCAGGGACTGCTTTTTCCCCCCATCTACACCAAATCTCTGTCTGCAAAAAACGTATACGAGCTGGTTGTGTAAAGTAGATACTATATCTTTGGCTAAAGCTTGCCCCAGAATATGGATGCTCGGGTTCAAGTAGTTGCCTAATGATGTCCTTCTTCTAGTACAAACATGTCAATATCTAGCTGAGTAGTCCTCAACCTCAACCGCGAGGGGTCACATGGGTAGGCCGTGTGCATTTTCAGAACAACTTTTATTTGAACGATCGATCAACTGAGTTAAGTTCTCACTTATTGATATCACTTTTTAATATGAATGTTATATTATCATTCAAATCTTAGCGTTTTGCTAATTATTTGTGGGCCTATTTGCAATATCCTCGTGGCCCAAGGGGTTGAGAACCCAGTGGTCTAGCCTATACTAGGCACAGAGTTCTGAGAAACCAAAGAGCAACTCCGGCTTTATCTTGCCTGTACAGCAGTCAGATGTGCTATCTGCTCATACTGTATGTAACTGTATGGATACTAAACGCTTTAGTTACAAAAACAAATACAAGGATTACTGACTTGTGAAGTTTCGTGAGGCTATGGATGTTTGAAATGAGTGAAATAGACAGGGAGGCGGGGCTTGATTAGTACATTGATGTCACAGCTGCTCTTCAACACTGGGACGTTTGAGCAGAAGAGTTCCCTGTGTGTAACCACGTCAAGGGGGATCATGAATTGCACGGAAATGTCCTGAATTCATGCAATATGATGCTTAACCCATTCTGACCTGAGATCAGATTCATACGAGGTTTCCACCGGACACACACTGGTCCTGATGAACCCATTCTGACCTGAGATCAGATTCTAAAAATGTCAGTCGTTCTTCGATTTTTTTCAAAAATAGCAGACCTACAAGCTCGTATCGCGCCACTCGGTGGCGCGATATGAGCTTGTAGATCTGCTATTTTTAAATAGCTAAAGCATAACATGATGCTGACACCAAAATGGGTGCCCGTTCAGAATGGGTTAATTGATACTCGTCGTACAACAGAGTTCTGCGACCAAAATACGTTGCATCGCTTGTAGATCAGGTATTTTCGGCGGGGGCGACACAGTGTCGTGCGGCGGAGTATAAATCAGGAAATAACCGATTTTAACGTTTCTGTTGAAAATCTGTTATTTTTTGCGACACGGTATTAATTAGAGTTGATATCCTCAACGGAGAGAAAGGGAAATTAAAAGTAGAGAAAGGGAGAAAGAATGACTAAGTGTTATTTATGGACCAAACATTAATATGTTGCGATAATGTCAAATGTACTATAAACTTCCTCAACTGCACAATTCAGCAATAGGCTAGCACTGTGTTATATATTATGTTTTTACTGATTTCTGATTAACGTTATGGTTAAATATAGGAGGCAAGAGAATGTTGGATGAGATGATTTCAGTCAATTGTTTTCCATTACACTGCTGCAAGAAAATGTAATATTTTCAATACCTCTAACACAGAATTTGTCAGAATAAATATAATTTAGGTTTTTCTATCGTATTGGAGAGTTTGTTATACAGTATTACCCAGGCCTCATTCAAGGTAAATGTCAGTCATTGTTCATTGGAAACATTTGCCACTTGACCAGTGCCTCCACTGGATTGCATGACAAGAATGTGTATCTATCTATGATTGTATGTACTGTATCTACGAAGATATATGAATGTGTTTCTGGAATGTGTATCACTGAATGTCTCTCTTTACTGAATTACATCAACTGATCTTTTACAGGGTTCGATTTGTAAAAAACATAAACAGAAGGGGGGGGGGGGGGACTACATGTCACGATTATTGTGACAAAAATAATTGCGATTAACAATATTATCACGATAATCAAAAATATGCTTAAAACTTAGAAATACCTCTTTTGTTCAACCACCCTATTCTGGGGGGGAATTTCACGATAACTTAAAATCTCCACGATACCATTATTTTAAGCGTTTCCTTTATTTTTTCTGTCCCATCTATCGGGATGGGACGGTAATAAAGATTATCTTCCCATCCTTAGGGGAGACATTTTTCTCTGTATTACAAAATACAAATAATAAAGATAACCGGTCTACAAGCTTGCGACATGGAAGACAAATTCGTTTTTTCACAAAAGCAGAGGCATGGATACCCCCCCCACCTCACATCCCCACCAGAAAATAGAACCCTGATCTTTCACGTGCTGATCAAAAAGCCCAATATACGAGATTCAACACCCTCAATGAATGTGTGTCCAACAATGTGTTGACCACTGTCTGGCATTTCAACCCGGACTATCTGTGAATAACAACTGCTGTGTCCACTTTGTCTCAGTATCACAAGCGGGTGTATTTTGAATATAATTTCACCGTGCGCCAGAGAGTCAATGTATTGTTGTTTCTTTTGAACGTTCCATGGCTGTTTCATAACCGCCTGTGTGTCATTTGTGTGTGTGTGGATTGTTAACGTCACGGTGGTTTGTGGGGCAGTATGTTGGAGCGCAGTCAGTGTCATGTAACAAGCTATCTGTGAATCTGGTGACATCATTTTAATGTCATTTGGGTGAACCATCTTAACTTCTTGACTAATAGTCAAAAGAGATCCTATCAGCAAACAAACAAATCTATCAGTCCTTCTATATGAGCTCCTACGTTGCACACAACAAGGCCTTGCCAATCCGTGTCTACCAATTTCTCCTTAAATCTTTAAAACTGTTTATCAGAGTTATAAATGCATGGCGCTAGTGTATATAGTTTCAGCCTTTCCATTTACCCGAATAACTACTCCTGTATTAAGCTGTCCCCTTTGGAACTCATCTGTACAGATGATATAAAAAACAAACCAGGGGAAACTAAGTAAAATGCAGAGATTGCCTGATGCCAGCCGTACCTACTGTAAAGTCAAGGTTAGCTATTCAGTGCAACTACCAGCCACCACAAGTCAGACACTTGTAGGGGGTTCTGACTTAGCTTTACACCCTAAAGTCTGAATTGACTGAAGTCTCGCTCTACACAAAATACCTTCGCGGGAAAATAGCAATCTATACAAGCTCACGGCGCATGGTGTTTAGAGTTGGGATACTTTAGGATTTGAACGATTCCAGTTCACCCTTAACGGTCCAATTCCTTAACTGTACCCTTTAACCATTCCTATAGGGGGCTTCCAACTTCCAAATGGTGGTCCTTGAAATTACAAAGTGTGAAGCGTGAAGTCCACATATCAGCTGACAGTGTGATGATGAAACCGGTTGCGGAACGGTTCCAAATGTGATGGAACCGATTACGGTTCCTCAATGTTGGATCTGGTTCCGGATCCCTAACCCTATCGCGTTGTGAGCTTGTAGAAAGGCTATTATCTTCAAATGTTTTCCACAGAACAGGGTTCAAGAGGATTTTAGCTGGGTGTCAGCGTAGCCACATGTTATCCGCAGCAGTCACCTTCTCCACTCGCGGATAGTCAATGGCAATTGAGTTTATGCACACCATCTTGCCAGCAATGTGGTAACTAGATGCAATTTCCCATTGACAGCCCATTCATCCAAACAGAAAAGTCCTATTTAATTGTAACGACGTCAAACTCACCAACATTGCAGCTGTACGGAAAGCTTGAATTATCCTCATTCTATCTGCAAAGTGTTTTTAAAAATCCACCGTAGACATGTTATGAGCTACTTCCTGTCAAGAAATTCTTTGCAGGTGTTTTTTTTAAGTGTTGGAGTTTGGAAGTGCTCGTTGGATATGACTCAACGGCCCTTAATGCAGGTGGCAGCAGGACATTGCTTTATAGAAAACGAGCGCTTCCAAACACTCAACACTTTAGGAAAAAGAATCACCTGCAAAGAATTTCTTGACAGAAAGTACCAGATAACATGTCTACGGTGGATTTTTATTTAACACTTTGCAGATAGAAAGAGGGTAATTCAAGCCTTTCATACAGCTGCAATGTTGGTGAGTTTGACATCATTTAACTTTAATACAATCAGATTGGACTTTTCTTTTTGGATGTACAGTATGGGCTGTCAATGGGAAATTGCATCTACAGTAGTTACCACCTAGATGGCAAGATGGCTGTGATGTGCATATGGTCAGTTATAGTACCATGGCATGAAGGAGTGCGTTGGTTAGCATTAGGATATCGGTCAGTTAGTACTTGACTACTCCGCAAATGTTCGACCCCCAAGCAATGAGTGCAATCAATGGAAAAGCAATCACATTCCATGTCAGCCATGTAAATCACTCTGTCGTGGATAATAGATGCGATGTAATTTCCTTTCCGCTTTTTCATTTGTTTATTTTTTACTTTAGGTATGCCTCGAATAATTTCTTTATTTGGCTACTATACTTTCTGTGAAACTAAAGCAACTAAAAAGAAGATAATTTATGTAGTTAAGTCAATCAAGACATCATGTATCAATTCTGTGTCAGGTTGATATTCCTGTATATTATGTTCATGATAAAATATGTATATTAGTTCTGGGTATTTCATACTTTATGCTTTGGCAATTCTGTTGTCATGTCCACACAATATATGAAATATATATGTAACATACAAGACTTGTCTATGTGGGAATATAAATAAATCGTTGTTTTCATGACTGCACATGGTGTTGATTTGCATTGATAAGCATGTGTCCTATCACAGACTGTGATAGGACACATACTGTGATATCACATTCACAGTGGTTTCCAAACCTTTTAGCTCAAGACCCAAAACACAAATTAGCCATTAATTTGCTCGGGATTGTAATTCATGGGATTTCTGGAATTTAATTTGTTTTGAATTCATGATTTTTTTTTTTTTTTTTACGGTTTTGAAATAATTGTGTGGGAAACAAAATATATATAATGGTCCCAGGCATAAAAATGTGTCTGCGACCCACAAATGAGTCCCGACCCACTGTGTGGGAAACAGTGTCCTATCAAGCCACTCAAGAAGTCCACATCAGAAAGGACAGTGATTCAAATAAACTTTATTGACTTTGCGTCCAGATGTCAAAGGGCATGCAAATACAGGCTTCTGAATCTGAAATTGTCTTATTTTTTCAGTTTGGTTCTATTTTTGTTCGTTTTTTTAATTATTATTCTTTTTTTCTTTTTCTTCTTTTTTTTTTTTTACAAAACTACGTGCACCTTAAGTAATCAATTCTGCAGCGTACAAACCACAAAAATACCCAGTTTTACATTATCAAATACTGCACATAGAAAACATTTACAAAGCACAGGTATAAAATTACAGCTCCCCTTTCTTCCTCTCTCGCCACACATAACATACCAACCGCATCCTTCCAGCAGTACAGACGTTCTAAAGATGTGCTCTCTGAATGCTCCTCAGAGGAGGGGAAAGGCAAGGCCAGTTAGAAAAGTGACCAGATTTGACTGAGAGCCTGCCATTGTGCAACCTCCAGCTTTTCACCAGAGGAGAAAAACTGAATTTATTTATATTTTATGATCCAAAATGAGTTAATAGCACAGGCAGACTCTTCACATACTAGAGCATGTTTGAAATAAATATTAGAGCTGAAATCAACATGTAAATATGAAATAAATGCTTAAACATGTAGCTAGGTGTAATGTTAGAGTCCACAGAAGTGAACCTTTCAAGCCTGTTTTCTCAACTCGCTGTGTTCTGCAAGACATTAATTACTCTATAAGCCATATCTCCAAAACTGGTGGGTCAAACTGAACAACCAATATGTCAATTTGAAGCTATGACAAAAAAATCCAATGGCAGTCCGTCAGTCAAATTTGGCCACAATAAAGACAACCCTTCAACCACCAACCAACTCAACCAGCTTCAAAGGGTGTTGTTTTGACTTGCTGTTGTGGTCATCGTGTTAATTCAGCGGTTATCAATGCAGGTGCACTCTAGATCAGTGCTTCCCAAACCTTTTAACCTGTGACCCAAAACAGAACTTAGACATTCGCCCCGGGACCCAAACTATAGTGAAAATAGCAGATCTACAAGCTCGCAATGTATAGATGGGCTATTTTCGCTATACTTAAACATTCATTTTCTAATACATTGAATTTCTTAGATTTTTCAATTCAAAATGTTCAAATTCTTTGAATTTTATTTTCAAATCATGAAAATGTTTCCATTTTCCCCCCCAAATGTTTGGGAAACACTGCTAGATCCTGGCGGATCAAATTATTGATAGTTAGAAACCAAATGGACCCTCATGGTTCTGTAACTCAGAGAGCATGCAGATTGAACCAAATGGTTTGCATGCTCCCAGTTACATTAACCCTGATTGTATAGCGTATAGATAAATAAATGGAGGTCCATGCATGGCCTAATGCGTATCAAACAAAAGGTTGAGAATCACTGGTGTTCAACAATAAGCCTCTGAGCCCATTATAGGCATCCCCAGATGATTCAATCGGTTGATGATGACAAGAAACCACATACTGTATACTTAAAGTAACAACCAGACAGCAATCTACTCTGCATGTATTGAGGTATGTGGTATACTGTATATGCCACGTAAACAACGTACAGTAGTTGTTTGTGCCTTGCAGATATGCGCTACTATGACCCTACGCCTAATGTATACGTTGTCGCATCAAGGTGGTGTTGCTCGCGGACATTTTCAAGCTAAGGATCATGGATTTGCATTCTTACCTTGAAAATGTTCCGTTGTGAACAGTGTATAGTTTATTTTCTTTTTCTTTTTTAGACAGATGAGAGAGGTTAGAATGGCTACTGTGACGAACAACACCTATAGACACAGGATGGGAACAGCAGTGGAATGCCAATTTGCTTCAGTGACCTTAACCAAAAGACAGTGGTTGATTGGTTCTGGTTGACAGCTGCTACATAATGAGCAGATGCATGAACTGCATGCATCTTCAGGAAAATAAAATTAGAGAGAGAGAGGGAGGGGGGGGGGGGGGTGTATATAAAGTTTATTTTTCCCTTTGGGGGAGGGGGGGGGGGGGTTATTATAAGAGTTCTTCACAATGCAGTGCATGCTTTGGGTATAACTCCAATGCCACTATACAGTATCTTTGTAGGGTGTACAGTTCTGGTTGCTCAAGTTTGGTTCACTGCATGGCTTTACGTACAGTATACTGTACTGTCTGCAGGTGACATGACATTTGATATGATATCAAGGTTTAGATCTTAATTGTTGTCCATTATGCAAGAAAGAAAAGAGTTCAAATTACTGTTAGTTTTGCGGCATGGTTTTACGACTGATAAAAAGGACCATGTCGATGCCAAATACCAAAGGCTCTGTCTGTATAGTCTCATTCAGCCACACCTGCAACTTTCAAATGGAAGCGACAGGATCAATTAAGGCTCAATCAACGATACAGCGTATACGGCCAATGATTTGCTAGCTCTCTCTCTCTCTCTCTCTCGTTGGAGGAGACAAGTTATTGCCAGAAGAACAAACTCTACTTTGAAGAGTGAAAGGCTACATCCATGCTACGTTCAAAATACAGCAGTTACATTTCAAAAGGATTCCTATTATGACACGATACTGGAAATGCAGCTAACTGTTTTACATCATCATTGCCAACGTGTCAAAATCGTTATAATCAGCATCATTATCATATCACTGTGAAAGGTTTAGATACAGGAAAATCATCAGGATAAACGTGCGGCAAAAACATGTTCTGCCTTTTTAAAGTACAAAGAGATACGTTACAATTCCATCATCCTGATACATTAAATTGTAATCATCTTTCTGAAACCGATCATGGCGATTTAAATAAATCAGATGCACCTCGCCAGATAAAGTTCATGCTTTTTTTTGCCTCTTTTTTTTCTCAGTCACCGAGCTGTTCTTTTTAAATGAGCACACAAAGGATAAAGACATTTACAGGAAAAGGAGGGTGGGCCTGAATATGCAATAGGGCAAAGGCCCCTGGAAAGTCTTTTGTCAAAGAGACAGTACCAAACAAATGACACTCAGATCTGGTGTAATGAAGATTAAGAAATACATTCAGAAAAAACTATACATATACACATTTAGAACTTCGGTACAATTATTTCAAGCAAAATACATTTTGTCAAAACTTTCAGTTGTGTGCTACAACAGTGAAGCAACGTCTCCTAAACAAAATAAGGCCATTGTATACACGGAACAAGCCCTCATTTTAGCAACAACCAAAAAGGCAGATTTTCCACCGCCTCTCCGTCCCGCATGTCTCATATGCTAAATATCTGTTCACCGCAACACCTTACAAAAATAAAAGACATTTTCAAACGTAGCACTCCAGAGACGATATATTATAGGTTGATCTGAAAGACATTATAAAACAGTAGATTTTTAAGATTTTGCACGATAAAAAAATGAGCTTTGAGTTCAAAGTAGATTTCTACGCGGAAGCAAGCTTATGGGGGAGGGTTTTACATTCCAAAAGAGAAAACCAACAAGAACATCTTATACGAGCGTTTCCATCATGCCCCACGACTGCAGAATACACCCTATAGAGCTCTACATTCAAAGTGTGGCTAAACCGTCCATGGTGCTTTAAAGCGGCATCTGGACAAACAGAAGGACCCATGGCCTTCAGGACAAAGGTTTCTGTGTGCAGAAGAACAGGAACCACAATGTTCGCTCTGATTGTCAGCTTATGTCCTATTTCTGTCTCACTCGCCACCACAAATCAATATCCCTTCTCTACCTACAGTACCGCTCTGTCTGAAACCCAAGCACACCATAAAATCTGCATCCGCGAAGCAGCTAGTAGCATGCTCATACAATAGATATATGCATGCATCCGTCTATTTATCCACCCATCCATCCGAATATTTTTTATCAGGGTGTGTATAGGGTTATATGTATCCATTCCAAATCCACCAACTTATAGTTGTCTCTTAGCCACTTAACCTACTGTACATATTCTACTTTGTTGACCCCAGGGGTCTGTACTTAATTGGGCCCCTCCTTTTTTCTATCACCAAACATCTACAAGCTCGATGCTCTGTGAGCTTGTTGATCAGCTATTTCTGCTGAATGTTCGCCTGTAATGATATGCCCAGGATAGGGATGGTTTCTGTGGTTATTTGGACGACATACTCCTTGGTTTTTCCACGCCTGCTGTCTCATGCTACACCTTTGCTGGCACTGCCTGATGGAAGCCAGTTCTTCAGGCATCCAACTCTTTGCAACCTGACTTTATTTAACCAAGTTAGAATCTATCCCAAAGCCACGAGAAAAAAATGGTACGCAATGAGCCGACAATGCAACAATAATGTCTCACTAGTACCTGTACATCATTTTTAAAATGTAAATATCATGAAAGCTCAGTCTAGGCTATGGATATAGGAATGCATGTTCATGTAAATCCCTGAACCCATCTGAAAAGTCACAAATTGAGCTCTTTAATGTAGCCCACAACTTGAGTGTACAAGTGGTTTTGGAATATCTATATCTACATATTACTGTATATCTCTCTCCCAAAGTTTCGGTGAAATTCTTTCCCACCAAAACATGTCTATCTGACCTGACTGAGTGTGCATCATATTGTTCGATAAATACATTTCATTAAAATACATAGAAACACCCACACTATAAGAAAGCCAATCATTCAGCATCACCATCTTTTCCATTTGGTTACAGTAATCCATGAAGGTTTTGGGCAATTTTGGCAAACGCTCCCCCTATCCCCACACATTAAGTGTAGATAATTTGTCTCTGCACAATCTCCCTTCAGCCCTCAGTTCTGTCATCAAAAAACTTGATTAACAATGTTTGTGTAGCTACTTCATATACAGCAAGGGGGACATTATACAATCTCATCTCACAAATTCCAGCACAGGGAAATCACATGGGAAAAATATCCAGTCATTTTATAGTTTACCAACGACAAACATTCAGCGGTTAACAGGGATGTTTTTTTATCTAAGTAATACAATTATATAAATCTCACTAAGGTTTTACTTGAGTATATAGTTTTACCGTCTGTCTATATCCTTTCAAACGAAAAGCTTTTGCTTCTTATTTTCTTGCCGTCCCCTTACTGCAATCACAAAAGATGTGCGTCCAAGAAAAATGTGTGCAAATACCAAGAAAATAAGCCTGTGTTTTTACAACATGCTAGCTGTCCACAAAAAGAGAATGAAAAGAAGCAGGTCAAATGATTTCATAACACAATAATATAAAGTTATACATCCAGCAAGGAATCATTTAGAAACGTAGAGGAAACACAGAGGTGGTCCCTGTGGCATAAAATGGGACCCTTGCTTGGGAACCAAGCAACGATAAAGTGGCCATCCTCTTCTGCCAAAAAGTTAAGAACGACAAAAAGTGATCCCTTTTTTCCAAAAATCTGAAGAGTGCTGAAACAACGTCTGCTGGTCTAAGGAGCTGAGAGAGGACAAGAAAAATGTCTTGGGAATGGGATTGTCCCATTCCGAAAGTTATAAACATACAGTGTAAACTATAAAGAACCCCTCATCACAGCAGTCATCGAAACATAAGGTGAGGTGAGGACCAAACCACATCAATGTGTCGAGATGCAACAAAACGGCTTTAGTGTTCCACTTGGTTCAATTCAATGGTTTTTTGCAACTACTTGGGTCTACATGCGTCTACACGCAACCGTTTGGTTGCAAGGAGTTGCATTCATGGCGACCCATTGGTGGTGTTTGGGCTTAGTTTAAACTAGATGGGGAATGTGGTACAACACACAAAGCAATAGCTTCGAGACTGCCAGCTGTCCCTAAACGACAAATACGTGTGTCAAAGGTTTAACATGGGTGGCTGTCGACTCAGTGGTGGAAAGTAACCAAGTACATTTACTTAAGTACTGTACTTAAGTACAATTTTGAGGTATTTATACTTTATACTTATATACTAATTGTACTTTATATTTATATATACTTTATATTGTACTTTAAATATATAGTAATTTTACAATTGAGTATGTTCTCCACCACTGGCTGTCGTCACGTTTTTTGTTTGTATTTTTTGCAGCGTCCTCGGTCAGTCAGACTGTCAGTTTCATTAGTTTCAAAAAGAGACACTCGACAGTAAGGTGGAAATCCTCGTGAAGAAATGGGTACACATAGCTCAGTGTTCCTGCTGCTCTCAGACCATTCAATGTAATGTAGATCATTGCTCATCTATCAACACAACAGTCTATAGATCCTTTTCTTTGTTCAATTAGGCCCCATTCAATGACCCTAAACCCCAGTCCATTATTTAAAATAGCATTAATAATTGGCAAGGCGAAGGCATAATTGAACAAAAAAAAACATTCAAGACATCGATATGAAATCGTGATTCTGATATGAAATTGTTCATGTTTCTTCTGTAGTTGTTGGGTTAGGGTTAGAAACATGTTTTATGTTATTTTACTTTATCACCATTATTATTTTGATGCCAACACCAATGCGAAACTAGTGTTCTTCATGGCTTAGAGGTGGAATGACTTCTGGGGAGTTCTCGCCGAAAACGGCATGAAATATTTACTGTTCAGGAAAGTAATAGAAGAGTTGCCCCATTGGACCTTGAAAGTAGACCTAAAAAACCCACTTGATACACTTCCATGCTGGCATTCAACAAAGTAATTAAAAGTTTTACAGTGCAGATTGACCAAATGAATAAACAAATTGTCAAACATCTAAGACATATTTTACAGTAAAGTGCCATTTTTGACAAAAGACAAAGAAAGGTCAAGTCATAAACTACATAACAGTGCTTAAAATGAATTAGACCCAGCATATTGTAGAGTTCTACAACGCCTCTTACACCTGAAAGAAGTGAAACCACATGGCATGTACTAAATAATACTGACATAAAAAACTGCCATGTAAACCAACAAGTCACATTTCAACAAAGAAAATGGAGCTCCATCTGGAATGAAGTACACGCTTACACATATACAGCATTTTGTCCAAGTTAGTTACACAAAGGTGCCCAAAAGACAAAGTGTGGAGTTTAAAGGTTAAAGTTGTTTGCCACCAGTGCAGAGTCAGACACAGAAAGAAAAAGAGAAGAGACATGCTCGTCAGCTCCCTACATGGAACAGGGAGCGTGAGGGAGAAACGGTCCGGGTGGTGCTGGCATACAGTTAGGAGTACAAGACTGTGTTCCCTCATGGGTGCAAAACACAAGAACCCAAGACTAAAGCCGAAGACGTTTCCTACCCAACAATGCATTTGTGCCGAAGTGTCCCATGCTGTGGCCGTTCCGATTCTGTAAGGAGGAAGGCAGGTTCAGGAATCTGTACTGTCAGCTGCTCCATCGACAGTATGCAGCTTTCCCTACACCTGGAGCCCGCTAAAGTATAGTTTAATCACTCTCTTCTTCTACAGACGATAATGATGATAATGGCGCTCCTGTCCCAAAAGTCCCTCCTTCTTTAGATAACTTAGTGCACTGTCGTTTTCCCAGGACTGTTCGCAAAACTAAATTAGAGAGTGCCATACTCCAGCATGGTTGAAACCAAGCAAGAACGAAAGATAAAACAAAAAAACAAGCGTCGCAAGCAAACATGCGGAATGTAGCCGATACATACATGAACACAAATAACTATTTGATCAACTATCGATTAATATATCTGTATATAAAATCAGCCTTGTGGAAATTAAATATTAGCAGTGCTGCTACCTCAAATAATAGCATCCTTATATAAACATCCAAGCCTCGTGCCCAGGTGTGTGTGTGTGTGTGTGTGTGTGAGCGCGCATGTGCGTGCGTGCACACGTGCATGCATGCGTGCGTGAGTGCGGCCTACCATTCTCAGCCCAGGTGTGCAGAAAAATCTATTTTTTGCATTACATCTACTGTAAGTCATCGACTCTGCTACATATACATGTTATATTGTATACTAGCTCAACTACTACAACTAATAATAATGATAATAACAATATTAATAACAATAATAATTGCTTTGGTTTTAAAAAATTACGTTTTTTTTCCTTTCTTAGTTTGGCATAGAGAGTTTAGAAACTGGCATGGTCATGGTCCTAGGATGAAGGTTTGTGGGAGCATTACCCCGTGAACTCTAGCTGGAATGCTAGAGTTGAAAATGCTACATGTTCTAGTAAATGATACGTACAGAAAGTTAATGGTGGCGACCGCTAAATAAAAGGTAACATTGTTTAAAGAAATAAATGTACAATACATGTTAATGACAGCAGTGACGGGTTATGTTGAATTTGTGTTTGAATTCAGGTTACTTTGTGCCTTATATAGCTTCTGTGTATGTGTGCGTGTGTGTCTACGCCTGCCTGTCTTGCAATTCAAATACAGCGGCTTGTGTATATACAGTACGTGTGTCCAACCCGGGTCTCACCCAAACACGGTGAAATAGAAACGGATTGGCAATTCCGTACATACACGCCTAGAAAACCCCAAAATCCATACATATTACATATTACCTGTGATGGAGGCAGGGGGGCACTGTCTCCACCCAACATTGCGAAGTTGGGTGGAGCCAGACAGTGGCCTTGTGGTGTCCGCCCTGAAACTGGGAGGACGTCAGGGGTTCGATCCCCGGCCGGGTCATACCAAAGACTGTAAAATGGGACCCAATGCCTCCCTGCTTGGCACTCAGCATCAATGGGTTGGATCGGTGGGTCAAATCAACTAATCAAATTATTCCGAGCGCATCACAGCTGCAGCTCACCGCTACTTGGATGGGTCAAATGTGGAGAACAGATTTCACTGCGGTAACGTGTGTGACAAATCGTACGACTTTGACTTTGCCCCGTCCGAGTTGTAACCCAATAGCACATCATCGTAAATATTGTCAAACCCGATCTCACACAAATACGGTGAAATAGATATAGCAATTCCCCACATACAATACTAGTGAAAGCCACGTCGCGGTCAAAACAGTAGTAGTGTAATATGTAAGGATGTTGGGGGGGGTTTCTAGGCGTGTATGTACGGAATTGTCAATCCGTGGCCATTTCCACAGCGTTTGGGTGAGATCGGGGCTGGTCTGCCTGGTGTGTCTGTCTGGCTGCTACCGTGGTGGGGAGTGTCTTGTTGTCGTTGTGTGTCTAGGTACACGAGGGGCTGGTGGCGCTCTCCAAGGAGGACTGCGAGAGGCGTCTGGTAAGCGGGCCGATGCTGGGGTCCGCCAGGGAGGAGGTAGGGAAGAGCTTGTACCAGCCGCTGACCGGGCCCGACAGGTCCAGGTCCTCCAGCAGGATCTGGGCCATTCCCATGAAGCACTTGTGGTCCATGCGTCCGTAGTCGCCCCACACGATCACCTGGAGGAGGGCCGGCCGGGGCAGTGGTGGGGGGAAAAAAAGTATATGAATGTTTTATTTAAGTACATTTTGATGCCCAATACTTTTGTACTTTTACTCGAGTAAAACGTTTTACTTGTAACGGAATAGTTACAACATTGCAGTAGTGGTACTTTTTCTTCTTAAAGTACCAACAGTAAAGTACTCATTATGCAGAATGTCCCATTTCACATGTTCAAAATGTATACAAATCTTTACAAAATAGCCAAAATAGCCGATCCGTCGCTATGCGAGCATTGTGAGCTTGTGGATCAGCTATTTTCAAATGGCCGAAATATAGTGCTGAAGTGGGTATAGTGCATGTTTTGTAGTGGAGTAAAAGTACAATATTTATCTCTGAATAATAAGTACAAATACAAGCGAGGTAGTGCAGCGGGGAGGAGGAGAGCGAGGGAACGACGGAAAGCCCCAAATCTTTTTCCCGAACAACACCATTGTACATAACAGCTTTTTGTATGTACAGCACACAAGTACACATTTGATCTGTAAAGTACACATATTTACAAGCGTTCAAACGTTCTTCTTTCCTGCCTTGATCTTCTTACCCCCCCCCCCCCCCCCCCCCCGCCCTCTCTCTCTTCTTCCCTATCTTTGTTTTCTTAGAAAAATGACACGATGCGCAAAAAACAAATTTCATTTTTACTTGAAAAACTGCGATGTGATGCGAATTCTGATAGTGTTGCTGGTTTGTAACATTACATAGCAATTAGATAAATGAAGGAAAGGGAAAAGAAGGATGGAGGAGGAGTAACATGACACGGGAATCAATATGGCTGCCTGATAAGGTGGTGCTCCGTACGATAGGAGCACAATACATATTCTTAAACCTTATATTACAAACTGATTACATACAGTTACACCTTTGTGATTGTACATAATATATTGCTTGAAAAGTGGGGGATTTAAGATACCCTGAAAACATATGAAGCAAGAAGCATGGAGACTGAGGTCGACACAGCACAACAACTGCAAATTCTAGCTACTGTAGATGCAGAAAAAAATGGCAATCGCCAAGAGAGGAGAGGAGAGGAGAGGAGAGGAGAGGAGAGGAGAGGAGAGGAGAGGAGAGGAGAGGAGGAGAGGATTCAATCATACCTGTAGAACTTTGCCCTGAGGATTCTCATCAAACAACAGTGCCTGCTGGTAGGTGGGGTCCAGGTTCCTCTTCACCGCTTTGGTCTTCTTCTTGGACAAACATATTCCATTCTCCAGGAGATACACCTTCACGTAGGTTGCTGCAAACAGCCAATATGGATATGACACAGTGGTGGTGACACTTCCCAAATTCAGAGCCTTGAAGGAAACGTAGACTGTGTACCAGTCAGTACTTTTCAAGGAACCTTATCTTAAATTTGCTTATGTTTTCATGCTGAAATCCATCTAACAACCGACTAACAGGGCTCCCAGACAGTAGACGCAGGTGTGTTAAACTCGCAACTGCACTCAATCAGGTGGTCTGAATTCTCCATATGCTTTCTTTTCATCAAAGAAAGTGTAACGGAATCCACTGATTCAACATCGCAAAACAACACCACTGTACTTAAATCAAATAGCACCGATCATTTTATTGAGAACATCGCATTTCGGCCTTAGTCTTCCTCAGAAAGAAAAAAGACAGAAAAGAAAACACCATACCTGGTAGGTTCTTGGAGCCCGCTTTAGGTGTCAACGCTCTTGCTTGGTTGACCTCCACCTCCAGCTGCCCTCCTCGGTCTAACATGCCTATATTGACATCCCCTGTGGAGAGAACATGCACATAGCATCCTATACTGTAACATACTGGCACATCTGTATTCACACACATGTATATCCCTCAACTTTCAATTTGCGTCCCTGAATCATTTATTATTTCTTATTAATTTTAGTGTTGCGTTATGTTATCAATGTGAGCCACCGCTGAGTGAAAATTCTCCATATTATTAGCCTATGATAAAATACATGGACCCATAAGAGTGCCTGCTTTCACTAAGGCTGCCAGTGCCAACATTAGACAGCAGAGGGAGGCAGAGCGCTTCAAGTCTGTTCTCACTATTGGATAGGTTGGAAACACAGCCCGCTCTGCTGTTTCTCTCAAACTATGGCCTTTGAATGAAAGATTTATATCTCAACCAGGAATAACTACAGTACTGCAGAGCAGATGATGCGCCATTTCAAGCCACTGCTTTGCCTAGGCGTCATTAACAGTGGGAACACTGGTCAACATCACTGTTTGAAATGTCCAATTCTGTGCCCACTAATACAACATAGAACTGTAGATATAATGATGCAGACCTTTTCCACTCTATGCAGCTTGTTTTAGCGCGAGACGCCGATAACAATTTTGTGTAACATATCGCTGTTGTCGGGCGGAAACCTTGTATGTCCAACCTTGTGTTACTTTTCAGGATATGGGAAAAAAAGAAACCCGTGTTCCAATGGATCAAATTATTGTTTAGTCACAAGCTTTTGTTATCCGTTTCAATTAGTGATGCACCGAATATTCGTCTGCAGAAAATATTCGGCAGGAAATGGCAAAAAATGCATTTTAGGCCTATTCGTTTCGGCCCGAATAGGCAGAAAATATATCACAGAATAGTCGTGTATGCAATAAATGCATTCAAAAGAGCTGAATAAATGTTTTATGGACCCATAATAGTGATTATTATTTAAGTTGAGTTTTGCCATAACCATTTATTTTGCCATAAATCAGGTAGCTTTAAGGTACGGCCATGACAGCAATGGTAGGAAAAAAACAATAATAATATTAATCATATTTGGGTATTCGGGCCCAGGCCGTAGCGTAACGGTCTGGGCACCGGACTGGTGATCCAGTCGCGGTGTGCCGCGGGTTCGACTCCCGGACCCGACACGGCCTTTACCGCATGTCATCCCCCCATCTCTCTCCCGTTTCCTGTCAGCCTACTTTCTATCCCTTAAAAAAAATCAATAAAGGCGTAAGCCGCAAAAAAAATAATATATATATATATATATATATATTTGGGTATTCGGTTTTCGGCCAACTGTTTCCTATATTCGGTATTCGGTTTCGGCCAAGAATTTCTCTTTCGGTGCATCCCTAGTTTCAATGGTTAAATATGAATACAAACCCACACACTTGACCACTATAACACGTGCAATAGCGAAAATAGCCAATCTAGAAGCTCACTGAGCTTGTAAATCGCTACTTGGGTGAGACACTCTTGTACGACAAACTATAGTGATTCATTTATGAAAAAATAAAGTTGAAATATTGAGAAACAAGGTTTTATGCATGCATGACAGGCAGCGACGATATTTTAATTGGCTTATTAAAGTAATTAAATTATCACCTGTAGTGTTTAAAAGGGATCTAGCTTCATTATTTCAGCAACAAATGTAACAAAGCGTAACAAAACAAGACAAGACAAGACAGGGTCTTGTCAGTGTGGCTTCCAATCATTTTCTCCATCCGAACAGCTACCGCTTTGCATTTAAATGAAACATTCACATGTTTCATCTTTTGGAGACTGGGCAGTGGATATCACATGTGGAACGGTCAGGAAAATATCCGCACTTCACCATGACTGCAACGTGAATCAATTAACACAATCCACGCCGGGATTATTGTATTTATTTATCGCGCATTGCCAAGGTTTTTACCATGTCAACACTTATTTTGAAGAGGTGGTAACATGCGAACTCCCGGCAACCCCGCCCTGATGGTGTGTGTTCAATCAATTCAGATTTTTAGCTGTCTTACCCATGGGGGGCGTGGCTAGCGTCTGCCGGCCTACAATCTGGGCGGGGCCTAGTCCGTCCAGGAAGTCGCTGAACTGGCTCTCAGGCCCCAAGCGGGTGGTCGGGAAGACAAACCTGACCGAGAAGAAGAGAGGGGAGAGCAGAATGAATGGATGGATGGATGGAGGCAGATGGACAGATCTGCCTCCATCCTGGCTAGTTATCTAATAACTAGCCAGCCATGCTAATGAGCTAGCTGCCAGATTGCTTTTCGAGGCTGTATTAGAAGCACGACGATGCCCAACTCATGTATAGAGAAAGAAACCCTGCCAGAAGCCCCACCCAGTAGGGGGGGGGGGGCTTATGTCAGAAGCCATTGGCGGCTAATTTCACCCAGAGTGCAGAGTAGGAGAGTAGCGACCCGCTTTGATCTCGCAGCAAAGCGGGTGCCTATGGGCTATAGTTCCAAACATTGCTCCTATGGCTGGAACTATCCCATTGAGATAGAATGAGCACTTCCGCATTCCATTGTTACAATGGGAGTCAACGCTAGTGTCGCCACCCTCTTACTATATTACTCTGATTTCACAATTCTGCCAGAAAGACAGACAGACAGACAGTACTAATGTTCCGTCAGAGCTGTTGGAGTTGGTGCTGCCGTGGACAGACAGACAGACCGACAGACCGACAGACCGACAGACAGACAGACAGACAGACAGACAGACAGACAGACAGACAGACAGACAGACAGACAGTACTAACGTTCCATCAGAGCTGTTAGAGTTGGTGCTGCCGTGGACAGACAGACAGACAAAGACAGACAGACAGACAGACAGACAGACAGACAGACAGACAGACAGACAGACAGACAGACAGACAGACAGACAGACAGACAGACAGACAGACAGACAGACAGACAGACAGACAGACAGACAGACAGACAGACAGTACTAACGTTCCATCAGAGCTGTTAGAGTTGGTGCTGCCGTGGACAGACAGACAGACAGACAGACAGACAGACAGACAGACAGACAGACAGACAGACAGACAGACAGACAGACAGACAGACAGACAGACAGACAGACAGACAGACAGACAGACAGACAGACAGACAGTACTAACGTTCCATCAAAGCTGTTAGAGTTGGTGCTGCCGTGGACAGACAGACAGACAGACAGACAGACAGACAGACAGACAGACAGACAGACAGACAGACAGACAGACAGACAGACAGACAGACAGACAGACAGACAGACAGTACTAACGTTCCATCAGAGCTGTTAGAGTTGGTGCTGCCGTGGACAGACAGACAGACAGACAGACAGACAGACAGACAGACAGACAGACAGACAGACAGACAGACAGACAGACAGACAGACAGACAGACAGACAGACAGTACTAACGTTCCATCAGAGCTGTTAGAGTTGGTGCTCCCGTCGGTGGACTCCTTGCTGCCCTGACGCGTCACGCGGTTCCTCATCTCCACGGCGATGCCCGTCTCCGTGCTCCTCCGGATCGTGCTGCGAAGCTTCTTGGTTCCGCCGTCTGAGAACGACACAATGACAACGGTCTGAGAACGACACAATGACAACGGTCTGAGAACAACACAATGACAACGGTCTGAGAACGACACAATGACAACGGTCTGAGAACGACACAATGACAACGGTCTGAGAACGACACAATGACAACGGTCTGAGAACAACACAATGACAACGGTCTGAGAACGACACAATGACAACGGTCTGAGAACGACACAATGACAACGGTCTGAGAACGACACAATGACAACGGTCTGAGAACAACACAATGACAACGGTCTGAGAACGACACAATGACAACGGTCTGAGAACGACACAATGACAACGGTCTGAGAACGACACAATGACAACGGTCTGAGAACGACACAATGACAACGGTCTGAGAACGACACAATGACAACGGTCTGAGAACGACACAATGACAACGGTCTGAGAACAACACAATGACAACGGTCTGAGAACGACACAATGACAACGGTCTGAGAACGACACAATGACAACGGTCTGAGAACGACACAATGACAACGGTCTGAGAACGACACAATGACAACGGTCTGAGAACAACACAATGACAACGGTCTGAGAACGACACAATGACAACGGTCTGAGAACGACACAATGACAACGGTCTGAGAACAACACAATGACAACGGTCTGAGAACGACACAATGACAACGGTCTGAGAACGACACAATGACAACGGTCTGAGAACGACACAATGACAACGGTCTGAGAACGACACAATGACAACGGTCTGAGAACGACACAATGACAACGGTCTGAGAACGACACAATGACAACGGTCTGAGAACGACACAATGACAACGGTCTGAGAACGACACAATGACAACGGTCTGAGAACAACACAATGACAACGGTCTGAGAACGACACAATGACAACGGTCTGAGAACGACACAATGACAACGGTCTGAGAACGACACAATGACAACGGTCTGAGAACGACACAATGACAACGGTCTGAGAACGACACAATGACAACGGTCTGAGAACGACACAATGACAACGGTCTGAGAACGACACAATGACAACGGTCTGAGAACAACACAATGACAACGGTCTGAGAACGACACAATGACAACGGTCTGAGAACGACACAATGACAGCGTAAAGTCTTAAACCTGTTCTGACCAGATTCTACAAAATGTCTTCTAAATCAGTGGTTCCCAAAGTGGGGTCCGGGGACCTGCAGGGGTCCTTGAGAGAGTTCCAGGGGGTCCCCATCTGAATGATAGATTAGGAACCAAATGGACCCTTATGGGTGTGTAACTCAAGAGTTAAATTAAGTTTGATTTTGCAATATAAATTGGGGTCCCAGAGATAGAAATACCATTAAATGGGGGTCCGTAGACTAATGCATGTCAATGTGGGGGTCCTTGACATGAAAACGTTTGGGAACCACTGATCTAAATCCAGTTTTATGAAAAGCCTGTCTCTATGCTTAAAAGCTAAGGTGACACAGATACATTCCAGTTCTTGACGTGTTAAATTAACTTCATTCCAAAACAATAATGTGCACACAGTATTCAGAGTTCAGACCTCCAGAAATTGTCTCTGATTGATTGAATACGCCATTAACAGTTTGCAGGAAGAATGCCCAAGAAAGCACTATGGCTTGTTTCCACTGTACTCCTTTCACCTTTAGTACCTGCATGATTTTAATTAAAGGGCAAAATAGTACGGTAGTTCCATATGGAGCCTTTTTAGGGACAAATCGAACCATTGCTTGTTCCACATAGAAGCTTTTCTGTAGACGGTAAGGATTCTGATGAAGGTATTTTATTTTCACATTCCACAAGGAGGTGATTTTGAAAGACTTTCCAAGTAGACTTAATAAAAGACCTGTCTCTCCGTGCTTTGTTTTGAATTGTGGTCACTCGAGTGCGGAGGCAATCTTCAACCAAGATCCTCTGGGACGGCCCTCATGCGCTAGCGGAACATTTCCCGTTTTCTCAGAGACACTTTACCTACTGCACAATAACAATGTTTTATTTCATTTTACGTTGTATAATTATAATGATGTAATCTGCCATAGCTCTGTGACAGGTGTTATCCAAACCAGTCATATTTAGTGCAATGAATCCACTGTTTCTAAAATGTTATGTTACCCATGTTGAGTTGACATGCTGAGTTAATCCCGCCCTACAGCGTAGCGTCTTGCAACTTAAGGGCAAAACAGCAAGTGTGCGTAATTGACGTTTAATTATTGGCGTGTCGCATATATGTCAAGGAAGACCACAGACTGAATAGATGTCTTCTGATCTTTAGGGATTCCTGTTTCTGTGACTTACAACCAAATGAATGCAAGCTGGAAGGCATTGAATTAATTAATGTATTTTAATGCAAGTATTATATACATTATAATTGACATTAAAATACATTAATTATATTAATTATAATTTACATTAAAAAACATTAATTAATTCCTAATTAATTACTTCTGCAGAAGAACGTCCGACGTCAGCATTCGACAGGGAAAACTTACATCATATGTGTATGACGAGCAAATCGGCAAACCAATTATAATTTACATTAAAATACATTAATAATATTAATTATAATTTACATTAAAATACATTAATTAATTACTTTTGCAGAAGAAAACTTTCCGGTACATTTCCGATGCCTTCCGACGTCAGCATTCGACAGGGAAAACTTACATCATATGTGTATAACGAGCAAATCGGCTAACCAATCACATGGCGCTTGGCCAATGGACCTAACCTGACGCTGCCAGATCCAAGAAGCTTGCTACACAAATTTGTTTCACAGCTTATTGGGATCTGGGATCGCGGAAGCAAATTCGATGACGGGGCTGTCCTTTTTTTCAAGATACTTGGTAGATGATTGGATGGGACCGTCTGTCTATCACCGTGTGGGCGTGCAAACACAACCAATCATATTGACGTGTCTATATAGCTTCACGTCCGGTTTCGCACATATCCCGCCCTTAGCTCACGCTGATTGGTCCGGTACGGAACGGATTTTTGTCAGCTCAACTGCCTGAGAGATCCCAGATGATTGCTGTGTTGGGAACATGGTTACCCAATACCGCCCTCATCTGGCAGCGTCAGGTTACAATGGACCACCTTATGTAGCAATGTCAAATGTCCGCTAACATAAATTGATGTACGATGAGCGGCCGTCATTTCACACGGGTGTGATTTTTTTAAATATAGAAGTGTATATAATATATATTTGTGTAATGCTTTATGGTGTCGTCCACAGTTAACAGTTTTTGTATTGAGTTGAGCTTGAAACGTGTCTGCATACTGTTAATAAATACTTCAATCAATCAATCAAAAGACTAGCAGATAACCCCGTCACCCTGCACACACACACACACGCACATGCACGCACGCACACACACACACGCACGAACGCACGCACGCACGCACAATGTGTGCATCGAGTCTCTGCACTGACACATAAAACTCCAAAAGCCTTACTCATGCATTGCACAGTATCACACAAACTGTAAGAGGCTTTCGCCTCCCCCGTGAAGTGTCGTCAAATAAAACATCATCTGCGCCAGACAACTAATCACTTGGCTCGTCTCGCATTCCATAAAAACGGCTGCTGTTTTTCATCTCACAGCTGTTTCCCTCTCCTCCTCCTCCTGCATCTCCTTTGTACCCACCACCACTCCCCCCCCCCCCCACCCCCCCTCTCCTCCTCCTCCTGCATCTCCTTTGTACCCACCACCACTCCCCCCCCCCCACCCCCCTCGACTTTCTTTTTCTGGGCTCATTTCTCTTCTTTTTTTTCCGTCCTTCTTTCATCTGCCAGCACCCTTCCTCTGTCTCTTTCACTCAAAATCTGAGCCCATCGGTTGCTTAGCACCACCTCTCACTCACGCGCACGCACGCACGCACACACACACACACTGTTATGTATCCTATGCTCTATTTTTAACCTATTAGATCAGTGAGGTGTTCAGCTGTGGCTGTGACTAGTTTTTTGTGCTTTTACCTGCCGTTCTCAGCTCCCAGGAGATTGGACACACACACGCACGCACACACACGCACGTACGCACACACACACAATGGAAGTGGTGGAAAGTAACTACTGTACACATACAAATATTGTACTTTTACTCCACTATAATTATTTGAAAACTTTAGTTACAGTAACTTTGTAGATTTACATTATTATTACACAACATACAGTAACGACTTCAGCCCTACAGTACATATATTTCGTTTATATCTACAAGCTCACAATGATGAGCAAAATACTTTTTTATACATTAAGGTTGGTGAGGGGTGAGTCCTGTGCACCTTAACTCCTTGGACGCCCGTTTCCCATAGGGGGCGGTATAGGTGCTGAGTGCCAGCCATATGCGCAACATGAGCAAAGAAGAGCAGGTCTTGTTGTTCTGTCTGAAACGAAAGCACTCATACCATAGACATATAAAGGTAGACGCCCCTTTCGGTTGTGGAGTGTAGGTGCTCAAGGGAGGGCAAAACATTTCCGAGATTCCTTGTGAAGCACCGCAGAAGCATGAGTGTGCGTCACAGAGCGTCTGATAAGGGGTCTGATAAGTCCCGGAAAAGATGCGCTGTGATTGGCCAGTAGTCACTTGAATGGCAGCGTGGAGTAGCGTGCCTTCTACTATTCTGGCCGTAATGTCACTATAAAGACGGCGTGTGCGTGTTCACGCACGTGCACAAGGGGATTTTGGCTGTTTCTTACATGGGCGCTAGCGGTGGCTAGCGACAAAGCTAAAATAAGGTACATTATATATTTTTAAACTCTGGATCAAGGCTATTTGATCAAATCTCGGGATCTTGTCCACGGCTACCTGTGCATTATTAAATTGATCTCGGGATCTTGGGTACAAAGGAGTTAACATCACAGTGTGTGTGTGTGTGTGTGTGTGTACGTCTGTCTGGCCGCCACCACTAATAGAGCAAAAACAGAGAGCTCTCTCCAATTTGCCAACCTCCAGCCAAAGTGTGTGTGTGCGAGCAGCAGAGAGCTCTTAGTGAAGCACCTCCCAGGAAGAGGTCGAGGCTTTAACAGTAGCTTTACCAGGCGGAAAACCCCAGTTTATGTGTCATCCAGCGAGAGTGTGTGTGCGAGGTGAGTCACTGCGCTTTGTGTCTATGTATATGTGTAAGCCTCAGCGAGCCATAATAATCATTGGTTTCATTACCACTCCATTTTATACTGTAAACACTCTTATGCCACTGAGAGCATACACAAGCCCCCCCCCCCCCCCTCCCCCTTTATTGGCAGCTAGTGTATTATAGTGGCGCGCGAGTGCATCGGAGCAACGGTAAGTGCATACGGTATGCATGCACTCTCACTCACACACACAGCCCTGCATACATTACAGTACCAGTACATAATACATGGAGGCGGCTGACCTTTGAGCGTGTATAGCAAGGCCCAGAGCATACTGTATACTGCACGTGCAGTAAGTACTATTCTGAGGTACTGTACTATACTTCACTTCAGTAGGTCACTTTACTGGAGCATTCCCAGTTTACCTGTATGTTTATTTATTTACATCTACTCCACTACATCTGACTGAGAGGCAAATATTGCTTTTCAAAAGATTTCCTTATACATTTTAGACCAGTGGTTCCCAAACCTTGTCGTGTCAGGGACCCCCAAATTGACACTAATTAGCCCGCGGACCCCAATTGAATAGATATGCCAGAGACCCCCATGAGAGAAGATCTTTATGGCTCTAGCAGTGATTCTCAACCGGTTTAATTTCAAGGACCCCCAGTTTGACATGAAAACTGTCTACAGACCCCCATTTAATGGCATTTCTATCTCTGAGATTACCGTTAATTTAACTCCATTTGGTTCAATTTGTACACTCTCAGAGTTAGAGAACCATAGGGCAATGTTCCCTCTATTTCTTTTTCGGTCTGAGCAAACACTCAAACCTCCTGAGCAGACATCAGCAACTACTGAGCAAACATACGTCACCTTGACACCAACTATCCAAACGTTAGATAATGCGAAGTGAGCGCCCCTCACTTCACACAGGTGTGATTTTTTTTCTTTTTTCAAAATGTATTTTGGTATACGAGTGAATCAATGAATAGTTACATAAGGTTACGCAAGTTACAACATTTTTATTTTATATCAAGGTGGTAGGCTAGCAATTTTAGAAATATTCAGTTATCAGTGGTTCTCAACCTTTTCAGGCTGTGACCCCCCCAAAGTAATCATATTTGAACTGGGGATCCCCCACCCAGACAAGCAACAGAATGGTTCCACAGATAAATATTGTGAAAATAGCCAATCTACAAGCTCGTTGTGAACTTGTAGATCGGCTATTTTCACCAGTTTGACCAGTTTTTATAGCATGGTTTGCTGATTACTTTTGATGCAGTAATGGTATTTTTTCTTTTAGAGCCTTTGAGGCATTATAAAAGTCTTAAAAGTCCTTGAATTGTCACTTCACTGTCATCTGGGGTCCCACAGGTTGAGAACGACTGGTATATGAATAGCCTACTCAATTGTGCATTACATGGGGGGCATGAGAAACCGTAAAAACTTTATTGGGACACACACACACACACACACACCCACACACTAAGACCGAGTTTGTTGGTGTGTCAACTCCTATAGTTTCTCAGATTGTCGAACGTCAGCAGCCCCTACTACGCCAGATATGAGCTATTATTATATGTAGCTCTACATAGCAGAGGGATTGATTGATTGATTGATTGAAGAAAGCTGTATTAACAGATTGGATAATTACAGAGAGAGGTTCCATATGGGACTAGACCGCTAGAGATTAATGTTAACTTCCACATGTTGTTTCATTCACAAGTACACTGGACTGCGGAGGCTTGTTGTGCTGTAGTGATAACAACAACGTTAGCTAACCAGCTAATGCGAAGCTAACGTTATTCCCCCTCTCCTTGTTGCGCACAGCCGCACTTCCATCCGTTCGCCTTTTAAATCTGAATGTCCCATCAACGCACGGGTCCAAGGCGCAACGCGATCTTATCTGGTTCTTGGGGTTTCACACACACTGCAGTGCTGCCTGCTCCTTACGTCTCCACCTAAGGTCCTCACTCGCCGCGCAGACGGCGCACTGGGCGCAGTATACACAGGAGGAGAGGAGAGGAGAGCAAAGAGTCAAAAAAGGAGGGGAGGAGACCTGTCTGTCGCCTCGCCTGTGTGTGTAATCTAAATAAACTGTGAAGTAAATAGAAATAAAGTGTGGGCAAATGTCGACTCGGGATAGGTATTATTACTGTAATGTAGATGATACTCGGGGGGGAACACCTTTTTATTTTAAAGAAAACTTTTTTTTACACCAGCGTCGGTGTCTGTGCGCGACAGATTTCAGTTGTGCGCGAGAGCATGTGCGGGCGCCATGTGCAGGCGCACACGGGCGCACGTTAGGGGGAACATTGCCATAGGGTCCATTTGGTTCCAAAATCTAATTTAACTGGGTACCCCCTGGAACTCCCTCAAGGACCCCAGGGGGAACCACTGTTTTAGACCACTGTTTCCCAAACACTGGTGTCAGGACCCATTTGTGGGTCGTGGACACATTAGTATAGGTCCCCTTAGTTTTTGTTTCCTACAATATTAGCACGTTTGGGACGTCCTCGGTTCTCCTCAGTCCTAAAAGGGCCTCTTTGGAGCCCATTGGATCCTGGTGGGCCTGTCCTGGACCTTTACCCCGACAATGAACCTCTTGACCTCTTAACCTGGTATCAGCGCTGTGAACATCCTGCGTCGAGTAGGAAAGACTAATCGGGAGGAGATGACTCTCTTTGTCCTCCTCATAATGAATAGATCCCACGTGACATCCTGTCTTCCATTCAGAGAACCATTTTCTACGGTCAGTGGCACACTGAGAGGCCCTGATGGTTAACCCCCCTTTAAAACCCATTTTGGACCCGACGACGATTCTACAAATCTCTAAATCCTGACAGTTTCCTGAAAAACCCTATGTTTCTATGTCAGTGATTCTCAAACTACTTCATGTCAAGGACCCCAGAAATGAAATTGGCCTCGTTTCACAGACGTAGTTAGTGTAATGCATGCAGTTGTCGTTGCTACGTATACATCTTGAAAACCATAATTGAAATTGTGCCCTTTGAAAATGATGTGAAACTGAAACAGACGGAGGCTAATGTATTTCTAAAGTGCATCAATTTGTGTGGACAAATAGTTTTTTGAAAACACAGATGCTCAAGTAACCTTCTATGCCTACACAGATCCTGAGGTCTCAAAAAAACACAGAACATTATAAAGGACACTTTCCACCCGGGTCACTCACTGTTTGAACTGTTGCCATCAGGCAGACGGTACAGAGTGCTCAAGTCAGGGACCAGCAGTAGACTCAGTAATAGCTTCTATCCCACAGCGGTATAGCCACACTAAATGCTGCTAAGACATGATCCACTGCAATTGTCTTGTCTTGTCTTGTCTTGTCTTGTCTTGTCTTGTCTGTCCTGTCCTGTCCTGTCCTGTCCTGTCCTGTTGTTGTGCAGTCTTCTCTTAAAGGCAATGTGGCATGGTGATTGGTTTCATTATTGTTAACGCCCCAAACCACACCTATGCATAATGGAACGGGATTTAGGCTGGGTTACAAGATAGCAGTTTTTACGGGGGAAAGTCCCCAAATTACAGATTTAGTGCCTCTGACGCAGGATAGGGCCGGGGGGGGGGAGCGCTGCTCTATAAATTACCTCAAATCTCCCAGCGAGCTATATTTAGAGGTGTCCGGTTTTGGAGGTACAGACACGGGCGGATCTCTCGTCTCCCCGCACCCCATCATGCTTGGATACTGTTGCTAAGCATGGTGGATCGCCTGCCGTCACATGGTGCAGCCAATAGGCATGTGGGAGTAGCCGTCACTGGTGCAGCCAATAGGCATGTGGGAGAAGCCGGCGGTTTCTAAAAACAGCATTCCATATTACACAGGCATTATAATGAGAGAGGCTTCATCAGTGTTCTCTCCAAATGTCAGAGCAGCCTTAATGATCTGTGCGCGCTCCACACGCACGCACACGCACACGCACACGCACACGCACACACACACACAAATCTTCTTCATTTTTTAAGATATTCTTTTTGCGGCTTACGCCTTTTATTGGTTTTTTGAAGGGACAGACAGTAGGCTGACAGGAAACGGGAGAGAGATGGGGGAAGACATGCAGTAAAGGCTGTGTCGGGCTCGGGAGTCGAACCCGCGGCACACTGCGACTGGATTACCAGTCGGGTGCCCAGACGGTTACGCCACCGCCTGGGCACACACACAAATCTAATATAACACACAGCAGACAGACACATACACTCATGATGTGCACGAGTACACAACTGCACACATTTGCGTTGTTTACGTAAACACACACGCACACGCACACACACACACACACACACACACACACACACACACACACACACGCACATACACGCACACCCACACACACACACCCACACACACTGTTTTGTACCTGCTCAATATTTTCCCGTAATCTCTCTTTCCTTTTCTCTGATCAGTCATCTATGCTAATAATGATCTAATTTCCTCAGTCTCATCTTTAATCTCTTTCCTTCCATCTTGCAGTCCCTCCATCCCCCGTTAGTACATGATGATGATAAAGCAATGGTTGGTATTGCAGAATAATTATTCAATATAATGTACTATACTGTAATTACGGTTGCTTAGTGCCTAACCCTTATATTTCACCATCGCATAATATACATGGCGATATTTGATAGCATGTAATAAGAGCTTAGATGTCTCCATTAGGCCTGGTTACCTAACCCTAGTTATGGTCCAGCTTTTATACTCCACTACATCTATTTGAAAACTTTAGGCACTATAGTTAACTCTGTAGATTTAGATAATTATTACAAAACATATATTAACCACTTCGGCCCTATATACATTTCGGCTATTTGAAAATAGCAGATCTACAAGCTCACAATGTGTCGCATCGCGATCTCCTAAAAATGACTATGACTAAATGATGTTTTATTCAAAAGACTAAAAGTAAATCATAATTTGCTGTCTGCACTCTGTTGAGTGCTGCTCCAGGGACAAGGTACAGTAGGGAGCTCTCCATGGTTCTGATCAGATGGGCATACTTCCTCGTTTGGTATATTGTGACATTGTGAGGTAAAGACGGATTGTAACACCCGATCCCATTCAGGTATGCGGTCAGTCCAATTAAGGCACTTTGACTAATCCTATCCCATCCTATCCTGTGTTGCGTGAGCAGAGCGCAAGTACCGTTTTCTAGTTTTGACTCATGCTTCTTGTTTTTAGACAGTGGGGGAAATGTCTGTGGAGCGAAAAGGAGAAAAGAAAAGGGCCCCTGATGCCCAAGGGCTGCTCGTTGTGAAGTGGAGGAAAAATGTAAGAAGTGAACCAAAGTGAGAGACACACACACACACACACACACACACACACACACACACACACACACACACACACACACACACACACACACACAATATGTAAAGAGCAACAGACAGACAGAGAGAGCGAGAGATGGGGGGGGGTGGGTTATTAAAGGGCGAGACCTCAATAGAGGACAAAATGAGCAAACGGAGGAAGACTCAAGCAAAAGGAGAGAGAGAGAGAGAGAGAGAGAGAGAGAGAGAGAGCGGGAAGGATGGGGGGGTAAAGGGGGAGGGGGGGGTAAGGCTTACAAACGGATGAACATGCCGGTCGGTCGCTGCTCTTGGTGCAATGCAGACAGCATCGCCATGGAAACGGGATGGAGGGAGAGTGCCAGGCAGCAGATGTGGAAGAGGAGGAGGAGGGGATTGGAGAGGAAGGAAGAAGAGGTGGCCACTTCAGAACGGCGAGATTAGATGAGAGAGGCGTGGCGGGCTAACGAGGAACCGACCCTGCTGAATCGCTACTTAAACCACTTAAGACTCCTGGCCTGGGCCGGCTTAGCGGTCCAGGCACCTTGGATGGTAATCCAGCATGACAGCAGGCCGGGGTCCCGATCCCGATGAACTTTGCTGTGGTTCTTCCCCCCCCCATCTGTCTACCCATTTCCTGTCAAGCTACTGTATAGCTATCAATAAAGGCAAAAAGCCTCAAAAATATCGTTAAAAAAAACACTTACACCCCAGCAGCGTGTGTCCCGAAATTACTTGTGGGGAAAGCTTTTTGCCGAAAAGTAGCAAATGGACAGAGCTCACGACGCGCCGCGAGATTCGGTCGATCTGCAATTTTCCCGTGAAAGCTTTGCCCACAATAACGGAAAACACAAAAGTAGAGATGGACTCTGACTCGACCACATGGGGTTTGAGGGGTTAACCACCTCTATACTAGTCCAAATGGAACTGAGTTACACTGTACTGTAATGGCTCTCTGCGCCAAATTATTTTGCCGAAAATAGCTGATCTTGTTTTTTGTTTCAATATCTCATTTACTTAATCAGTGTATGTACGTATCAGCAGTGTCGGGTATACAGGGTTGGGACCCGGAACCGGAGGAAACCGATACGACATTGAGGAACAGGAATCGGGTTCCATCCCATTTGGAACGGTTCCCGGGAATCGATTTATCACACTGTCAGAGCTGGTACATGTATGTGGAAATAATAATAATAATATCTAATATGTGGGATGTGTAGTTCTAGTTACAGCAGATGTAGGGGGTGGGTGGGATGTGTAGTTCTATAGTTACAGCAGCTGTAGGGGGTGGGTGGGATGTGTAGTTCTATAGTTAGAGCATCTGTAGGGATGGGGTGGGGGGTTGGGGTGGGTGGGTCGGCGCCGGCCTTCTCAGGTGGCACCACTGTCTGGGATGATGAGGCTAGACGTTGTCATGGCAGCCGGCGAGAGCATGGCGCTTGTGATGGGTGGGAAACTAGCCACTCAGACACACACACACACACACACACACACACACACGAACACACCGACACACGCATGCACGCACGCAAAGAGACGTTTGTATTATACTTGTGGGGACTTCAACATTTTAGGACAGCCAGTTTATTAATGCCATTTTTACGACAGCGCGTACTGTATATAATGCAACGTGAGCCATAACTCCGACCCTGACCTCTAAAGCCGGAATTGTAGGCTTTCATTTTTCCCCCCTTTATTTTTATTTTTAACAAAAAAACTGACATTTCTCTTGCGAGCACCAGGAAGATAGTACTCACATTGACGGTTTCTCAAATTCTACTTCTCACAAGTATCGTAATACAACTACAAACACATGCACGCGCGTTGCACACACATACACACACTCGCACAGCCGCACACACACACACGCACACACACAGAGGCACATGCAGGGACCACACATACATGCATGGGCACACACACAGGATATATTCTTGAGTGCCGGATTATAAATAGGCAGCAGTAGCATCGCTGGGGCCCGTCGTTCTCATCTCCCTCCCCACTCATCTCCTAAAGGGGTGATTTATACTTGGATGCACGCTGGTGTTGCACGCCCAGAATAGCCGATTCGCGAGCTCACAACACGTCACAGCGAGACACGCGGTGAGCTTGTAAATTGGCAATTTTTGGTGCACGACGTGCCGCGCAATGGAGTATAATCAGGCATAAGATTCTCACTCACCCCTCTCTGCCTCTTGTTTCTATCTCTGCCAAATATACAAATTCAAAGGAGTTTTATTGGCATGAGAAAACATACGTTTATATTGCCAAAGCAAGTGACAAAATATGATAAAGCCGGGGAACGAATAGGGAACGTATAGTCGAGGGGTTACAGAACTATGTCACATTGTGTCGTTTTACGTCGGTTGCTCTTCACATGCTAAATAGAGCGTTGCAGCCTTGTCCCCTTTCATGACGGGCCCAGGAAATAATTCCAGATGCATTTTTCCCATAGACGTTTCAAAAAGTATTTATTTAAAGATCTGTAAGCCTCAAATAAAGCCAACTTGATAGAAAGTAGCCATTTGTTTGGCCCAAAATATTGTGTTTGTTATGATTTGTCACGATCCGAGTTGGCTTTCTCCGCGGCTTTAAATAAATACTTTTTGCCATGTCTATGAGAAAAAAGCATTGGGAATTATTTCCTGGGCCAGTCGTCGTCATGAAAGGGGACGGGACTGCGACGCTCTATACAGGGTATGAAGATTTTTTTTAAACAAATAGGAGCAATCTTTTGCAGTCACTTTGGGACAAATACCATCTACCAGTCTATCAATGTTTCTGTCTGTTAATTCTTGTCCATTACTCTCTCTCTCTCTCTCTCTCTCTCTCTCTCTCTTCAGTGCAGTACGATTCAATCCAATCCAATTTGCATTATTAGCATCATAGCATGTGTTGCCAAATCACAATTACAATTATAAAAGACAAAGTTAGATGATCAAAAAAAAAATCATAAAATGCTCTGCACCCCCCACCCCCCACATCCCTCATCATATCAAGTGGCTGTGTTTGCTCCCTCTTCATTTTAACAGCCAATAGGGATGATGCCGGTGCCTGTGGTTGTCATGGCGATGATACGGGCACACAGCGGATCCTTAATGAGCTCGGAGTCGTTCAGGGCAATGAAGCAGGATGCTTCTCTGCGTGTGTGTGCGTGTGTGTGTGTGTGTGTGTGTGTGTGTGTGTACAGCCTCTTGTTTAATGGGTGTGTTCGTTTAATGCAGCGTGCGACGAATGTTTACGTCAAACATAGACAGTAGTCAACAGTATTGTCAGTGCTTGCAGACTGGAGCACCCAAATCCAACCATAGCCAGCGGTGGAAACAAGTACTTACGTTGTTTACTTATATCAATACTAACTGCAATGCAGAAATGCTCCGGAAATACGGTGGAATTCAAAATGTACTTGAGTAAAAGTATAAAAGTATTTTTAAAGTTCTTAAGTTTAAGTTTTTAAGTTCTGTGTATACTATATGAAGTTCCAGTTTTCATTTTGGCATATAGATTGTGATTGCATCGTCTCTCGTCTATGAAACGGTATCAAGCGAAAAGTTCGGATTAATTAAATACCGGTAGGCGAAATAACATTGGAAATGACACCTGTTGCTTCCTTAACATATAGCCTTCAATTCATCCTTTGTCAGGTCGCGCCCATGGTTGTGCCCCTCTTCGCACCCATTGGTTGCCGTTTCATGGTTGGACCAAAATATTCTCTCTCCATCCAAAACCATGTTTTTCAGTTGCTTCGTATTGCTATTCTGTGCATTCAATGCTTATTTTAAACTTGGTGTCAGTAATAAGGAACATCACAGGTGCAGCATGGTGACTGGGCATATCATGTTTGTTTTTAGTTTTTTCCAAAGATGATGTTTTAGCAAATTCAACATGGCGGAACCAGGGCGGAACAAGGCAGAAAGAGCCTGCTGGTTAGTCAGTCAGGGACCAATCAGAAGGCTGACAAATGGTGAATTGCCTTTCAATAAAACCACATTTGGTTTTTATTGAAAGGCATCATCTATCTACGTGTTACTGATTATGGGGAATTTTATATTATTGTAATCCATTAAAGAGGGAGTGCCACAATTTTTGTATTTTTCCAGTTTTTCATGTGTCTATGAGGTGACAGTACTTCATTAGACACCCTGGAGTCGTTTTTATGTAACGAGCCAATGAAATAAACAGTAATATAGTGAGGGAAATGCACGGTTCCCATAGTTAACTGCGACCTTTGGTCGCAATTAGTGTGTCACGGTGTGCTATAAGGACAGCCTTGCCTTCATACCGCCAGGAATCCTTAACGCTGTGGCGGCTCTGCTCCAAATCGGAATCACGTCGTACATTCATAGTAAGTGGGTGCAACAAATGTCACCATTTTGTTGCCAAATGTGATTTCCACACCAAATTACGCACAAATGTGACCAGATTTGACTGAGAGCCTGCCATCGTGCAACCTCCAGCTTTTCACCAGAGGAGAAAAACTTAATTCATTTACATTTTATCCAAAATTTGTTAATAGCACAGGCAGACTCTTCACATACTAGAGGATGTCTGAAATAAATATCAGAGCTGAAATCTCTTCATGTACATATGAAATAAATACTTGCATATGTAGCTAGGTGTAATGTTAGAGACCACAGAAGTGAACCTTTCAAGCCTGTTTTCTCAACTCTGTGTTTTCTGCAAGACATTACTCTATGCCACATCTCCAAAACTGATGGTTCAAGGTTAGCTTTATTGTCCCTTGCGGGAAATTGGCTTGCAGCCAGATAATAGTAAAGAAATACACACAACAAACAACATTCAAAACAAGACTAAGATCTAAGGACAGGGCACTAGAGGCAGAGAATTCATGAATAGAATAGAAGAGTAAAGTGCTATCTGCTGTTCAGCAGCTGAGGGCAACAGTTCAGACCTAAGTGGGTGATCCGAGACCTCCAGGAGGGAGGAGGCTCTCTTAAGCATCCTCCTCCTGTTCTCCCAGAATCATGGCCACTTTGACGAGGCTGCTGAGCCTGTTCTTGTTCGCCAGGGTCAGATTACCGTACCAGGCAACCATACAAAACATGATAACATATTCAATAAAACTTCTATAGAAAAGAGTGTGGGTCAAACTGAACAACCAATATGTCAATTTGAAGCTATGATTCCCTGCTTTCATATGACATGCATGTTTGTAGGCCTGAAGAGATTTTAAGCTGTATGGCTTTAAACCCGAGAGTGATAGAGGTTGAGAGAGAGAGACATAGACACAGAGAGAGACAGAGAGAGAGGAGGAAGGGAGGGATGGAGGATAAAGGGGCAAACAGCATCAGCAGCATAGTACTGTATACTGTGTGTGTGTGTGTGTGTGTGTGTGTGTGTGTGTGTGTGTGTGTGTGTGTGTGTGTGTGCGTGCGTGCGTGCGTGCGTGCGTGCGTGCGTGCGTGCGTGCGTGCGTGCGTGCGTGCGTGTGTGTGTGTGTGTGTGCGCCTGCGTGTGTGTGTTAGTCACATGAACTTGTAATTCAACATGCCCTCTCCTGACCTGAGTCACCCTTCGTCCTGCCGTTTCATTCAAGAGATACATGCACAGTACACGTGACGTGCACACAAACACACATACACAAATGCAAACCTAGCAGAACTACATATTCACATTCTTTAACCGACAGTTTATCTTCTGAGGAACAGGAAAATGGTCCTAACAATGTCTATATCTTGTGGGGTCCATACAAGTCCATACAAGTATAGTAATTCAAGGACACGCACGTACGCACAGTTGCACACATGCGCGCGCGCACACACACACACACACACACACACACACACACACACACACACACACACACACACACACACACACACACACACACACACACACACACACACACACACACACACACACACACGACATGGAATGTCAAAACAGGTCAGCTCCATACATGAAGATCTAAGGGTTTGAGCTCCATATACAGTATACAGATTTAGGTGATGATCCAGTCTTCTCCATGTATGGTTATCCAGGGTAAGATGAGGACATTGTCGTGATCTTCATATATATGGAGATGGCCATATAGGGTCTTCATGATGTCACGAGGCGTAACCATATGTGACCATATATGGAGACGTGATGTCACGAGGCATGACCATTATATGGAGGCATGTGTGGGTGACGGCCGGACGGAAACGCAGGTTTTCATTGTAAATGTGACCTACAGTCACAATAACACATGTAATAATATGAGGAGCGACAGCCCCGCCCCCCCGCTATTCATTTCAATAGAAGTTGCTCAGAGACGTTTTGAAGGACCCGGAAGACTGAGGAAGCATCGATATGATTGGTTGGCTCCTATGATAGTACCCCTCAAGCATCGATATGATTGGTTGGCTCCTATGATAGTACCCCTCGAGCATCGATATGATTGGTTGGCTCCTATGATAGTACCTCGTGCTGTTCATGTAGTACCTCTACGTCACGAAATGCATTCATGAATTTAAAGGGATATTTCACTTAAAAACAATATATATAAATAACTTTGCTCATTTTATCGTTTACTCAGGCTTATGTGAACACCCCGGATGGTTTTTTAACCCTGTAACACCCGGATATATTTCTACTTGCAAAAAAGAGATTTCAACCTTACTACTACTTTGTACTACTAGTTGTTTAAATATTTGATATTCATTTTAGCTGCCCTGCCCCCCTTCCTATACAAACCTATTGTAACTGTAGATTCATCGAAAACACCCGTCCTTCTTTCTGGTGACTGATAGTGTCCATCTAATACGTGAGGGGCCGTGGTTTTTCATTTACTGTTTTTTTTTAGATTCTTAGATCTTTTAGATTTTTCAGTCTCAAAGGGATGGACGATGTGCTTTTTCCACCACTGTTCCATTTCTCCCCCCCCCCCCCCCCCCGTACGCAAAGAAAGGCAGAGGTCACACGTGAGACTAGTGTGATAAAAGGAAGATTTTATCACACTAAAGGGGAGGTGAGTGGAGGATGAGTGGTGAATGGAACCAGTGCTAAAAGGAGCAGAGAGAAGAGAAGAGAGACAAGACTCTGAATGTGCCCGTGTGTGTGTGCCCGTGTGCCTGTGTGCGTGCGTGCGTGTGCGTGTGTGTGTGTGTGTACAGCACAGCAGTGGAAACATAAGTGATATACAGTCCTTTAAAAGTGAAACCATACAGTGAATGAGCATGTTTTCCTGTCCCTGTCTCTTCCCTACATAGTTATACAACAGGTGTGAGTGACTCAAGGTCAAGGCTACCATTGGCAGATGAGAGGACGACCAATGTTTTGAATTTGCTTATGTTTTTACAAAAAAGAAGTGCCCAAATTACATATTTTGGCGCTTTGATTTAGAAGACACATTTTCAGCCGACACACAATCATGCAGAGACAAGCCTCTTCAGGTTGACCGTTATAGACTAGTAGAATTAAACAGATATACTTAGAGCATAATCTTTCAAGAAAAAAATATTGGAAACAAAGCATAAAAAACAACCAATCATCAACAACGTCTCTAACCGATTAAAAATAAGTGAAATATACGTCGTTGCCTTGTGACTGTACGAAACGCCCTGGAAAAGTATCTCAGGCAAGCTGTTGCCAGTAGCAACAAATTGACTGTAACCAATACAGTCACACACGCCCCGCAGATACACTGTAACCAATACACACATGTAGCAGAACACGCCCCGCAGATACTGTACACTGTAACCAATACACACATGTAGCAGAACACGCCCCGCAGATACTGTACACTGTAACCAATACACACATGTAGCAGAACACGCCCCGCAGATACACTGTAACCAATACACACATGTAGCAGAACACGCCCCGCAGATACACTGTAACCAATACACACATGTAGCAGAACACGCCCCGCAGATACACTGTAACCAATACACACATGTAGCAGAACACGCCCCGCAGATACACTGTAACCAATACACACATGTAGCAGAACACGCCCCGCAGATACACTGTAACCAATACACACATGTAGCAGAACACGCCCCGCAGATACACTGCCACAACAATGGTAAATGGTGCATTTATATAGCGCCTTTATCCAAAGCGCTTTACATAGATTGTGCATTACATTCACCCATTCACACACACATTCATACACCGATTGCGGCGGAAGCCATGCAAGGTACCAACCAGCACATCGGGAGCAATTTGGGGTTCAGTGTCTTGCCCAAGGACACTTCGACATGTAGACAGGAAGAGCCGGGATTCGAACCGCCGACCCATGGATCATTGGACGACCTGCTCTACCTCTTGAGCCACAGTCGCCAACAACAACACAGTCGCCAACAACAACACTGGTCCTTAATGCTTTAATGCTCTGGCAGACTCTCTGTGTCGCCTTGCCCTTTTCTGTTTGTTTGTTTGTGTCTATCAGTTCCACCCCCCTACACACACACACACACACACACACACGCACACACACATTCCGTCTCTCTCTCTCTCTCTCTCTCTCTTATAGACTATTCATTAACTATCGGGGTGCAGTCCTGCCTCAAGGTTGATATCACTATCCAGATATCGTGGCGTCCTCAATTCACCCCTCACAGGGCACTCTTATACTGTACATATTATACATCGTCATACATCACATTCCGTGCTCAGCCAATCAAATCATCACAAAAGTCACAAAATATCACAATCATCACAAAAAAATCATCGCTATGGGATGATCAGCCAATCATCAGCCAATGTTTGTGTTCACACAGACCCACAAAGCTGGGCATATAGGAGGGGATAGCGCCGCTCAAAAAGATGTCACAGGCCCGGGCCGGCCTAGCGGTCCGAGCACCTATAGGCTGCTAATCTAGCACTGACAGCGTGCCGTGGGCTCGACTCCCGATCCCTGACAACCTTTGCTGCACGCCACTCCCCATCGCTCCCCCCTTTTCCTGTCAGCTTACTGTACAGTGTACACTATCAAATAAATATAAAGTCTAATTTATTTCGTCTTGCCCTAAAAGGTCTCTGTGTATTAACTAGTTTTATACCCGCCCTCTGTATACAAGTGCTGGAAGAGTGATTTTGCCATCTGGATCTCCACTCATGGTTCCTCCAACGATATTTTGCCATTTCTGGCGACAGACGCATGAGGAAGTGTGTGCTATCTCTCACCATGAGTTAAAACAAGCAGCTTCTGGTTGTGTTTGTAGTCTCTCAGAGAGGGATTATAGAGGTGACCTTCCTAAAGCAAACAAAACCTTTCTTCAAAACTACCCGTGATGATGGTATGCTGAAAATAAAACAAAATGAATCACAAGCACCATGTAAACACAGGTTGTATCGGTGACTTCTATGGTGACGAATAGCTACTGAATTTAGAAAGTCTTGGAGGTGCAAGAAGTGCATTCCCTTTGGCAAGGGAATGCATTAATTGTTCCGCTTTCTCTGCAGTTACATCATTTTGTTCGTTTTTGGAACGAAGCATGCCGCAGCTGTGGGAACAGGACAGCTCCATATATGGACCACAGGCAGGGGCCCTGTCCAGATCCCGGGCAGAGGCCTTTTGGGGCGGTTCTGGACCAACAACGGGCAATGCACTCCCTGTGGGGGTGTGGAACCTGTGTATCGAATTTGAAGTCGGTGAGGCGAACGGTTCTCGAGTTACGTGCATTACAATGTGTATGTGGTGCATATACTGAATCTCTTGTCCACTAGTCCCTTCCTAAAATGTTATAGGTTTTTAGTTTTTAAGTATAGTTTTTATTTGTTGACGAAATTGTCAATATATTTAATCTTAGTTTTAGTCATCGTAGTTTTCATTAAAAAAAAACTACTCTTAGCGAGGCAAACAAAATGACCAATAAAAAATAAAAAATAATAATGTCAGGTCTCAATCAGATCCCATATTTAAAATCAAACAAGACTACTTCTTCATATACTGTACATTGTATTTGTACCTACCTATTATCTGTTGACCGAGCGACTGCAACAATGCACCACTTCCTTCTTTTGTCATAAAAAACGAGGCATTCTTTAAGCTTGGTATTGACATGGTCGTATGACAAAGTATATAAATGAGGCTTTAGTCTTATTGTCTATATCCTTCTTGTCTCGTCTAGCTGTAGCTGGCTGCTCGTCTGTCAGTCGTCATGTCCATCTGTCCCCAGGACTGTCTCTGAATAGTTCAAGTCTGCTTGTCTGTCTCGGGCAGTCCTACTGTTGCATGGGACAGTCCTTTTTGCCTCTTGCTGGCGTACGGCACCATCCGTTGAGAAAAGAACAGATTAGGGGAGATAACTTTCTCTCCGTTCAAACATCACTGGACCACACTCGGTAAACAGCTTTGTTTGTCTCCCGGAATACTGTAGCTTAGAGAGGATTAACCCAGGAGGAGATCGGCAGAAATGCCCTATTCTTGGTAAGCGTAACGCAATCTCGTTAGGAACTTTGCACAAGTGCTCGGGAGAGTCGGGACATCACACCTAGAATAGCGAGATTGGATTTGATCGCACTACCCGGGGCAGTGTTGTTTTTTACAGCAGATTTTTATTTTAGTTTTAGTCATAGTCTTTTGAATAGTTTTCATTTAGTTTTAGTCACATTTTAGTCACCTGGAATGTTTTAGTTTTAGTCGACTAAATATCGATATAAAGATTTTAGTGCGATGCGATGATGCTTGTAGATCGGCTATTTTCAGCATGTAACAAATATTGTAAAATGATCTCTTGTCCACTAGTCTCTTCCTAACATTTTAGTCTAGTTTTTATTTGTTGACGAAATTGTCAGTATATTTAGTCTTAGTTTTAGTCATCATAGTTTAGTTTTTATTTAGTTTCCATTTAGTTTTCGTCAGTGAAAAATGGTAAATGTCGACGAACATTTTTCGTCTTAGTTTTAGTCGACGAAATCGACACTGACCCGGGGCAAATTCATTTGAGCTCGCCTCAGACAATCCTCAGACTAAATTCTGTTCCCCATCCCACCTCTCAAGCAGAGTCAAATCACAAACTGCTGTGGAAATTAGGATGCCGATAATATAAAGACAATGCATTTGACGAACACAGAAGAAGTTAACCCACAAAAAAAATACGGAAATCCTGTCATTTTGGATTTTCGCGTTGCGTCAAGCAAGCTTGTACATCTGGTATTGCTGATTTAGAAGACATTTGTAAATCGGTCTCAATGGGTTCATTTAGTTCCCGTCCCACCTCTCCAGCTGGGACAAATCACAGAGGAGCTCGATAATATAAAGACAATACATTTGACGAACAAAACTATAGAAGTAGTTCAAGGAAAGTTAAAGATAAAGGGAGAGGAGATGAAATGAGAGATGAGAGCAAGAACGGCTGCTGAGAGGAGAGGAGAGGAGAGGAGAGGAGAGGAGAGGAGAGGAGAGGAGAGGAGAGGAGAGGAGAGGAGAGGAGAGGAGAGGAGAGGAGAGGAGAGGAGAGGAGAGGAGAGGAGAGGAGAGGAGAGGATACTGTGATTTTGTGCCAGGCAGCTCTGTGGTGTTTTGCCAGCTGAGAACATCTAAATTTAGAAAGCCTCCTCCCTCAACCCATTCTTCCCCTCTTCTCCTCCTCACACTCCTCTACCCCCTTTCTCCTCCATTGTACGTGCTCCCTTCATCGCGAGGAGCAGAGAGACATTAGAAGCCCTCATGGTGAACATATCCACATCTCTCCCTGCGTTAGAAAAGTGTCAGCTGCGCCAAGCTCTCTGCGTGTGCATTAATGCGTTTTTTGTGTGAATTTCTGCTTGCGTGTAGATGTGCTTGCTTGTGTGTGCGTGCGTGCGTGCGTGAGTCATCACAAAACGGATGCATGCTTGTTGTGTACAATACATATCTGAGTACATGTGTTGCACAATTCATAGGCCATATGGCCACTATGTCAGAGCTGGCATGGGAAGACGTGGCAAGCAACGTGGCAACATTATTTTAACTGCTCATTTCCCACTTTTTCATCATCCTCTCCTGCAAAACAAGCCACAATATCTAACCAGTCTGCCATCAGCTTCTGTCTCAACCTTTTTGATTTCAAGGACCCCAAGATTGACTTGCATTATATTAGGGCCAGAGAGAACAAATGTGTTCTCTCAGGGACCCCAGTCTACACCGTAAAATCCCGTATACCTATATTTAACTCTGAAACTGATGGAACCAAGTGGATCCGTACGGGTCCAATTGGATTCATGTGTACACTCTCAGATATATTTTGAACCCCTGGTGGTCTAATTACCGATTTTACAATGTAGGCGTTTTGTATCTTGTCCAGAGAGTGACTTACAAGTGCAAGTCTGTGTAATGGAGTGACGTTGTAGGACTCCCTTTTTTTGGTCTCTGCAACAACATTTTTTCAGATGGGGTTGGCAGACAAATGACATATCATTCTGGGGCTCCTTGACATGAAATAGTTTGAGCACCACTGGTTTTTCAGAAAACTGTCGTGATTTAGAAGACATTTGTAGAATCTGGTCTCAGGTCTTGATGATTTAATATGCTGAGATCATCAGGTAAGCACAGTAAGGTAATTGACCTGCCCTGAATATGAAGCGACTATGCTCTTAGCTATTGAGAGTATGCCTATCCTAGAGTCCGACCCGTAGACATCTGTTGTAGAATAAAGATAAAGAATGTATATAAAATGGAAATTTGTCTTTGGCACAAGGCACAAATTTGGTTGATTTGGAGACTCTAGAAAACAACATGAGAACAAGAAAAATGATGGAAGTAACGTCGCCATGGCAAAAACAAAAGAGTCTTGTGACTTTTCAATGGGTCCGGACTGAGGCACACAGAATAGCATCTTCTCTATACCCTTACACATGTGTAACTCGTTCCTGAAGCATCCTTACTGAGAGAGCAATATAATACATTTCAGTTTAAAAAGACATAAGACTACCATCATTAAAACCCATTCTGGATGGGAACCCCTTTTGGTGTTTTAACTAAGCATTATGTTATACTTTAGCTATTGAAAAATAGCAGATCTACAAGCTCATAGCGCGCCACCGAGTGGCACGCTACGAGCGTGTAGGTCTGCTATTTTTGAAAAATCATAAAAATGCGGCATAAATCTTTGTATAAGTCTTTATATTCTTTCAGAATACTTTTTTTTATTTCGATGTCAGGCCTAAATGGGTTAAAGGGATTGTGACATTAAAAAAAAGGTTTTGGAATTGTTCTTATTTTTTTTAGGTTTTCTAATCTCAATTGCACCCAAAAAACATGAACTTTTAACATTCAGTAGATTTTCTGTGATCTGGGGTTTTCTGGCTCAAACAGGTGCTCTGATTTGCCGGCAGTAAGTGACATCACTTACTGCAAATCTCATATATGTCAATGGGATTTGCCAGCAGATGTCACTGTTTCACTGTGTTGCCTGTTTTCATTGTAGCTCAAAAGTAGCTCCAACCCCCAAAGAAAACTTCAGACCACAGAAAATCCAATGAATGTTCAAAGTTCAGGTTTTTTGGGTGTAATTGAGGTCATAAAACCTAAAGGAAAAAAGAAAAATAAATGAAAATGAATGTCATAAAACCTTTAAGAATACAGCATATTATAATTTAGGCTACACAAAGATTCAACAGCAGCGGAGCATATTTCAGCGGAGCATATTTCAGCAGTGGAGGCTGCTGAATATATACAGTATATATTCAGCAGTGGAGGCAGCTAAATATATACAGTATATACTGGAAGAACACAGACTGGATTGGCTGATCCGGATCTTCAAAATGTTCAAATAGTAAAAATCAACACGAAGTCAACATTTATATTTAACCCATTTTGGGCGGGCACCCCTTTTGGTGTTAGCATTACGTTATGCTTTAGCTATTGAAAAACAGCAGATCTACAAGTTCATACGAGCTTGTAGGTCTGCTATTTTTGAAGAACGACTGACATTTTTTTAATCTGATCTCAGGTCAGAATGGGTTGATCAGACACAGTGTGTGTCCAGTGGAAACCTCGTTATGAATCTGATCTCAGGTCAGAATGGGTTAAAAACTAAAAATGCTGTGCCGGCTTTGTAATGTCGGATACAATGGAAGGATAGGTTCAGTATGACACCAGCACGGTTCAGAACGACCCTGGCTGACAGAGACTCATTAGGAGGATCTAAGCCCTCTAACACACGTTGGTTATATATATAGTCCGACGGGCATTAGTCCGACAACGCCGCCGCTCCAGACATGCGACATGGCAGGTTACAACTAACTCGTGGGTGGGTTAAAACTCTGCCCCGTGGCTCCCGACATGTGTAGCAGGTTACAACTAACTCGTGGGTGGGTTAAAACTCCGCCCCATGGCTCCCGACATGTGTAGCAGGTTACAACTAACTCGTGGGTGGGTTAAAACTCCGCCCCGTGGCTCCCGACATGTGTAGCAGGTTACAACTAACTCGTGGGCGGGTTAAAACTCAGCCACGTGGCTCCCGACATGCGTGGCAGGTGAAAACTTCCTTTGAGGTTAGGTTTAGGGTTTTGGGTAGGGTGTCGGACTAATGCCTGTCGGACTGTTAGTAATTATACTTCGGACCAAACACATGCACCCCGTTCATGCAGAGGTCAAAACCAACACAACATATAGGCACGCACGCACTACAAAGCACACAGACGGCTGAGGACGGGCTGTAGACAGACAGGAGAACGTCCTGACAGAACGACCTGACACGGCCACACAAGGCCACAAGCAGACCTTCAGTCTGACTCACGGCACTCCGACTACAGCGCTCAGAAAAGAACACTACGTCCCAGTGATTCACTCACCAGAGAGAGGCGACACAAACATACAGTACACACACACAGGAGCGCGCGCACACACACACACACACACACACACGCTCATCATGCATGTATACACATTCACAAACAAGGGGATTTTTTTTTATAAACACACAAACACACACGTGCGCTCGTAAACTGTAGGCCCTAAGGAAGGTCACAGTCACTGTGAAAGAGCAGCCTCTGTCAGAGTAATGTAAGCTGTTCAACAATACACATTCATTGTATTGTTGCTGACTGTATTGTATTTGTAACAGGTTGATTCTCAGTCCCACAGAAGGTGCACATTCTGCTGTGACATGTGAATCTAATATACTTGTGTTTATCTATGCAGATGCTGTCATTGGGAAGCTGCCTTGATTGCCTGAAGAGAGCTCTGATTGATTGCTTTAGGGGGAGCATCTTGGGTGTTGCTAAATGCTTTGTGATTTGCTGACTGCTCAGCCAGGGGTGGAGTCTATATAAAGGGAAAATGGTTCAGTAGAGACTGGGCTGCCATGGGGAGAGGTTCTGTTGTTTGAGTTCTTCCTTTTCTTCAGTTGTTTCACCTATAGTGGGGTTCCGTCTCCATGTTAAATTTAGTTGTCATTTACAACTCATGTAAAAGTTTCACTTTCAGTACTAATTTGAAGGTGAGGGTCTATAGAACCATTTTGGTTCGAGTGGCAATCACCAAAATAAAATAATTGGCCTATAGGGGGCGTAGTCAGGTGCCAACCCCCATCAGCCCTACCAAAATATGTAAACTGTTGTAACTTTTGATTAAATTATCCAATCTGAACATATGATATATGTATGGATTCACAATCAGGAGTAGCATTTGGTACTTAAACCTTATTACACATATAATATTTGTTTCCACCCAGTATTGGTGTAAATACACAAAAATAGCAGGAAAAACGAGCTAAAAACTAGTAGTCCCTAGACAGACCGTCATTTACAACTCAACAAAAGTTTAACTTTCACTTCTAATTTGTAGATAATGACCTATAGAGCATTTTAGTTTGAGTGGCAAGTCTACAAATTAAAAATATATATATTTTTGCCAAACTTCCAAAATGGCCAAAATCGGAATTATGTTTATTTGAAAGATGTCTTAATTTTCTTATATTGCTGTTTTTTCTTTGTTTTTCTTGCTATATCAAGTTAATCCTGTGTGAGGAATCAACTGGATTTCAAATATTAATGTTTTGAATAATCTGATATAGAAACAAAATAAAGACGGCTGCCAATGTACATTTAATTACTACATTACGCCTAACTTCTATCCTGTAACCTGTTTAACCTAGAATGGTGATGTTGGTGCCTATACCTATGTTATCATGAATGACTAATTTGTATAAAAACAAAATACATATAATAGGACAATATATAATATTTCACACAAATGAGACAATGCAGTACATATGTGGGGAACTAAAGTTAGATATTGGAATATAATACACCACTCCTGTGTTATATTTGTTTATTTTATTAGTTACTATGTACAGTACTGCCACTATAGGGGGCATAGTAGCAGGTGTGTCTTAATTGTTCAGACTTGGTAGCTTGTTAGTTATAAGACTGTGTACATACATCTACTGATGCCTAGTCTGGACACATCCTCAGTGATGTTCCTGGAATCTTAGGGCATTTTGGGTCTTTCAACATCATACGCCCTCCGCAGGTGACCCAGCCAGGGTTGATCAGACCTAGAGCTTGTGTCCAGACGGCTAGCTAGCTACCATGACTCCAAGGCTCCCCTCTTTTGAGCCACAGCCATCTTGAGGCTCTCTCTGCCGCATCGGTGGTACTGCGGATGGCTCTCCTCTTTCTCTCTCCCTCGATGCCTAAGCTACTGAAGGCTCTGGCCAAGGACCGGGCTGCAAAACCTCTGCATCCAACCTCCACAGGGAAACACCTTGCTCTCCAACCAGCCTGCTGGCAGTCGCTGACCAGACCTGCATACTTGGAGAGCTTCCTTTCAAAGGCTTCTTCCAGGCGATCTTCCCACGGGACTGTCGGCTCCATCAGCACTGCTTGCTTGGTAGACTCAGACACAAGGACAATGTCTGGTCGCAGGGTGGTGACTACAATATGGCTGGGGAACTTCAGCTGATGTTCAAGATCCACCAACAACTGCCAGTCTCTTGCAGACATCAGGATGCCTGCAGATGTTGTTCTTCTGACCCCAGCTTGTCCCCAGCTCTGACAAAGGCAATGGTTTTCTTAGATGGTCGGACCTGCTTTGACCACTCCAGTCCTGTGCTGATGGCTTCAGCAATGGTCTTAAGGACTTGGTCATGCCTCCACCTGTACCGTCCATCTCCAAGTGCCCTTGTACAGCAACTGAGGATGTGTTCCAGGGTCCCTCGCTTGGAACACAGTGGGCATGCTGGTGTCTCTGCTATGCCCCATATGTGCAGGTTTGACGGGCTTGAAAGCACGTCATACACTGCCATGATGAGAAATTTGATGCGGTGAGGCTCAGCTTTCCAAAGCTCTGCCCAGGTCACTTTCCTCTTGTCGTATAATTTTCTATAAATTAACTAACTAAATAACTATGGTACTAGTTTCACTGAGTCAAGTAAAATGTTTTAGTGATCCCATGCAACAGAAGGTCTTTCACTCAGGGGCTTCTGACTAAATTTAACATCTATTGTTCTAAAAAACCTTTGAGGCAGCTCAGAGGTGTGAATGAAACCAGATCCTATTGTCTGCCACAAGAACCTGTGTTTTGCATAGCCCTGATAGCAGAGCCGAGAGGAGTTCTTACTCTTAGGCTACTGAGTTACTGGGTCAATACTGTTTTAATTCACTTCCATTTCAGTTCTGTTATAATTAACTACGTTCACTAGAGTGCTCAGTTTCATCTAAAAGACCGGTTTATGTTTTAACTACAATTTGTCATGGGATCTGTAAAGTAGTAATCTGGTGTTTTAATGTAAGGTTAGATACTCATGTCTAGCCAGAGAGGCCCGCCTCTGTAACTCTGTGAAACATGACTCTGGGCTACTTTCATTGGTCAAAAGAGTCAGGAAGTGCCTGGTTCAGCTACTGGAGGAGGGGGGATCAGATCTGTATATAACACCTTGTTTTTCTTGTGAACTAGGCTGTTCGAACGAGTCTAATATTTGGCTCCCCTAGGCTGGTTGGAACAGACATTGGCGTGTACCGTTTTGAGACATGCTTGCTTTGTAGCGAATTGAAATCTCTTTGTGGTTTACCAAATAAACGCTAAGATCCGGAGAAACCTTTGTCCTGCTTTTTCGTCTTCACTCTTCATACTGACTGACACACACGGCGAAAGTATACCACACTCTCAACCGCATTCTCCCATCTCGTCCAAGCTCCCTGTTGCTTCAGTCCCACAGCCTTGCAGGTTCTGGTCTCATCCACTGCTGCTCTCACCTCATCCTGAACAAGGCGTCGCCTTTCCTTCCCCCTGGTGTTCATTTGGGCACTCGGAAAGGAACCTAGCCCTGCTCGGCCTCGTGTGACCACGCCCACCATGCACCTGTGGCACAGCCTTGCCTCTACCTCTTGAACTGCTTCCTCTGCCCTCCATTTTCTGCCAGTCCTCACTTCGGATCACTTGAGTCCCTGTACTGAACCACTTCTCTGGCTCTAGTTACCTTGAATTCCTCCTCCAGGGATTTGAAAGGCAGTTGCAGTTTGTTGGTGTTTCCGTAGAGTGCAATGCTGCTCAGGCTCCTTGGTAGTCCGAGCCATCTCCGGAGGTGGTTGCTGACCCTCCTCTCCGACATGTCGAACTGCACATCTGGTTCAGGGGGTTCTATGAGGTTGTTGGTCTATGTCTTCCTGCGAGGAGGCCAGTTTGCCACTGCGCTTCTGCCCCAGCAAATCCTTGGTGAACTTGAAGAGGTTAGCGATGAAAGCAGCACGTTTGCGTGCCCTCTCACGCTGCCGCCTCCGGAGGTGCTGTGGCATTGGCAAGAAGATCATGCCGGACTGGTGCACCTGTTAATCGTAATAAATGTCTCTTTTGTGGTGAAGAAACATATGCAGCAGACCATTCATTCCAGAAGGTAGAACTCACCCAAGAGATAAACGACAAGTCAGTTGTGCTGGGAGAAGACCGTATCGTGGCACTCCATGACTATCCATATTCATAAAAAACACTTTAGGATCCTTCATGACATGTTTAACTTTTTTGCTTACCTTCAAAATATCAATACCACAAGAGAGCAATCAGTGCAGCTCATGCTCTTCTGCAGTATGCTTAGTTTTATTACTAAAAAGCTACCAAGTCTGAACAATTAAGACACACCTGCTACTCTGCCCCCTATAGTGGCAGTACATAGTATAAGTAATTAAATAAAATAAACAAATATAACACAGGAGTGGTGTATTATATTCCAATATCTAACTTTAGTTCCCCACATATGTACTGCATTGTCTCATTTTTGTGAAATATTATATATTGTCCTATTATATGTATTTTGTTTTTATACAATTAGTCATTCATGATAACATAGGTATAGGCACCAACATCACCATTCTAGGTTCAACAGGATAGAAGTTAGGCGTAATGTAGGCAGCCATCTTTATTTTAGATTAGATTATTCAAAACATTAATATTTCTTAATTCCTCACACAGGATTAACTTGATATAGCAAGAAAAACAAAGAAAAAACAGCAATATAAGAAAATTAAGACATCTTTCAAATAAACATAATTCCGATTTTGGCCATTTTGGAAATTTGGCAAAAATATATATTTCTTTAATTTGTAGACTTGCCACTCGAACTAAAATTGTTCTATAGGTCATTCTCTACAAATTAGAAGTGAAAGTTAAGCTTTTGTTGAGTTGTAAATGACGGTCTGTCTAGGGACCCCACTACTAGTTTTTAGCTCGTTTTTCCTGCTATTTTTGTGGATACACACCAATACTGTGTGGAAAGAAATATATGTGTAATAAGGTTCAAGTACCAAATGCTACTCCTGATTGTGAATCCATACATATATCATATGTTCAGATTGGATAATTTAATCAAAAGTTACAACAGTTTACATATTTTGGTAGGGCTGATGGGGGTTGGCACCTGACTACGCCCCCTATAGGCCAATTATTTTATTTTGGTGATTGCCACTCGAACCAAAATGGTTCTATAGACCCTCACCTTCAAATTAGTACTGAAAGTGAAACTTTTACATGAGTTGTAAATGACAACTAAATTTAACATGGAGACGGAACCCCACTACTATGTTGTCCAGGCCTAGAACACATTAAACTTCATTTCTCACCTGCAAGTCTGCCTCATGTCCAGTATGTCATTTTAAAGGTTTTATTACTGACAAACAGCCGATCTACAATCCCACTTGGTAACAGTCACACTGACTGAAATGTGCTGAATAAGAAACCCTCAGTGGATTCGTGGAGACGGAGTCGCAAGTGTTTGCAGCTGAAACAGAGGCCGTCGCCATGCGCTTACTGTACATCTCATGCTCGCTTTCTCCCCCCTCCCAAGCCTGCCCCCACTCTCTCCCTCTCTACTAAGCCTGGGTGTATATGGCATGTTTTCCAATATCCCCACTGAGAGAGAGTGGGCTTGTGTTTGCCGTCGAGGAAGCCAAGTGAGAAATTTGCAGCTGCACAGCCTCTGTAATTACACCCCACAGGAGACATATTAGAGCACACACTGCCACTATTATCAACAATACAGCCACCAAACCTCGCTAGGAGCTGCTATGTTGTTAGCCACACAGGCCATTGAGTTCAATGTAACCTCACAATAGCTTTTTATAGCCTCCTGGACGGGACATGGGGACTGTAATACACGTAATATTCCAACAAAAAGGGCAGAGCTTTGTTCAATAAGAGATGTAATGGCAGTTATGTAATGGAGACTGACGAGGCCACATTGACGAATACACTTCAGAATGGCTTATGGTAATATCAACACACGTCATAGCACGGAGCGACTGATGTTCCATACAAGGTTAGTAATATCAATTACCTCAGTAAATGTGCTAGAAAGCACTCCACGCTTCTGCCATGCAAAAGAGGTAGAGAAAGAATTACAGGTTCTATCTGCAGATTTTTAAAAGTGAGAGTGGGTTCTCTCTATTGCATTTCTATTTTTTCCTCCATCGTGAGTATAGTCCCAGCCACTGCTGTCACCCACTGTTTGGTCATGGGGAGGGTGTGTATAGACAGTTCACTTCAAGGGAAAAGGCTCGCTCAACTCAGGCAGTCTTTTAAAGGTTCAGGCGTGTGCTGGGTGCAGATTCAAAGAGAACATATAGAAGGAGAATAAAATCCGCACTCTCAGTCGTAGTAAGAGTCATGTTTAATAATGTTGAGGATCCGCAGCAGTAGTCAAACCAGACAAACGCGTTTCGGCGCACAGGTCTTCGTAAATTCAACCAGCCGCCCACCAGCAAACACGGCCAATTGTGTTTGTTAATTATCATAAAGCTCTCAGGGTCCCCCTCTTGGTCACGGGAACCCCTTTATGTTATACTTTAGCTATTGAAAAATAGCAGCTCTACAAGCTCATAGCACGGCACCACGTGCCGCGCTACGAGCTTGTAGATCTGCTATTTTTGAAAAATCTTGAAAATGTGTTGGAAATCATTGCATATATAATCTTTCAGAGCGAACATTTTTTACTGAAATCTTTGCTTCTGGGGGGTCCCTGGAACAACATATTTTCAGATGGGGTCGGCGGCCAATTACATATATTTTTTGGGGTTCTTGACATGAAGAAAGTTGAGCACCACTGACATAGAAACACAGGTTTTCCATAAAACTTGTGTTTTCATAGAATTCTTTGAATTGTCGTCAGGTCCAAATGGGTTGAGAGGAAGAATGAAGAGAAAAATGACACAGGGATTGGCCAAAAGGTGAACGTGAAAACCTGAACCTGTAAGAATACAGTGTACACTTGGAATTGGAAAGAAGGGGGAAAGCGTTCAAAGAAAGAGGCATCATTAAATGCACAGGTCGCACCTTCACAGAGGATGTTGGGGCACTCAGGGAGAGAAAGTAGAGCTGTGTGTAAACAAGAGTACAAGTACAAGTCCAGCCTGAGGACATTGTGCAATAACCTTAACAATGTTAAAACGCCTAGAGAGAGAGAGAGAGAGAGAGAGAGAGAGAGAGAGAGAGGGACAAACTTGTATAACAAGTAAGACGCGCAAACGCGTGAAGCGAACGCAGCTTGTGTGTGTGTGGTTGTGTGTGCGTGTGTGTGTGTGTGTGTGTGTGTGCGCGTGTGCGTGTGCGTGTGTGTGTGTGTGTGTGTGTGTGTGTGTGTGTGTGCTACAGCTGCGCCCTGTGTGTGTGTGTGCTACAGCTGCGCCCTCTGGTGGCGGGCGGGTGGTGTAACAGTGGGACAGACACACACACAGACACACACACAGACACACACACAGACATTCAGCCCTTGCTGTCATAGTAAGTGGCTCACTGCGTTCGCAACAATAGTCAACACGAAACCATCATGAAACTCAACTCAACCGCACCGACTGACTGACCTTGCTGGTTGAGCTGCTGGGTGCTCTTGCTCCACTGCGACAGGCCCACGATGGCGACCATCTTGGCCCCGAGGCTGGAGCGCCTCTTCTTGAAGCCGGCCAGCGAGGCGGAGTCCGGGCCGCCGCTCGTCGGGCTCTTCTCCAGGTTGTACATGGTGCCCGAGATGCTGGAGGAGCGCACCACGTTCCTGGCCGCCGCGCTCAGCCCGCTCAGCCCCCCGCCCCCAGGGGTGGGGACCTCCACGGAGCTGCTGAGCATCATGCTCTCAACGGGGCGCTGGAGGAGGCGAGGGCAGAGGGGACTGCATGGGAAGGAGCACAACCAAACATAATGGGTTAATGTTTTACACAAACTCTCGTCCGTTTCGGCTTTAATCAAGCTCAGGAAACACCCTGGCCCTTTTCTGGTGGTATATATTCCACCGGACAAATGTTCCACTTGGACATGGAGGAGTTGTTCCCTACAGAGGGTGTAGTTACATACTGTACCACATGGTGGCGTTGTGCCCTACAAAGAGTGTAGTTACATACTGTACCACATGGTGGCGTTGTGCCTTACAGAGGGTGTAGTTACACACTGTACCACATGGTGGCGTTGTGCCCTACAGAGGGTGTAGTTACACACTGTACCACATGTGCCCTACAGAGGGTGTAGTTACATACTGTACCACATGGTGGCGTAGTGCCCTACAGAGGGTGTAGTTACATACTATACCACATGGTGGCGTTGTTCCCTACAGAGGGTGTAGTTACATACTGTACCACATGGTGGCGTTGTTCAATACAGAGGGTGTAGTTACATACTGTACCACATGGTGGCGTTGTGCCCTACAGAGGGTGTAGTTACATACTATACCACATGGTGGCGTTGTGCCCTACAGAGGGTGTAGTTACATACTGTACCACATGGTGGCGTTGTTCAATACAGAGGGTGTAGTTACATACTGTACCACATGGTGGCGTTGTGCCCTACAGAGGGTGTAGTTACATACTATACCACATGGTGGCGTTGTGCCCTACAGAGGGTGTAGTTACATACTGTACCACATGGTGGCGTTGTTCAATACAGAGGGTGTAGTTACATACTGTACCACATGGTAGTACCCATTTGACGGGACCCATTTGAAAAGACATTGCATTTCCAGGGACCCCCATAAGAGAATATATTTACAGCTCTAGCAGTGATTCTCAACCATTTTCATTTCAAGGACCCCCAGTTTGACCTGAATTAGGCTACGGTCCCACATTTAATGGCCTTTCTATCTCTACAATGTATATTGTAAAATCAAGTAAATTTAACCCGCTTGGTTCCATTTGTACACTCTCAGAGTTACAGACCTATGAGGGTCCATTTGGTTCCTAACTATCATTTAGTTGGGGACGCCCTGGGACAGCCTCAAAGATCCCTAGGGCCCCCCGGACCCCACTTTGGGAACAACTGCCATAGTGTCCCTATTCTGTTCTGGGCATGTCGCAAAAGGCAACATTCTGTGAACATTTAGCTGAAATATAAGATGTACAAGTTCATAACACATTGGAAGTAGATTAGCTACTTTTGCAGAAGAGATTTTTGGTGGACTACAGTTAATAATGAAGTATATAGGTTTTAAGTGGTTAATATGACCATGCCATAACAATAACGTTTTTTTTTTAAAGAGAGGGCCAGTTTTCTTGTATTCTTTAATTATTTATACTAACTAACGTCAAACTAATTCAATGTGAGTACTCCTACCCCAAAACAGTTTGAACTAGCACAACACATTAATGTGGGCTTGGCATGCGGCGAGAAAGTGCACGTGAAACGCAGTAGCATAATAAAGGTCTTGTCTTACAGCTGCAGCACCCTGAGGCTGAAGGACAAGGAGTTTAAATTTCAGCCCGCTGTTTGGTTTTAAATTATATCTGCCTCTTATTGCGGAGTCAGCAGAAATACCTCTCTGCATACCTCCCCATAAAAAAGAAAGATAAAAAGTGACCAGCTCCCAAAAAGTCCTGTCTTGAAGTGTGATAGTTTTGAGTAAAGACAAAAAAGAAAACCCTCACGGCAAAAGTCAGCCTGAGAGGACAGTGTGGAATGTGGATGGTACCAACCTGCCAACCAATTCTCACACACACAGGCACGTACTGTATGCACGCACGCACGCACGCACACACAGACACGTCAGGCCTGGACTGCTGTTGATGGGTGAGCCTGTCAGCTGGTATTTGTCTTGTGTGTTATTTGGGAGAGTTATGCCGTCTATGACCTTAAACTCTCTCTCTGCATCACATCACAAATTTGGCAGAGGCCTAATTGGTTACTACAGCCTCAAGCACACGCACACACACCACAACTTTCACACATGTTGTACAGTAATGTGTCCAGTCTCTCTCCTCAACACCCTTTGATTCCTCAGCCAATAACGGCAGCATCTCTTTTCTTTTCAGCACCCAGTCTTCTCCCGTCTCCTTTCCTCTTCTCCCTCATTCCTACAGTAATAGCAGAGTGAGGGATTGTGCTCAGACTAAACTGGCAACCCAAGGGCACAATAAATATGTAGATGCTGATGCACTGTGGCCGACCACTCCATTCAAACATGCTATTCCTCTGTTCCTTTTTTTAATCTTTCTCTTATCCTCGATGTAGCATTTTTGAGTGGTGCAGCCACTCCATTGCGTAGCTATGTGTGTCCCTAAAGGTGTCCCTGTGTCTTTCCGTCCGAGCACGAAAAGCTGAAACACCACGCTAATACCACTAGATGGCACTGTTGAGCAGCGTCTCACACACACACACACACACACACACACACACACACACACACACACACACTGGCTGTGTCCCTGTGTCCGAGTACGAAACTAATAGCATTTGGTTGTTTTTCACAACCAAGTGTCATTGTTGCGCAGCCTAACACACACACACACACACACACACACACACACACACACACACACACACACACACACACACATCTTTATTTGCATTCACATTTTACAAGAAATTCTTGAACACAAACAATAGTGGATGCGCAAACTTGGAAAACTGCTTCAGGATACAGATCACGGGTACAGAAAGCATTGCCTTCTCTATTTATTGCAGACACTGAACAGAATTTCGCAGATGCCTTAGCTCTCGGCTTGGGCATGCCTGCAATCTGCAGGCCCCTTACGACTGATTTATGGACATTACCGAGGCTTCAAAATATGAACACAAGTAGTTTACATTTGTAGCCAAGCTGTATAATAGCATCATTAAGACGCTGGTACCTTGGTAAGGAATGCCTCTTCCAGACTGTGGTCAAATGTACATGCCACTTCCAAAATGATCACTTCTCTACTGTCCTCATCAACAACAACAATATCTGGTGTATTAGCTGTGACAGCTGAAAAGGCATCTTTTTCATTATTGTGCATAAACATGGCAGTTGAAACACACACAGTGTTACAGTACAGTACAGTGACAGTACAGTATAGGGACCCCCTGGGGACCCCTACACGGTAAATCTGTAATTTCTCGACCGCCCGAACCGGGCCGGCACCCTGGCCATGTTCCTGTGGGTCTGGAAGTTCCAGGGACCCCCCGGGGACCCCCACATGGAGTTGCACCAACAACTTCACATGGGTGTGATTTCTTTTATACTTTAGGTCAGACATCTCTCCTCTTTCTTGCATGGTTTCGTGCCATGTTTCCTCTTTTGTCTTTTCTCTCTCGCCTGAAATCTTTGCTTTATCTCTCTATCGATATCTTGTTCAACTCATACAGAATACATTCTTATTCTGCTGTTGCAGAGTCCATTTACATTGGGCTCACAGTCATACTCCAGCCTGTTGTGAACAAATTATGCCTTTTCGGCAGAAAATGAAAATAGGAGTGGGGCGATGAGTGATCGACAGAAACCGACTTCAATATAACTCTACGTAAAGCACTGAATATCGATAACAACGTTTTAAGCTTGTAGCCGTAGATGTGAAATTAATGAAGATTGAGTAACTGCAGGGCATATCTATCGCCAAAATGGATCGATCTTGTATAGACAGGCTGTCAGAAGGAGACAGACTGTCTGTGATTTTCCTCCCCGGCTGTCACCTCTCTCCGAGCTGACATGGCTGCTGGCTTATTGCTCTGTCTGGAGCAGGGGAGCTAGACCACAACACTTTATGTTGAATCAGCTATAATAATGTAGGTCTGCCAGTGTTGTTTTTGGCAGCAAATTTCTATTTTAGTTTAGTCATAGTGTTTGGAATGAAACTTCATTTAGTTTGAGTCATATTTTAGTCACCTGGAATGTTTTAGTGTTAGTCGACTATTGTTTTTTTCTTCGGCGGGCTGATTTTACACTTGCTGAAAATAGCCGATCTACAAGCTAACAACGCGTCGCGCTGCGACACGTTGTGAGCTTGTAGATCTGCTATTTCCAGCATGCAACCATGTGAAAAATGACTTATACTGGATCTCTTGTCCACTAATCCCTTACAATAGTCTAGTTTTTATTTGTTGACCAAATTGTCAATATATTTAATCTTAGTTTTAGTCATCATACATGTAGCTTAATAGTTTTCATTTAGTCTCCACTTAGTTTTCATCAGTGAAAAAAGGTAGTCGATGAAAAATTTTCGTCATATTCTCTAGGTCGTCCTCAGACGAGCCTCCAGTCATCCCGGTTCTCCATACTGTGTACATCCGGCCAGCTCGTTGGTGCTTTTCGCTCCTGCATCTTTCTTGAGTACATCCACATATGTTAGTGTGGGACGTCCTCGTGACCGGTGCCCATGTGTTGGTTCCCACTGCACCAGTTTGCTGGCTGGGAGCTCTTGGTGTCTTTGGCAGTGTCCTGCGAGTCTCATTCTCCTGGCTGCTATTTTGTCGCTCACCCTGAATATTCCAGCATACAGATTCTCGTTGGTAACATGTGTACTCTTGCTGATGTTGAGCACTACACGTAACATTCTGGTGTATCACCCGTCTAGAGCCTTCTGCAGAGTTGGCTTCAGGATCCAGCATTCACTGCCATATAGGAGAACAGATTCTACCGTTGCGTAGAAGAATCAGAATTTGATTTGTCGGGGGAGGTTGGAGTTCCATACACTGGCCATGCCATTCAGGGCCCTCCATGTAAGTGCCTTCCTCACTTTTAGATCTTGCTCTGTTGAGTTGACCCATGAGCCCAAGTACTTGAAGTCATTGACTTCCTTCAGAGCAGTGCCTCCTGTTGTTGTGAGAGGTGGATGTTCCGTTTGTTTGTTATAGGTGATCACCTCAGTTTTCTTGGCATTCAGCCGAAGGCCAACCTTGGCACACTCAGACTCCACTCTGCTCAAGAGCTCCTGTGCTTGCGCCATGTGGATATGTCCATGTCCATATTAGTCGACAAAATCAACACTGAGGTCTGCCTACAGACTTCAATTCCATATAGTGAATAGTATACAGTGTAATTATATCAGGTAATAATAGGTTCTTCTGGCTAACAAATACAGCGTGTATTTGTTAGCCAGAAGAGGAAGAGAGAGGTGGAAAGAAATGTACTCAAGTAAGTACTGTACTTAAGTACAATACTTTTACTTCTACTCCTAATCATAATCTTTGTAGATTTTTATTATTATTACAAAACTTCAGACCTATATACATTTTGGCGACGCATTGTGAGCTTGTAGATCTGCAATTTTCAAAGATCTAAAAAACGTTTGAAAACTTGAAATGGGACATTCTGCATAATGAGTACTTTTACTTTTGTTACTTTAAGTACATTTTGATGCCCAATACTTTTGTGCTTTTACTGAATTGCTGACTTTGACTCGTAACGACAGCGACCACACCAGTTCAGACTGAGCTCTACATTTGTGTGCAGTCTTTGGACAGCTGATGTCGTAAGCTCATTTCTCAAAAAGTGTATATAACTACTCTTAACTGTTGAAATACAGTGCCTTTCAAAGGGTGGCCTCGATGCAGTCCATCTACTGTACTTGAAGTGATTAATAAATACGGTTATGGGGATAAACGAATTACCACTTAACATTGTCCTCGGTTGGATAAGCTCAGGGGCTATTGACGAATGCCCAGGTGATCATCTTAATGTATTGGTATTTATTGGTGTTTATTCTTCCGTACTCTAATCTAAACATAATGATTAGAATAGCGACACAGTGCTTGGTTTTATTTAGCCATTTATATGGCAAGATAGTAGAACCATCTTGTTTTTGGACAACTCAATTTAGACGCGTTTGTACATTATTATTAGTTTGTACATTATGACACTGTGCCAATTCAGCAGATGATTAATAGAACCATATGGATGAACAATGTTTCACCTGTCACCACAAATCATCATCATCATCATTGCATAGAGCACCGAAGTCTGACGTCACTTTCAGTAGAGGGCGTCAGTCCCCAGGTTCATGTATTTGTTTAGTTGCATTGAAATCCCCATTGAGGCGATATGAGATCGCCTCATATAACAACTGTGTTTGAAAAATAAACATGTCACCCCGGCCGCTTCACTCATATGGATATGAAGAATCAACTGACTGAGAGAAAAAGCTAATGCTACTGCTGCTGAATTAGTTAGATTTTCGCTAGAAGCAGACTGTATCATATATGAGTGACTGACTGTTGGCAACGATACAGAGACAACTCCCTAACAATAACGCAGAGACAGCTTGTTTATTTTTGGACCACAACGCTTATAGTAGACGATATTAAGATCACCCCATGTTATTCTCTATAGAGAAATTACTTCCGCGAACCAGGGGAATCGTCGGGATGAGCGAGTTACGTCAGGACTTCGGTGCTCTATTGCCTCATTGCCTCAATGAAATGTGTTCATTTGAAATGAATACACAAAAGTCAATCTTTATACTTTCAGAGATAAATGAACACTCCCGGTTCTGCTGTGAAGCTACAGTGTACAGTCAGTATACTCCCAAAACCCCAAAACAGACTGCCGGCGGCCACTTAGCATCTTGCAGGCCCTTTTGAAGCAATAGCAGTCGCGATGCAGTGTGAGTTTGTATGAATTAAGCATAATGCTATATCGAGTGATAACATTATGTACTACATTATGTAATAATAACAGAGTTTACACAGAGCTACTGCAGTGACATTAAATGAGTTATGGTGCCAGATGTGAGAGAGAGAATGAGAATGGGTAAGACGGTCGGTAAGAGAGACAAATCACACCCATGTGAAGTGAGGGGCGTTCATATCATCATACGTCATCTCATTCTTCAATTTACGTCTTCACTTTTCTGTCCTCAAGTCTAATCCTCAAGGCTAATCACTTGTGGCGTCCTCAATAATTCACCCCTCACATCAATCATTATACATCATCATACATCACATTCCGTGCTCAGCCAATCAAATCATCACAAAAGTAATTTCCGGCCAATAACTTTTGGCGTCTGCCCTCACTTTTATCTTCAATATGTAGCCTACTTTGCTCAGCCAATCAAATCATCGCTATATGGAGCCAATCATCAGCCAATGTTTGTGTTCACACCAGATTATGTACTAATGGAACCAAATGGACCCGTTTGTACACTCTCAGAGTTACATTAAAGGTATATTCAGTGATTTCACTTAATTCAAATATCACTTATTTTTTTGTTTTGTTGTGATAATCCTCCCTACTATAGAGTGTGCTGGCCATATAAGGAGTTCCTCCCTGTCCCCAGTTAACCCCTGGGGGTCAAAAAACTTTAGGTTTCGTTTTTGACTCTCTATCCTGATTGGACGAAAGGCTGGGTCCCACAGCCAAAAACGAAACCTAAGGTTTTTTGAGTGAAATCACTGAATATACCTTTAACATTGATTGTATAATATAAATTGGAGGTCCCAGAGATAGAAATGACATTAAAGGAGAATTCCATGCTAGAATGCTTTCTTATCTTTCTTACCTTTATTTGTAGTTGTTACTTCGCCACCAAAGAGGTCCAGGTGTTTTTTTGTGCAATAACTCCTTATTGGCTATTTCCCCTACCATAAGCCCTAAACGAATTGCATTGCATTGAATGGGAATTGAATGGGGCTATGGGGTGTTATGCTAATTCGCTTATATACATCGAAAGAAGTAGTAAAGTGTGCCGCTTGGGATATTATTTACATTATGAAGAGAGGATATATACAAAGAAATTATAATTTTAAGCGATGGAAATAAGTGAATTAGCACAACACCCCATAGCCCCATTCAATTCCCATTCAATGCAAGTCATTGGGGGCTTATGGTAGGGGAAATAGCCAATAAGGAGCTTTTGCACAAAATAACACCTGGACCTCTTTGGTGGTGACGTAACAACTACAAATATAGGTAAGAAAGCCTTTTAGTATGGAATTCTCCTTTAAATGGGGGTCTGTAGACTAATATGCATGTCAAACTGGGGGTCCTTGAATTTAAACGGGTAGAGAATGACTGCTAGAGCTGTCAAAATCTTCTCTTATGGGGGTCCCTGACATATCTATTCAAATGGGGGTCCGCAGGCTCATCAGTGTCAATTTGTGGGTCCTTGACAAGAAAAGGTTTGGGAACCTCTGGTCCCAAAAGAGAAATTAGACGGTTGCCCGGGACCCAAGCTAGTGAAAATAGCCGATCTACAAGCTTCTATGGCGCGAAGCGACGTGTTGTGAGCTTGTAGATCACTACTTCATAAACATTCGTTTTCTAATTCATGGGCATGCACTGCACTCCCTGTGGTGCAGGGTGTGGAACGTGTGTGTCAAATTTGAAGTCGTGAACGGGCGAACGGTTCTCGAGTTACGTGGATTACAATACAGACGTACACACACACATATAAAGAGACGTGGTGCATTTATAGATAAATAGATAGACAATCTATAGGTCTATAAATAACTGTTTTTCATTGAGTTTGTTTTTGAACTAGGTACAACAATATTATACAGTAAGTCTTGTATTGTGAGTAATGTGTATCGTGACAATATCTATTTGGTCAAACAAACAAAAACAAGGAAATCTTTGAATTAATAAAGATACCGGCAGTGCAGAAGGACAGACAGCAGCTGTAACACACTTCCTGTTGAGGTTACCATGGCAATGTCCTAGGTTGCAATATGGGGCATGTGAACTGCATGGTGTCTAACGCGCTCACGCGCATGTGTGTCTGTCTCCGTACGCCTGCTTTGGCCTAGTGTCTTGTGTTTGTGATGCGCATAAAATGCATGTATGTGTTAATGTGTTTATACTGTATCTAGGGCAATTATGTGATTATATTATTTGTCACACAAATAATATAAATATTCTGCACAACGAGTTTACTTTTTGTACTTTAAGTACATTTTGATACCAATACTGTAGTACTTTTAGCACTAAAGTACTACAATACAGTATTGATACTTTTACTTGATTAACAAATGTGAGTACTTTTTCCACCACTGCTTCCTATCACCTTATATGATGCAAAACATATGCCTGTAGACACAAGCACGCACGCACGCACACACCACGACAACGTGAGCCTGCCAGGCCATCTGATACAGATTAGATTTCCTAATCTTTCTTTCTTAATTAAAGTAACCAGGCGGATGCATTCATGTGCCATTTCACAGTTGATATAATCTTCACTGCAATGTTACGCCTAAACAGGCCCACACCACACCACGTACGCACACACGCATGTACACACGCACACGCGCACACACACACACACACACACACACACACACACACACACACACACACACACACACACACAAAAACAACAACCACCATGATGAAATGAACTGGAGTGACATTCTACACAATCTACGGGGACCTTTGCCCTACACACTCTCCCGCTGGATCAATCAAATTTGTTGCCAATCAGATATTTAATGAGGTGAGTAACTGAGTCACCCCATCCACATCACCCGACGACAGCAGACATTAACTCGATCGGTCACAACATGTTTTCAGACAAATTGCCTGAAATGTGCTGTCGGCCAGGCGAGGACATGACGAAGCCGAGATTTTTGTATTTATTCCAGTTTTTCATCTGTTTATGAGGTGACCCCTTGGTGTGGGAGCTATGTGCAATGATGATAGAGTTAAGAGTGTCATGTGCTAAAGATGTTTTGGGGAACACGGCACACTATAGTCTGCTACATCCGAGGCTAAAATAGGATTTCACACAAACAAATAAATGCAGTATACACTAAACCAAATTACAGCAATGGCGTAAGGCACCACACTGACAAATGGCTGTATCGTTTTAGTTTTCCGTATTCTTTGTACTCTTGTCCATAACTGAGTGTTTTCAGCACCTGTGCCTCCAATACCTGGACTGAATTCAATAGGCGGCCCTTTGAGATTTGGGAAACCACTTTTGGATCATCGCTACCGTGGGGACTCTGTTATTTTATTTTTTATTTTTTTGGGAAGTTGTACAACGCAGTTTCGGGAGAAGAGACCTCCTTGCGCTTGACCTTAACCACTCCTCCCTCATTATCAACAACTCTCAACCAAGTTGTTTGTTCTGATCCACGACAGACCAATCCGCCTCGATTCTCTAGGAATCCAGGGGGGCAGTGACGGAGCAGAGACGACCAACCGCTCATTCCGAGTAGAGCAAAGATGACCATCAGCTCCCACTGTCAGGTCTCTTACTAGTGAATCTAATAACAAATACTATGCATGTGATTTGAATAAAAGCCATGCACTTGTCTTTCACTAAACCTTTAAAAATAAAAAAAGCTTTTAAGACATTTGTCAGTTTGAAATGTCCTATAACCCGCCTCTTTCTTTACTAGTGCATTAAAGAGACGAGTAAAACCCCCAACCCCCCCTCGGCCCCCTACCAAGGTTATAATAGCTTTGGATTTCTTATTATAGTTTAGTTTGTTTTTAGAGCGCGTTTGCTAGTTTTTAATATTTATTAGTTGTGATTTTTACACTTAGTTTTAGATTCTTTTTAGTGTTAGTTTTGGATTATTTGTCAGGTGCAGGCAGAAGCAGCGAGTGCATAATCCGGCAACGGCATGAGACACTGCCAGGGGGAGGACCGGCAGCTGGCGGAGTAGGTGGATGGATTATGACAGCTCCATTCCGCTGCTCTGTTGGTCCGTTCGGCAGCCGCGCTCCAGACACCCCCAACTGACGGTAACCTGCCGGTAACAGCCGCGGCGCTGCCGGAGGGAGGGGTGGCATGTGCCGGGGGATTATGTCACTCCACTGCCACTCCATCTCGTGGCCGCCGCTTCACGTAGCAACTGCCGGTAAACTGCCGGTAACAGCCGCGGCGCTGCCAGGAGAAGGGGCGGCAGCTGCCGGGGGAAACTGGGGGGGATTATGACACTTGACTGCCGCTCGCTTCCGCGGCAGTGCGTGTGGTCCGACATGCTTTGTGCTAGCGGTTATGGTTAGGGCAAGGGTTTGGAGTAGAGTGTTATGGTTAGGGCAAGGGTTTGGAGTAGAGTGTTATGGTTAGGGCAAGGGTTTGGAGTAGAGTGTTATGGTTAGGGCAAGGGTTTGGGGTAGAGTGTTATGGTTAGGGCAAGGGTTTGGGGTAGAGTGTCGGACTGATATGATGCCTCTCTCTTGGTGCAGGATTTAAAAAGGTACAGTTTCAGTTAGTTATCTTATTTTTTTGTATAGTTTTTATTTAGTTCAGTTAACAGAAATGTTTTAATTTTTTTAGTTTTCGTTATTTCGTTTACGTTAACTATAATAACCTTGCCCCTACCATCCCAAATTCTCTCTCTCTCTCTCTCTCTCTCTCTCTCTCTCTCGCCACCCACAAAGTATAGCCTAACCCAACGACAGCACACTGAACTGTCTGCCCGGCCTCTCGAGTCGCTACATCAACAGTATAGCAGCGGTATGTACTGTATGGGAGGATTGGGGGGGGGGGGGGGATGAAAGAGAGAAAAGAGAGATGAAAGGCGAGAGAGGGAAAAGTGGGTTAAACAGCGATATGATGGATGAGACAGGGAGCTTTCCCGCTTGCTCTAGTGAGTCTAATAAGGCCAGTGACATCTCTCTCTCTCTCTCTCCAATCCTACTGCTATCCCTCTATCCCGCCTCTATAGACCGATTCCGTAGCTGGTCTCATGGTCGCAGCCTACGTATTTCCTGTAGGCGGACTCAACATAGCTGCGGGAGTAAAACCCTCACCAGGCGCACCTCTTCCACTACAGTGAACAGCAGAGTGACTGATGTTAGTTTGCCTCAAACTTTACTCCTTTACCTGCTTTTTTACTAACACTAACATTACAAAGATGCCCAGAACATCGAGATGAACCTGTGTAGTTTATGGCTGCTCCAACAGTAGTGGCAACATAAAAAATAAATAAAAACGGAATGTCAAAATATCCACCGTGGTGGCTGAGACCAGAGCCATTGAGTAATGGTTGAGACAAAGCAGTGAAGGGTCCTGAAAGATACATAATTTCAGTCTTACCCAATACCCAATCTTTCTGTTTTATGAACACAAGGCTGTACTTTTATACCACATACTAAGCATTTAAAGTATGAGGTATAAAGTACAGCAGCCTTGTGTTAATAAAACAGAAATATTTGGTATTGGGTAAGACTGGCGTTATGTATCTTTCACTGCTTCGTCTCAACCATTACTCAATGGCTCTGGTCCCCGCCAACGCGGTGGATATTAGACATTCCGTTTTTATTTATTTTTTATGTTGCCACTACTGTTGGAGCAGCCATAAACTACACAGGTTCATCTCGATGTTCTGGGCATCTTTGTAATGTTAGTGTTAGTAAAAAAGCAGGTAAAAGAGTAAAGTTTGAGGCAAACTAACATCAGTCACTCTGCCGTTCACTGTAGTGGAAGAGGTGCGCCTGGTGAGGGTTTTACCCCCGCAGCTATGTCGAGTCCGCCTACAGGAAATACGTAGGCTGCGACCATGAGACCCGCTACGGAATCGGTCTATAAGTCCCTTAAGTTCTGCATGGCTCTGTTCCTCCATCCTCCTCCCGTCACTTTCTCTCGGTTCTTCTCTTCTGTCCATCGATCCCTTCATTACTAACTCCTCTATCGCTCCTTCTCAACTCCAATGCTGCCAGCTAAACGGGGGTTGCTCCTTCTTTCTCGCCATACCCAGAGCCATCTAATAGAAATGTTACGATATTGACGGGGCAGAAACCGAGCGCTCGAGTGCTGCTCTGACATGCAGCCTGGAGAGGGACAAGCTGGAGTTTGAAATACATTGTTTTCAACGAGGGCGGCGCAAATAAGAGCAATTCTAGGCATGTGTGCAACACGACAACTGTTTTAAAGTATTGTACAGTAACAACTAAAGTCTCTATAATGTTTATGTTGTACGATTACTACAAAACAATCTTAAATAAAGGGATTTTACTTCCGGACCAGGACTTGTCCCTATTTGTTGTCGCCATTCTCAATAGAAGTCTATGTACAGTATAGAGAGCCGCCATTGGACTGGCCCCATGAAGTGAACGGAGTTTGCGTAACTCTGTCTATACTCTATGGCTCTGGCCATACCAAACCCTCTGTCTCTGACCTCCTCCACCCGCCATCCTTGACTTCCTCTACCCCAGTGCATGGTGGGTCGGGTGAGGATATTGCAATTTATTGGGCCCCCAAATATTTGGTAAAACAATAATATTTTTTACAACAGCTGATCCTGGCCTGGGTAAGATCAAAACAAGGAAAGCCAACAAATGAAACAAGCTAAGGCTATAGTTAATAATTGTCTTTACTGGCCCACAGGGATATTCAGCTTTAATTAAAGATTATGTACCACAGAAAAGCCATAACAGTATAGCACAAACAAAACAACATAACACCAAGACAATACAGTCCACCAGGATACAAAAACACATCTGTTTAGTGCAGCAATGGCTGGATGGACGAAATCCCCAAATGTCTGTCTCTGTGTGTGTGTGTGTGTGTGTGTGTGTGTGTGTGTGTGTGTGTGTGTGTGTGTGTGTGTGTGTGTGTGTGTGTGTGTGTGTGTGTGTGTCTCTATCTCTGTGTCCCTTTCACACCATAAATGGAGATCTTTGTGTCTCTCTGTCTGATATCATCAATATGATTTCATGACCAAGTACTATGATAAGGTACTGGCACTAAGTACTACAACTACAACTGTTCCCATACATCACCCTCTAAGAGCTGTAGTTACTTTAACTTATAAGCACCCCCTGACCTGCTCTGTCCCCATCTTCTCCCTGTCCCAGACCAGACACCCACGATGTCACTGCAGGTCAGGAATCAGGATTCATGCTGCTGGGGTCAACCCGTGCTCTCCTCCCTGTGTCTTATTTACCGCTGGACCTCTGGAAGGAATGTGCGTCGGAACGCGGTCAGATCCAGAGGTAGGACAAGATAAGAGCTACAGAATATAGGCTTCTCTCCCGCAATGCTTTTAAGATCTCCATCTCTCTCTTCCACGTAATCGCTTTCATCTCCCTTTCATCGTTGACCTAATTCACAGGTTACACGTGTGTAGCGTCAAGCGTGTGTGTGTGTGTGTGTGTGTTTGTGTGTGAGTGTGTGTGTGTTTGCTTGTACGTCAATACAAATTGTTTGCATGTAT
>NC_139697.1:31100181-31152681 GCF_964188405.1 Protomyctophum parallelum | reverse complement strand
TATCTGTGTGTATCAGTGAGAATCATACTGTCAAAGACATGCTGGGTCTGACCCAAACAGCTCATCAAAGTCTGGGTTTCATCCAAAGAGAAACAGTCATAGTATAGCCTTGAATGTTCTGAATTTGACACCTTGGACTGTTTTACAATACAGTATACTAGCCGATGAAAGCAGCGTCATGCAATCCAAACCAGACAGACAGACAGAAAGACAGACAGACTCACAAAGACATACACACTTGCACTAGCAGGCTGTAATAACAACGGTTTGTTGCCTATAGTCTATTCGATAATATTGTACAACTGAAAAGCTGAATAACACCTCCTAGCACTTTCATGGGTCTAGAGTAGAGTCTCACTTACAATGTAAAATGGGTCTTATTGCTTCTCCAACAGCATTACCCTATGAATTACTTATATTAACTAATCTAGATTCATTGACAATCATGTGAGACTTATACAGACTATTACATTTGGGCATTTAGCTCTTATCCAGAGTGACTTGTGACGAACAGTGACGAGTGACCACAGAGTGCAAAGAAAACAATTTAGTGCAAAGAAAATAACAACACGGGCGTCTTCATCTCAGAAATCCTGCCGGCAGCCATAGGCCCGTCGTGCTGTTCAGCGGACCATGCAACAATAGCCACTCAAACAGGCATAAATCAGTGCCTGCAGGATCAATGTCCCGTTTCCCAGAGGCATGCCACTGTGGCACAACACAATCAATTCCACGGTGCTAAGAGTCTTTGTTCCAATTACCAGGCCATGTTTTCCTCTGCCACAGCAACAGGGAATGGTTCAAAATCACTGCTCATTAAACATTAAACGCCAGTGCTAGATGATCCAAAGCTGGTGTTCTGTAACGACGAGGCCCTAAGGTTAAGGTTCTGCTCTCTAACCATGCCTGTGGAACAATTAGAGGCCAACCGTTGCCAATCCCCATTTTGGAGAGTCCAAAAATAATTTGAAAAAACTTGGTTAAAGTTTCTATTTGAGAACATTTAACATACCGGTATAAGAAAACAAATAATCACAATTAACCTTTTGATCAAAATAAATACCTACATAAATGCAACTTTGTTTTATTTATCCATTTAAGCCCTATTCAAACATCTTCAACAGTAGCAGATCTACAAGCTTATAGATCTGCTATTTATTTAAACTAGACCGGTGCCCGGCTGTAGAGCACCGAGTCTGTAACGACGGAAGTTGGAGATCCATGCCCCACCCGGCTATGCAATACCCGTTGTAACCGTGTCAGAGTACCCGTTCCACGTCTGTGTCCCTTTTATGCCGATATATGGATATTTCAGAATCTGTCTCTCTGTGTCACTTTATTCCTATATATGGAGTTCTGTGTCAGTCATGCCCAAATATGGACTGTTGTGATGTTAGAACAGGCCAGCTCCATATATGGAGGCGGAGCAGGACAAGGGCCCTGTCCAGAGCCCAGGCAGAGGCCTTTTGTGGCAGTTCTTTGGCGACACCGGGCACTGCACTCCCTGTGGGGTGTGGAACAAGTGTGTGGGATTTGAAGTCTGTGGGGCGAACGGTTCTCGAGTTACATGGATTACAGAAGTACACACACACGTACAGAGACGTGGTGCCTCGGATATCTGCCATTATTGAACAGGATGAAACCAAAGCCAGCATCATCAGTTATGCTTATGGTTTGCTGGATAGGTCCATTCCACCCTGCCGGCTAAAAGTGTAAAAGTCTAAATAGGGCCATTAGTAGGGCGGGGGGGGCCCCGACTCCCCAGTGCTTCTATAGAGCAGCGTGCTATGTATTAGAGCCATCCATGGAGATGTATTTGGCCATGTTGCTGGGGTCAAATCCCAGGTAATTCAGTTAGCCCCCCTGTACACAGTGAGTGTGTGTGTGTGTGTGTGTGTGTGTGTGTGTGTGTGTGTGTGTGTGTGGTGGTTATCCATGATCTCATGGTAGGCTGGGATGGGGTGACGGGATGAGACAAGTAAGTATGAAAGAGGAAATGGATTCCGTACATGGTGGGTCAGCCGCGGGCGTGTTTATTTGTGTATGGGTGTCACCGGAAATAAATGGCCACTGCCATTTCAAAATGTAATTCCTCAAGAATCCAATCTCACACGTGGAGGGTTGTAAACAAGCAAAGTGTCCATTCTATCCCTCTGAGAATATTCCAGAATTCCCGAGGGGGGGGGGGGGGGGGGAAGAAAATTACAGTGGAAGTAAATGCCCTGTACTCATCACTATCGACAGCATGTGGTCTTAAAAGTGACATTTGAAGAGTAATTATAGAAAGTGTTTAATATACCACAATTACAAGGCAATATCCCAGGCTTAAGTGATTAACCGTTCAAAATTGAATTGAAAATACAAGACGATACATTATATAATAAAGTATATTGGTCATTATGTGTAGTGTGTACACTGTGTACAGAATGTTTTGCGTGTGTGTGTGTGTGTGTGTGTGTGTGTGTGTGTGTGTGTGTGTGTGTGTGTGTGTGTATTCAAGCATGCTTGATGTATACTGTATGTATGCGAGGATGAATATGTATGTACTGTAAGTATGCATGGATGTTAGGCTACAATGGATGCACAGTGCACACAGGCCTCAGACTCACCCATCATCTTTAATATGCTCTGATCCGTGCTGTGCAGCTCATGCATACATTATTGAAAAACAGCAACTGCAGCAGTAACTGCAAGGCCTGCTGCTTATTTGCTGTTGAAGAAACAAACACAAGAAAATTGCAATCACTCATATTTCTTAGCGTTCAAATAAAGTCTTTGAACGGGAATTTTGTACGTATTCATTTCATTTTTAAGTAAGCCTGAATGAGGGTGCAAGACTTTTCACAAGATCCCCCCCCCCCCTCCCCTCGCCTCATCACACATTAATCTGGTGAATTATTTATTCACTATCTGCAGACAGGGGGATTGCTGGCAAAGAGTGAGCAGAAGGAGAGAAATGTACTATGTGGTGCCAGGCGGACTCATATCAATGTAGTGTTACCATGTATAGCTATATGCACAGAACTGCATTGGCTAGAGAATGCCTCAGACCTGAGCAGTGTTAGATAATTGACTATTGATGACTTCATCTCTCTCCCTCTTTCTCACTGGAGACGGCTCGAGCTCAGTTTCACGGCTTGCCGATAACGGTCCCTGTCAGCTAAAAATATGCCCCACTCAGCAGCGCTAAAGCTCCTATAGCAGCAGAATGGCTTATTGCTTTCTCTTTGCTTTCATCTTGGTCCCACTAGCTGCCCAAGACCTAAAACGACGATCCGTTTCAAATCCCACTTACTCATTGCTGCCCATCAATTGAAAGACTAGCCTGCGTCGATGAGTATCTCGAGGCCATCATGGTGGTGTAAATTGATTATGTGGGTCAGTTGATTTAACATCAGTCACACAAGGATCAGAGTAAATAAATAGGACAAAGTTTATTACCGTAGGTTAAAAACTGGTGAGAAAGATCTAACCATCTAACGTGAGATGATCTGACAATAGTGGCTAGAATACAAAACATTATAGCCACTGAATTGGCATTCTCTCTCCATAGTGCTGCATTCTAACTACAACTTGTATTCTGCTGCCCTCTTCTGTCAAATCTGTGGAACTACAACTGCATGTTGCTGTATTCACCGAATTACTGAGAACAAAGATAACATACTTGATCAATACGTCAAGTGAAAATACAGCTCCATTGGTGATAGGTGTGTTGTTTCATGTGTTTGCGTGTGTGAAGACACTTTTATGTGAAGCGTTGAGCTATTATCTGCACAGACATTATGAACTATGAATCCAGGTTTATTTAAGACATTTTAATTTAGCTAGTCACCCAGCACAGCGGATTAAATTCAAAATAATAAGTGGCTTTCATTTATAAAAAGCTTATCTTTATTCCTTACTTTGATAATATTTTCTCTCATGGTCACTCTCTTACAAAGAGTGTGCACAAAAGCCAATCTAACATGAGAGGACACAAGGACAACGTCAGAAGAAAACTATTTAAAACTTCAAGCCCTCTTATGCATATTTTTTGCATAGCTAAATTCACATTCTTATTTTAAATGTGATAATCTATGAATATGTAATGTAATGGTTAATACACAAATGGGAATACGGTATGAGACAAAAACAAATGTATATGTTGTACTGTAAGGCCCAGTTCAATCTTTATAAAAGAGACATTTGTAAGACGTTTGTAATTAAATTGAGTTGTGATTATGATTATTATACAAATTCACTATTTTCTTAATTGAACCATGTGATAAAGAAAAGTTCACATGAATTAAAAAAGTGATCCATGTGAGTATACAAAATAATTCACATGAAGAATTCTATGTTATTATGAAAAAAATACATGTAATATTCACATTGACATGATATGTCTGTGGTTTTAGTGTTCACAAAGCAGTACCCAGACAGAAACCTCTGTTTTTTTGTATTTCAATGAATCCGTCTTGCTTTCACACCACCAGTAAGTCAGTCGGGGGAGGCTTCAGAGGGATCTGGCCCAGGGTGAACCTCTTGGCCCCAAACTGAATCAGTTCCTCCGGCGTCAGCTCGCTCCGAGCGGTGAAGAGGCAGTCTGCCGCCCCTCCCGTAGAACCTGCCACCACAGCAGGCGCCCCGAACCCTCCGCTCGTCTGTCCAAATACACTAGGAGCACTTCCCCCCGTTTGCGACGCGCCAGCACCGAAGCCGCTCCCAAACCCTCCACCTGGGGCGTTGGCCGTCGAGGAGAAGCTGAACCCAGAAGCGGTCCCAAACGCTGAATTGGCCGTCGGTGCTTTGTCTGCGGACGGCGAGGCGAAGGAGAACCCAGAAGCAGAGGGAGTGGAGGAGGACGAGGCCATCGGGGCGGAGCCGAACCCAGTGGGAGGCTGTGTGGGTGCCGCTATGGCGCTGCCAAATCCTGTTGAAGCCGCCGAGGCCGCTGGGGCGCCAAACCCTCCACTAGGAGCAGCAAAGCTGAAACTACTAGCCTGTGCTGCAGGCGCTGACGACCCAAAGCCTACATTGACACAAAGGTTTTAATGTATCGTTTTTTTTGGGGTTTTTTTTGAAAAATGTTTAGATAGAACAGAAAAACTGGGGGTAGAAATATGGGAAACGCTATCAAAATTAAATAAACCATCACTATCACCCAAATAGGATGATTTTGTTTTATTCTTACTGTTGGAATGAATAATACACACCTTTTTCAACATCAACCAGTACTTACATTTTAAATCAATCACTGATGTTCTCCTTTATGGAGTTCGCTCAGAGGATTTGCACAATAAACAAGCCCAAAATGACACACGCACGCACAGACACTTCCTTTAGCGATAAAAGCACTCACTCAATTGCTGGCACTTGAGACATAGCTCTGAAAACATTGGGGCTATTAACACTACGTTGTACTGGACGATCCTGGTGTAAACAAGTCTTAGTGCTTTTTATGGTTTCATCCTCGTAGCAGTTTTTGTATTGGCTTGAGCTTTCTTTTGAAATGTACCCGTTCTAAATACTATGAATACAATGTGCAATCAATCAATGCGGCTACAAGCTACTGTGCTGTTGTTTGACATGGTATTTTATATTTGCTTACAGAGTTTACTGAGTGCTTTGGTGAACGTGCTCTATCAATAAAGTGGATTGGACTGGCTGTTCTTAGCAAAGAGAATGTGTAGAGAGAAAAGAGGAGGGGGCCTAACATAGAGCCCTGGGGGGACTCCACCGGTCAATTAAGAATATAGGCTTTAACTGGCTAACCCATTTAACACGATTATAATTAACACGTACCTCCACTCCCAAAGCTGGATGTAGAGGATCCGAAAGCAGCTGCTGTTGTTGTTGCAAACCCCCCGGAGGATTCCTGAGGGACTGGGTTGTCTAACTCTGCAAGCTGACATACACAAAGGAACAAGTATTACTGCTTGCTTGCCTATTCTGCAAATGCCTTCTAAATCAGTAGTTAAGACACACTGACACTGAGCAGATGTACAGTACAAGCTCAGAGTGTGTGTGTGTGTGTGTGTGTGTGTGTGTGTGTGTGTGTGTGTGTCCGTCCGTGTGTCTCACCATAGCACCCTGAGTAGTTGCATTCATAGCTCTCAACTCCTGGACCCTGCTTCTCCATTGGTTGACTAGTTGATTAATACCATTAGCCTAATGTCAGAGGAGAAATATATCATTAATATTCAATTATCGATCAGCTGTCTGTCGCTACTAATAGGTCTTATATCACAAGGAGTTAATACATCTGAGAGACGTGACATGGCAGTGCTAGCTAAGTATGCATCATTATCACTCAACACTCGTTCACCAAAAGTATTGGAGTCAATCTTTTCTCCAGCACACTACTACTCATGCAAAAGGCAGAAATGGCTTTTTCAACCCCACTGAACTATTTGAATTCAGATTTTGGTATCGGGTAAATTCCCTGACGACCATGTTCAACTTTGGGCTTGGCATCAGCATTCCTTCTACTAGCAGTAGTAACCTGTGCAGCCCTGGCTTAGACAGTCACAGTTTTCTGAAAAACCCATGTTTCTATGTCAGTGGTGCTCAAACATTTCATGTCAAGAACCCCCAGAAATATATGTAATTAACCGCGGGCCCCAATCTGAAAATATCTTGTTCCAGGGACCTCCCCCAGAAGCAAAGATTTGAGTTAAAAACGTTCGCTCTGAAAGAATATATATTCAAAGATTTGCACCACATTTTCACATTTAAAAAAAAATAGCAGATCTACAAGCTTGTAGCGCGGCACTCAGTGCCACACTATGAGCTTGTAGTTCTGCTATTTTTCAATAACTAAAGTATAACATGATGCTTAAAACATCAAAAGGGGTTCCAAACTTCCCGCCCAGAATGGGTTTAAAACTCACGTAGCTCTGTAGGTCTCCTGAAGCTCTTGTAATGTTGTAATACTCCAGTCTCAGTTCTTCTGGAGACAGATCTGAAAAACCTGTAAATGGAACACAAACGATCGCAGTTCATCGTCAAGTCTTAGTGACTGTGAATTCTGTATTTTGTGACTACAATTATAAATAAAAGATTCACATATTTAACCCATTAAATAAGACCCGAGGCTAACTAAAACTGTCTTCTAAATCCTATCCATTTCTGAAAAATGTATGTTGAGTAGTGCTCAAAATATTTTCATGTCAAGGACCCCCAAAATGGTATGTATTTGGCCACAGACCCCCCCATCTCAAAATATTTTGTTTCAAGGACCTCCAGAAACAAAGTTTGAGTAAAATAATGTAAAGCACAAAGTGACACGCTATGATATATCTGCTATATATATATATATATCTGCTATTTTTAAATAGCCAAAGAAATCTAAAATGACACAGATGCTTTCCTGATTTGAAAGGGTACCGTAAACACTTTTTTTTCAAGTTAGTGTAAAGTGGCCCTCTTGAGCAGACCTGGAGGAGACCTGTCATTGATCCAGGCAACAACGCCTGCGTTCCTCGCTTCCCGTTTGATGCCCTTAATGCTAAATATTCTTTGACCGTTTAATCATCACAATCTCTCGTGTAAAGACCTTAATATTGTTCACATTGCTGTCAGATGGAAACCTTGTATCACCAAAAACTGTTACTTTTCAAGAAATGATCAAATAGAAATGTGTAATGGATCCATTGTCGGATTCACAACATGCTCTACTTTTCATTGGTTCAATATTTATAAACCCCACAGACACACATAACTAGCAGCAGAAAACAGATGACTTGATAACCAACCTGATATGTTCGGCTTGTGGGCGGCATAACACGAGAAACCCCACTGGCCTGAAGTCTCCCAACTCTCCATGTCACTTTGAATGACCTGCCTGGGTGAGATCAACACGTCACGTACACATAAACACTGTTAACAGCAAAACCATTTACTAATGGACAATTGTGGTTTATTCTATTCTATTTGTACACCCCAAGTCAAATTAACACTCAGAATGTTATGTATCAAATTGGTTCTAACCTTATACAACATTAAACATTTCTCTGTCATGATAACAAACTTCTAGGATATGCTTGAGAAATTGTGTATTGTGTTGAGAATAATCACTGGCAACCCAGCCTGTGGTATAGTCACAATATATATACCACCGCCTCTCATATGACTGATGAGCAGAGGTTGACACTAAGGGTTGCCCACCTGCCTCTGGCAGGTGAATAAAAGATTTGGGCAGGAGTGTGCTTTCAGGTTGCCCGACCAGGCAAGTAATCGTTTGAGAGTGGACGCAACCATCTATAAACACAACACCAGAGTGGGATGTAAAATAAGAGCACTGTTTACCTGAATGTGCTGTTTTCGCTGTTGCTACATTTAAGAATATAAAATAACAAGTGTGAATGCTTAGTCACATTCATACAGGAGGAATTTGTCATTAAAATAAATTGGTATGACATGTTTTATCACACAGCCCCCGAAAGTAAAAAAATAATTACAAAATAATAGTGTTAAATTCGGTAATTCAATTTTTACCCACACTTTTATAATGGACAATTTACTTTTCGGGCAAGTGGGCATGACCTTTGGGCAAATAGAACATGACCTGTACTTGCCCGACAGGCAGTACAGGTCCGACGGGCAAGTGCCTCTGAGACCTTAGTGTCAACCCCTGTTGAGATTATCATTTGAAACCCATATCCCTACTATACTGCACTGCCAAAACACACAGACTTACAAGGTTTTCTCATTCTCCTCCCCTCCTGCTTTTCCTCTCCCACCCTTGTCAAAAGTGTTGGGAGTGCTGGTCAGTGCCGAAAATCTATTCTGACTCTGGGAGGAGAAACTGAAGTCGTTGCTCTTGATGTTTTCTCGTCTTGCTCCTCCTCCTCCTCCTCCCCCTCCTCCTCGACCCCAGTCATCACCACCCTGAGACGAGAAGGCCGATGGCTGTATGTAATTCCCTCCACCCCTTTGAGAAGGGTTCACCCATACTCGGTTCCCAAAACCTGAGACAGAGAGAGAGAGAGATCAATTAATAGCAAGGAAAGCAACTGTTGAGTAGCCTGAAAGGGCCATTCACAAACTATAACTGCAGCCAGCCAGCCAATTGGTCAATGGTCGTGGCCCTTGGGCTTCACGTCCTCACCGTTTGGCATGGCCCCCTAGCATATCGCAAAAAACGACTGCATGGTTCAGCCAGAACTGCATTTTTTTACATGAGCTGTACACAAAGTACACTTCACATGTACTTGGAAATTCTAAATTTCTTGTTTACAATCATGTTCTGGATGTTTTATTGTGTCTTACATAGGTGCCTCGAATAAGCCACTTGGGCTTGGGTTTTGTTTTTATACTGTGCAAAATAAATAAATACTAAACTTACACTGAACATACTGCCACCAACCCCTTTTCCCCCTCACTGTATATGTTTTTTTCCCATTTTTACCTCTGCTATATAGAGGTGTATATTTGTACGTCTCTAAATGTTATGATGAATTTAATGAAAATGGTGGACCCTCTTGTAAACAAGTGTAATGCTTTTATGGTGTCGTCCACTCACAGTTGACAGTTTTTTAGCCCCTCTCGGAACCCCGTGGGTCAGCCCAATCGATTCGTGCCGAACCGGGCTACCCGTGGGGTCCCTGTGCGTAACTGTGTTTTCGTATGTAAATGTTAGAACGCAGACATAAATGCCGTCGGATACGTCATGTCTGCGCTGTTTGAGGGCTTCTGTTCGTTTGAGTTATTCTGTTTATGTGAACTCTAGTTTACACCGGACACCGCTGCGAATTTCCCTGTGCTGTGGAAGCCGTTAAGTATTTTTAATCTGTGTTTGACCGATTTGGAAGCTTTGATTCCTCTCTTCCTTCCTTGTTTATTTACCGTTTATTGTACCGCCTCCCGTTGCGGGGTTAGCTTTTGCGTCCCTACGTACGTGCCTCTGATCTGCTCTGTCATAGCTATAGCCACTAGCTAGCCATATAGGCGGTACAATGAGGTGTCAATAAACAAGGAAGGAAGAGAAGAATCAAAGCGACCAAATCGGTCAAACAAAGTAAAAATACTTAACGGCTTCCGCGCCACAGGAGATATTCGCAGCGGCATGTATAGGTACTTATACTTCACATATTCAGAAACCCTCACACGAAAAAATGTCGTCAAAGAGCGCAGACAGGCGTTATCCACGTTGTTTATGTTTTATGAATGTCCGCGTACCAGGTGGCAGGATACTGCTGCAACAGGACCCAATGCACTGGGTCTAACAAATGTCAGAAACTTCAGTAGCATTGGGTTCTGCTTGGAGGGCTAGGTTCTGACTTGTGGGGCAGTTTTTGTAGGCTATTGAGTTGTACTTGAAAATGTACTGTAATTCTGCAAACTGTTAATACATACTTCAATCAATCAATGAATCAATCACTTGCATGCGTTGCTTTGGATGGCTGTTAAAGTAAATTCAAAAAGTAGCAAAACTATTATCCCTGAACTTACCACCACCACCTCCTCCTCCTCCTCTTTGCTGTTGCTGCTGCTGATACGAACGGGTATTGTCATTATATCCATTATATCCTCCACCTCCTCCTCCTCCACCTCCTCCTCCTCCTCCACCTCTATATCCACCTCCACCTCCTCTATATCCTCCTTCTCCTCCTCCACCTCCTCTATATCCTCCTCCTCCATCTCCACCTCCACCTCCTCTATATCCTCCTCCTCCATCTCCACCTCCACCTCCTCTATATCCTCCTCCTCCATCTCCACCTCCACCTCCTCTATATCCTCCTCCTCCTCCTCCTCCACCTCCTCCTCCTCCTCCCGCGGGGTGTTCATTCCAACATTTGTCGCCGTAACGACAGCGGCCTTGAACGAAGAAGTTGCACACCGGCATGGTGTGAATTTAGACTCGTGGGGGCGACTCGTGTAGTCTTTATTTTACTGAAGTGTTGTCGTTCTTCTCCAAAAGCCCTCCATGTTGGACTGACTGACTGTCGTCGCAAGGTTTCTACGTCATCACCACGCTACAAGAGGCGAAACTATGAGGCGAAACTCCTCAAGTATTTGGAATCATCACTAGATGGCGCAGCGGTAGCGCTGTAGACCTCAAACACGCACGTATGCATTTTATTATAAATTATTGGTACAGTTAAACTGCTTGGGAATAAAACTGCTTGGGAATAATCACATAGGTAGGCTACATGTGTACATTAGGAACAATAACATTGAGTTAGTATGTTATAACAATTTGTTTCGATCATTTTATTATTATTTTATATTTGCATTGGACTATTTCAGTATTTTATTATAAATTATTGGTACATTTTAACTGCTTGTGCACAATAGGAACAATAACATTTCGGTGGTATGTGATAACAAATTTGTTTATATTTTTTGAGTAGGCAATTTTTTATTATGTTTGTATTGGAGTGAATATGCATAATCAAATATTTCCATATTTTATTATTCATTATTGGTACAGTTAAACTGCGTGGGAATAATCCAATCCAATCCAACTTTATTTATAGAGCACATTAAAAAGCAACAGAGTTGTGCTTTACAGTACATAACATAACATAACAAAAAACACAAATAAAAGTGCACAAAATCGTCAAAAACATATTATAGAGATACAGATATACAACAGGGTGGAGAAAAACAAAACAAACAGTAAAACAAAAAATAAAATAAAAAATCTCACTCTAGGGTAAAAGCTTGGTAATAAATAAGTGTTTTAAGACGGGATTTAAAAATAGGGATGGGGAAAGTTTTACAGAGACGGGGGAGTTCATTCCAAAGTAATAATCACAGAGGTACATGTGTACGCCAGCCGACGTGGGTCCCATATGATTTAGAGGTGGGCTACCTATATATGGGAGCCAGCTGGGATACCTTTATGGGACCCATATGGAAATGTCAGTGGGCACCAGATGGTTCTCACCTGGGTTGCCCGTGTGGGCTTTAAGTGGGTTCTACCTGGGTCCTAGGTGGGCCCCACCTTGGCAATTTGGCAAAATGTCAGCAGACAAGCCCACGTTGGACCCCACGTTGAGAACCACATGGCAAGATGGCTGGCTGGCTATGCGGATGGATGGATCGGGGACAGACGGACAGATAGACCGGTGTGGGTACCGTTTACCCACACCGTATTTGAGGGTGGCATCACTTCCTTCCGGTGTGATGCCACGCCCGCAAGTTTTTACGCGCGATTTTCTTGTAGTCATATTGTAGTCCTCCTACGTTACATCCGGGTCCCAGCTGCTTCTCATTGTAAATACAAAATAGCTACATATGAACGCGTGAATATTTTTATTTTTATTTTTTACAATAACGTTATTTGTCAGAAGGGAAGCCATTGAGGGTTAAATGGGTCTTAATGCTTCCAACCCGGATCTCTAAAATGGCAGTGTACTCGGTGGTCTAGTGGACTAGTCATCTAACTTTGAGTCCTAACGTCGTAACTTTGCCTGTTCAAACCCCGTTGGTAAATTTCTAACAACACGGACTACTTATTTTTGTGAGATTATGGTTAGGGCTAGTTTGACATGCATAGTGGCATTTCTATCTGTAACTGCTCCTAAACCATCTTCATCCGTGGCAGAAATAAGACAACGTCCCAACTGATATCACTGAGGGCTTTTTATTTTCCCAAGCGAACGTGTGAATGTCCTTGTTGTAACTGTTGTCGGTCAATCATGACTTCCGGGCCCAGGCCGTAGCGTAACGGTCTGGGCACCGGACTGGTGATCCAGTCGCGGTGTGCCGCGGGTTCGACTCCCGGACCCGACACGGCCCTTACCGCATGTCATCCCCCCATCTCTCTCCCGTTTCCTGTCAGCCTACTATCTGTCCCTTCAAAAATCAATAAAAGGCGTAAGCCGCAAAAAATATATCTTAAAAAAAAAAGAAAAAAATCATGACTTCCGGATTATATGTAAACAAACACCAACAATTAAACACAAACAAATACACGATACAATGGCAATATAACTTTTACAGACACAAACAAAACTGGAAACATACCGTATGCGCCTTCTGCACAGATTTTTAGGAGTTCAGTTAAGTTCTTGTTTATATTATTTTCTCTCTTATCTTTTGTGGAGACTCTGACATGAGAGAGCTTTACCTCTGCTCTGTTTGTTCTGCTCTAGCCTGAGCTAACGTGTTAGGTTTCTGGTCTAGAGGGGCGGGTCGCGGCTCAGATTTGCGCACGCCCTGATTGGATCTCATCGATCTGTCCGTCACCCCCGGCCCCTCCTCTCCCCCCTAGTGCAGCGCTACGTCACATCATTTGGAGCGACGCCCACCCGGAAGGGTTGACTCCCACTTTTAGACCAGAGCGGCCAATGCGTTCCTCCAGGCTTTCAATTTTTGCACCAACAAAAATGAAAGCCTGGTACCGAGGCTAGTTCTGCTCTAACATGCCCAAGACCCAACAGGTGATTTAAATTAGGTGATTAGAGCAGGTGAGCCTAATTCAACCTGCCCATGAACCAGACAGACCACAAAACCAGAGCACAGTAGATAGTAAGGGCATATTATCAGGTATTTGACCAATCTGGGAACTAAATCGTTACCAAGAAAATTCTTCACCAATGTGTTTCTAAAGGTGTCTAATAACATGTACTAAAAGTTTGAAATTCAACTCCCGGGGGAAATTGAGTTATTAGCATAATATGTGACCATACCCATAACATCCTATATAAAACATTCTTTCAGTAGCATGTGACATATGAAACTAGGGGGTTTCATGATTCTGAATCCATTCCAAGCATTAGTTTTGCACAAAAAACACTCCTTGGGAGGAAAACGGCCATAGCCGTCATCACAAACGTGATGAGGTCAGCACATTTGGTCAAGTGGATATGGCCTAATTTAGCCCAAGGAGTGTTTTTCAAGAAATCCATTAGATTTTCAATAGATGACGATTCACATTGACCTTAAGGCTTTGTTGTGATTCAATATACTTCCAGTAGAGGGAGTGCCAACCTAACCTTCAGAACCTCTGTTCTGAACTGTCTGCAGGCCACACAGAAACCCTGCACTAAAAGATAGTGTGAAGATTTCCTACAGATTAATAGAACCTTTTGTGTTTATTTTATATACAGCAGTGGTTCCCAAAGTGGGGTCCCTGGACCCCCAGGGGTCCTTGAGGCAGTCCCAGGGGGTCCCCAGCTAAATTATAGTTTGGAACCAAATGGGCCCTTGTGGGTCTGTAATTCTGAGAGTTAAATTAACATTGATTTTCAATACAAATTGGGGTCTCTCAGAGATAGAAATGCCATTAAATGGGGGTCCATAGCCTATTGCATATCAAACTGAGGGTCCTTGAAATTAAAACAAATCTCCTATGGGGGACCCTGGCATATCTTTTCAAATGGGGGTCTGCAGGGCTAGTGTCAATTCCTTGACATGAAAAAGTTTTGGAACCACTGACAGTATATAATGTCAGGTGACATGCCAGTTAACACAATTGCTGTTAAAGCTAAAAGGTTCAATCCATGCAAAAAGTAACCCCATAAAGAACATTACCCAGGTGAGCCAGATTCACTAAGCTGTTTGCACTCACATTTTGGGTGTAAAGGAATTTTCCAAACTTCCCACGTTAGTAGTCTAGCATAAGGCTAGTCTATAAAGCTAAAAGGTTCAATCCATGCAAAAAGTAACCCCATAAAGAACATTACCCAGGTGAGCCAGATTCACTAAGCTGTTTGCACTCACATTTTGGGTGTAAAGGAATTTTCCAAACTTCCCACGTTAGTAGTCTAGCATAAGGCTAGTCTATAATGTCATTCTAATGGCATACAGCAAGCTTTAATTGGTCCCACTAGACCTGTACGTGCCCGTTGGCCACCGGCCTACTTGAGAACGATGCAACTTGGGAACCTAATAAAACCCGTTGTCAACTTGTCATAGTACCCGTTTTAACTATCTGTCGGGGTCCCTTTTGTGCCCATACTGTATATGGATATCTCTGTCTGTCTGCCTCTGTCTGTCTGCCTGTGCCTAAAGAGTGCAAACTGACTGTGAAAAGTGTACTGGTTAAGTAATCAATTGGCAGGTGTGGGGTTGCCATGGCAATCAAATGGCTGAGGCAGAGGCTGGGAATTGCACAGGTGAGGGGACTTAGGCTGATTACGATTAGGCCCACTGGCAGAGCCTTATCGGAGCCTTCTGTGGTGGTTCTGGAGAACCGTGGGTCCGACTGACTCGATACCGGGCACTGCACTCCCTGCGGGGGTGTGGAACGTGTGTGTTGAATTGTCAAGTTGGTGGGGCAAACGGTTCTGGAGTTACGTGCATTAAAACCGTACACACACGCACGCACGCAGACACACACACACACACACACACACACACACACACACACACACACACACACACACACACACACACACACACACACAGAGAGACGTGGCGCATTTATAGTAGGATGTAAGTCTGCATCCGAGCAGACGTGAGAAAGAGAGGTCCTCCGCAAAATTAACTGACAAAGAAGATCACTGAATCAGACTACTAGTACTAATATAACGTGGGAAGTTTGGAAAATTCCTTTACACCCAAAATATGGGTGTAAACAGCCTGTCCGTTTTAGACATTGTAGCCTACTTGTCTTAGTCGTGCATGCTCAGTGTGTGTGTCTGTGTGTCTGTGTGTCTGTGTGTGTGTGTGTCTGTGTGTGTGTGTGCGCGCGTGTGCATGCGTATGTGTGATGTGTCCCTGTGTGCGTGTGTGAGAGAGGGAGACAGAGCGATGTGTCCTTTTGCTTATGTAAGTATGTGTGTGCCCCAGCCAGCATGTGTGGAGGTGTCAGGCCTCTCTCTTGTCACTGCACCACATTAGGCTGCCGAGACACCTGACGGATCAGGAGGCGACCCTTTGGCCCTGCGTCTGCGGGGCCACAGGGCCACAGCCACGGCACGGGGCCACAAGGCCTGCACGGTGGGGCCACGGGGAACCTTGTGAACCTGCATCGGTTAGTGAACATGTCGCCGCTCGCCGCCAGGCAAGCTGACACGCAGCAGTGCGACCTGATTATGGAGTCCAGTAGCACCTCAGACTGGATTTCTCACCCCCCCAAGGCAAGGCCAGAAGAATGACTGCGCTTCTGGGATCAGCCTGTGTGAGCTGAGGATTTACACAATGCACACCGGCCAGGATCTGGGCAGCATACCTGAATTTAACAGCACGCAGAGGAGGGGAGATGATGGCCTACATGCAGGGTTCCATTTGTAAACAAAAAGAGAGAGATATGTCTTTGTACAACAAAAAGCTAAAATAACGCGTTGCAGATCAGATATATGATTCAATGTATACCGGTATATATATTTTTTTTTACCATAATAGAGGGTTAATGTGGGTAACATCGGCCTAATTGTTTTTCTATTGTAAATTGTTATTTTATTAATATTGTCAAACGTAAATATCAGAAAGTCTGCATTTCTCCAAATTATAGCCTATATTCAATTCAGGAGGACATCAAAAGCAAATGGATGTTTTGGCCCCCATTACCCCACCACATGCACCCCAGAAGCAAATCAAACACACATGTAATGTATTATACTCCATCCATTGCACAGAGGTTCCGCAATCATCTCCATTGCGTCTTTTACACATTTTAGGCAGTTCTCTCTCATCAGTTGTTTTAGGTCACTTTTAGGCAAGCAACAGTAATTTTACACAGTGCGAGATTGATATAGGCAATATTAGGTCTCTGGTCGAATATGACCTCAAGGTACGGGGTTAGCAACTTATTACTGAAGTTGCTATATGAATGCCTTGAGCCTCAAAGGCATTTATACTGCAACTTCAGTAATAAGTTGCTAACCCCGTCCTGTCGCAAGCACTTGTCCCACACAAGCGATACTGTGGCCCAAGTGTGGCCCAAGTAACGTACCAGTGTTTTCACTGCGTGGTGTAATATTCCACCATATATCCAGACCTACAGTCTTGCAGAATAAACACCTCTGAGTCACATCATCACACCTGCAAATATCTTAGTCACCAAGGCAAGGCTTCTTTTAGCCTACTGCTGAACGGATTAAAGCTGCATGCCGGAACTTTCACCTCCTACCCATGGTCAAACCCCACTCTCCCGCATAAGAGACCAAAGGAATGGGTGCCCGCTGGCCTAGTGGTCCGGGCGCATGCCACATATAGGCTCTGGCCTGACAGTGCGTTGCGTGTTCGAGTCCCGTTCATGACGACCTTTGCTGCATGTCTCTCCCCCTTTCCTGCCCGTCTTCACTGTGACTATCAATAAAGGCACAAAACTCAAAAAAGATTCCAAAGGCAGTCACCACTTGATATTGCGGTGATGAGCTTAAGGCAGTACTACTTGTCCTACCTCACACCAGGGTCGACAATTCACAATGGAAGGGTTGGAAGACCACCTCCAACGACTCTACTAGTTACTACCAATACTGTAGACTCTACTCTACCATGCAAGATTAGGTTAAAATGTTTTATTCATTAAATTAAAATACTTTTGGATATACATTCAGTGTTGACGTTGACGGTGTTACTAAAATCAATGAGTTTGTTGAGAAGGAGGAGGCCACACAACTCTTAGCCAACATGCAACATTGTGTGTGTGTGTGTGTGTGTGTGTGTGTGTGTGTGTGTGTGTGTGTGTGTGTGTGTGTGTGTGTGTGTGTGTGTGTGTGTGTGTGTGTGTGTGTGTGTGTGTGTGTGTGAGGGTGTGTGTGTGTGTGTGTGTGTGTGTGTGTGTGTGTGCGCGCGTGCGCGTGTGTGTGTGCGTGCGATATCCATCATCCTCTCCTAAGTGGACCTGTCTGTGAGCAGTATTCTGTTTAACAACTCAAAAATAGCAAAAAGTATAGGTTACAATGATTACATTAATTAATTATTGACAAAAATATATATTTTTTTATGTATATAAAAATCTTTTTGGATAAGATGAGAAATAATTGAGTTTATTTGTATTGTAATGACCAAGTGCCTATAGTTTTCGGCATGTCATTGTAGGCACACATTTAAATCGAAAGAAGGAGAAATTAGAAGAAAATAACAGAAAATGCGTGCGTGCGTGCGTGCGTGCGTGTGTGCGTGTGTGCGCGTGTGTGTGTGTGTGTGTGTGTGTGTGTGTGCGTGCGTGCGTGCGTGGGCTTCACCACGCCGGGTTGAATCATTAGGAGGTGATTCTCCCTAACAAGGGGCTGTCAGGGCTCAATTCACAGGCAGGTTTCACCATGCAGGAGGAGTGTGAGCAGTCCTATCGGGGTCTTAGCTGTTTTGCTGTGGCTGTTCATAAAGAGGCCCTGCTTCATTTGGAGTGAAAGCATTCTAGCAAGGTCCCTACTGTTGTCGTGGGTTGATTGCAAGTGTTTTCACGATTACCCGTAGTGAGTCTACTCAAGCCTAACAGGGTTACTTTGCAGTTCTAATGAAGGGGAATAGTCATTACATGTGAATGGGGTTTTGGCGTTTCTCTCATCGGCTTCCTCTGTGTGTTTTTGTTGTTATGTTCGGGTGTGTGTGCGTGTGTGTGTGTGTGTGTGTGTGTGTGTGTGTGTGTGTGTGTGTGTGTGTGTGTGTGTGTGTGTGTGTGTGTGTGTGTGTGTGTGTGTACACACTCAAAACAAAACGCTAAATATTTGTCTCTGTCCAGCTTCTTTGGTATCGCTGTTCCTCTCTTTTTTGCAGTGAGGTCATATTCAGCATTTAGTGTAATTATAATCAACACTGTAGAATCATGCAGACTGAGGCCTTGAAAGGTGTTGGTCCATAGCTTTAATTGTGTGGGCCTGAGTGAGGAGCACTCTCATATGGCAGGTGTGCCATATGAGACAAGCCCAGCCGTATGCATACCAGGAGAGTTTTATTGTACGGTTAATTCATTTGCATTCATTTAAACTGCTGTTTATATTATGACTATGAGTACATGCGCACACAGCACGATTATAGCGAGGCGATTAAGCGTCTTCATTCAGTGGTGAATCAGACTTAGGTGGTCTTTACACGAGAATGGTGTTCATAGAAAACGGCAAAATAAAGTATCGTTGGTGTCCCTTTAGACGAGAATGGTGTTTTCAGGAGGTGAAAACGCAACAAAGTGAACCACCTTCCAGAGTGGAAATCTTTGAGAATGCCGTTTTATTTATTTATGTAAACAGGCAAAACGGTGAATCCGCAAAACCTATGACATCATGGCTCACGTTGGCTCACAGCGCATATTTATTACATTGATGCAGAGCCATATATGATATAATGGAGTTCCTGAACAAGCCTCCCTCCTCGCCTACAAAGCGCTGCTCATCAGCGATGGTGAATGTAAAACCATGATGTAAATAAAATGCCCTGTGATAGGCGGCAGCAGCGTTTATGTAGCCTAATGTATTATAAAATATATATCCATCCCGTGGCTCGCTCTGCCTGCATGCTATGGGCTGTCGTTTGACTAATTTTCATAAAGTGTGCGTTGTAAAGGGTCAATAAAAAATGAGAACGCAACTGGACTGGACTGGAGATGGTCGCCGTCTAAAAGAGTTTTATCTGGAGATGGTCGCCGTCTAAAAGAGTTTTATCTGGAGATGGTCGCCGTCTAAAAGAGTTTTATCTGGAGATGGTCGCCGTCTAAAAGAGTTTTATCTGGAGATGGTCGCCGTCTAAAAGAGTTTTATCTGGAGATGGTCGCCGTCTAAAAGTGTTATATCTGGAGATGGTCGCCGTCTAAAAGAGTTTTATCTGGAGATGGTCGCCGTCTAAAAGAGTTTTATCTGGAGATGGTCGCCGTCTAAAAGTGTTATATCTGGAGATGGTCGCCGTCTAAGAGGCATGAACCTTCATGAACCAGGTTAAATGGCAGGGATATTGAAACACCTTAACCTGAGGGCCACATCAGGACCTTAACCTGAGGGCCACATCGGGACCTTAACCTGAGGGCCACATCAGGACCTTAACCTGAGGGCCACATCAGGACCTTAACCTGAGGGCCACATCAGGACCTTAACCTGAGGGCCACATCAGAACCGTAACCTGAGGGCCACATCAGGACCGTAACCTGAGGGCCACATCAGGACCTTAACCTGAGGGCCACATCAGGACCTTAACCTGAGGGCCACATCAGGACATTAGCATGGGGCCGGGGGTCACATCAGGACATTAGCATGGGGCCGCAGGCCAGTTAACCTGAGGGCCACATCAGGACATTAGCATGGGGCCGGGGGCCAGTTAACCTGAGGGCCACATCAGGACATTGGCATGGGGCCGGGGGCCAGTTAACCTGAGGGCCACATCAGGACATTGGCATGGGGTCGGGGGTCACATCAGGACATTAGCATGGGGCCGGGGGCCAGTTAACCTGAGGGCCACATCAGCACATTGGCATGGGGCCGGGGGTCACATCAGGACATTGGCATGGGGTCGGGGGCCAGTTAACCTGAGGGCCACAACAGGACATTGGCATGGGGCCGGGGGCCAGTTAACCTGAGGGCCACATCAGCACATTGGCATGGGGCCGGGGGCCAGTTGATAAAATTGTGGTCATAATGGTGACACTGTATTCTTGACAAAGCAAACTGTGTTTTATGATTGGCAAGAGATGGTTAAAACTCTGTCCATTTGGGGTGTGACATTATTAATTAATAATAAGGTAATTAACTGTAATTGTAATAATGTAATTACGGTAACTGTAGGCCTAATTAAAGTAATTTCATGATGATTTTTTATTATCTTATATAAAAAAAATCAATTGTATTTTTTTAATTGACTGATTAATACCAGACAAAGAGTTTGAGTATTACTAGAGATTCTACATTTTGGTTTCAATGTATATTTGGTTAGACACTGATCAAATTAACCAGTAAATGCAACAGTAAGTCAAGTAATAGTCATGGAATTGATCTGATTAATTTTAAGAAACCATGGTGATGATGAAGATTCATTATCTCAGCATCGTGTCACTGAATTGATCATATTAAGAGAATTGTAAAAAAAGAAAATCCTATTACATAGCATTTTGAATATAATATGCAGTACTAATCCTCCATAAAAGCTGCATACAATTCCAGAAAATACTGCCAATTTTAAATGGACGGTTCGTCAGGTGAATGAAATGAAAAACTGTTTCCGTGAGTGCATTGACCTATAATGTTAGAAGTTTAACTTAGGACAGCTGAGGTTCCTGTTTCACCAAACAACCCTCTTGTTTAAATGATCACGCCTATTCCTGATGCAACAGAGGTCCCTATAACCTAGGAGATCGTATTTATGCTATTTATACACAAAGTGTGTATGCTATGCAAGTGTGAAGGTGTAACTCACATCCACAGGCACGTTTTCTGTCTGTTATAAAATCAAACAATTACTGTAGTCTACATGTAATGCGCCATATTCTTTTCAAGGATTGTTTTGTTTTTTATGTCCCCGTTACAATACAAAATTACATTTTGACACAACGGTGCGTCTTTGAATAATAATATTGTAACATGTGATCCCTTGTCCTCCCGTCATTCTCTGATGGGGCCAATATATAATAAACGGGTGACTTGTGAAGCTATAATGAAGTGACAGTCTATGCTATTGACAGGGGAGGCTGTGTGACAGTGTGCGGTGCTTTGCAGTGGAGCCCAGCCTCCAACCGAGGCCCTCTGCTAGACAGATTATTACAGTGGCCTTCGTAATGAGCTAGCATACTGCCTCCGATGTTTCTCGCTCCAAGGGGAGGGATGCTGAATTCCCCCTTCGCAGCTGCAAAACAGAGGTGTAAATTAAAGCAAAACTAGGGTAAAAGGCAAAAAAAAAAAAAGGAAATAAGAAATGAAAACATACTGGGGGCAACATTGTTCCAATTATTATAATGTGGATTCTCCCTGTGCATGCGGTTGAGAAGTGCCGGGGGTGGGTGTTGTTGCTGTGATATTTGCGTGTTCGTTTCTGTGCTGTAGTGTGGAACTGGACTGTATATTTACAAAAATGTCATTTGTGAAACATTATACATATAAGTTAGACAGTGCTTGGCTTTTGATGGTGGCTGTGATCACTTTATTTTCATGTTTGTTTTTGTGGCTTTCGCCTTTTATACAGGGACAGACAGGGGGGAGGTGGGGGGCGGGGGGTGACATGCAGTGTGAAGGCCATCGGGATCGGGAGTTGAACCCGCGGCACACTGCCAGACTGGATTACCAGCCAAGGTGCCTGGACCGCTGAGCCACAGCCCAGGCCTGCGATCACTTTTTTAACTGATAAATTAACAACTAATTGTAATGCCTAATGTAAACGCATAGCAAAACCAGCACCGGTGTCTTCCATGTGACATTGGCCTTTTCAGAATGGGTACAGTTCAAGGAAGGTACTGGTCAATAAAAAATCTGCTAAAAGGATAAAACCAGAAAAAGCTTTAAGACTTAATGTTTATATAAGGGTCCTCCATTTTCCATTCATCAAAACATTTAAAGACATACAAATATACACAAAAAGGAAATCATATACAGTATTTCTCAGTATTTCTCCTTTTATACTGTACACTGTACAGTGTACAGTATAGAAATAAAGAGGGGGGGGGGCAGTTTCGAGTTGCAGCCACCCGTATAGCCTGGGTTCCAGCCTGATTCGCTGCGTTCTGCGGATCTGAAAATGTCACTGCGCTAGTCACAGTGACAAGAGCTCTTTGAGATCAGTTTTGAACGAGTCCAGAGATTCACATTTCTTAACGGCTGTTGGTAGGGTGTGTTCCTCATTTTAGTGGCATATAGTGACCTTACAGATTGGCTATTTTTGCCATTTAATTGCCAACATATTGGTTTTAAGTGGATAATTGTGAAGCGAGGGTTTTGACATGAATAAGTCAAATCTAAACCGGAGACCATTAGGGTTGGAGTTTTGCACAGTGTTGTTGTTTTTTCTCCCAGTTTGAAGATGCCACCGCTCCCCCCAGGTACTTATTAGTGGTGATGGCTCATGTCTGATTTGTGAAAAGAATGACAGGTGTAAATTTCACACGCACAATTCAGCTCAACTCACTAATCCAATTAATTTTTGAACCTGTTGTTTTTTCCTGCTCCGCCAGCTGGGGGAAGATGCTGGGGTTTCTCTGAGCTGCAGCACTGTTTTCTTTTTGGATTTTTTTCCTAACATGTCAATATTTCAACTCAAACACATACTGTATTAACACAATTGTATATATAGAAACTGTGTTTCGCACAGTTCTGCACTATACCCTTTCACTGTCCCAAAATGTTATGTCAATTAGGTAAAGGCTTATGTTGCAAGAACTATTAACAACATAAAAACAACAATGCTTTTGTGAGTGAGTTAGAAGGGGGAAAAAATTAGCGCAAACATCAAGGCATCCTCATGTGGGGAGGAAAAAGATATTCCACTTGGAATATGAGAAAGTGCAAGATGGCATGCAGTCGTCTCCATCTCTCTCTCTCTCTTCCTCTCTCTGTCTCACTCTCGCTCACTCTATATCCCCTCTCTCTGTCGGCGCTAAATCACACGTTAGTAGAGCCAGTGGAAGTGTTGACAGTTTTACAAACAGAAATGTAAAACACCATCCTCATGGGGGTCTGAGAGATAAGGGGGAGCCGAGCAGGGCAGGAAACAGAACAATTGAGGCCCAGAGAGGCAGAGAATTACATGCTTAAACACCTCGCCGAGGTTATTTTAATTACTTACTCCTATAATACTCTTTAGCCATGACTGGCATGGTGGAATGGAATACCAGCTGAGGTGTAGTTGCTATAGGTACAGTACACCTGCCATTTCCTGTAAACCCTTTACCTATTAGACGTCTGCAAATAGGGCTAAGAATAGAGGTTGCTATAGCTCATTAGGTTACCAAATGCATGTACAGAATTATTCTTTGTTTCAGTGAACCAGTTGGGAAAAATAAAAGGAAGCTTCGCACACTCAGATCTGCGCACAATCAATGTATTTCAGTGAACCAGTTGGGGAAATCATTTTCTGGGGCAGTCTGTTAAAAAGAAAAAAGAAAAAAAAAAGGCATAGCATATTTAAATAATACCACACCAGCACAGTAAAATCCTCAGCAGCGTTAATTTAACCGAGAGTTAACACCAAGGATTTGGCTGTGTACTGTGTAGCTTTACTACGGCAGAACCCTCCGAGGGTTCTCTGTTGTCCTGAGAGTCCACACCTTAAATAAAAGCTATCAACAGAAGTGAGAGACAATCCCAACGGGTTTTTGCTACCGTAACCCGCTGAGCACAGAGCCAGGGTTCAAGGGCCACAGAGTGGCTCCACACACAATGCCGGTCCGGTCCGATAAAGACATTTAATCAATACACCAGATCTTTCCTTGAGTGCTATTTCCTCTGACTGAGAACAAGTCAGACTCAGAAGCAATTTATTGCCGTTTGTTAGAGATACAGGAATTGGTTCTGGTTATAGACAGGCCTTTCATAATTGACAAGATATGGGACAATGACAATATATGTCACAGCTGATTATGAAACAGCCCATCAGGAGATGTAAGAAGATTGACTTATCACATGGCATAAGCTGCTGCTGTCCTGACTTTCATTTCTCATGAAAGTACTATTTTAATCACATGAACCAGTGTCTTACTTTCGGTAATGTTTTTTTTTTTTTTTTTTTTTTCAATCGATGTTTTGAAATTATTTTTGTAAAACAAATATGGGGCTTAAGTGGTTAAGGATCTCAGATGGATTTCTGTTCTTTATGACATATGCTACTCCCATTCATTTCTAACGGCAGATGGCTGCTCCCCGACATTCCCCAGTTCCTGCTCGAGCTCCAGTAGCAAAGTATGATCATCACACGCGTGTTTACGCACACCATTCGTCCTCTCTGCTCCGCTCGAGACACAGGACCCGAGTTCTAAGCCAAAACTCTATACAGCTCAGAGTGTGGGTTTACAATTCTGGATAACAGAGAACGAGGCAGCTGGAGCAAACGGGAGGATTAAGTGCTCGTGTTTGGGTGGATGAGAACAGAGTAGAAAAGAGGGCCACCGAAAACAAGGGACAGAATCACAGCAGGGGGAACGACCATGGCTCTCACGGTCCCCATCCAGTTGGAAATGTGGTGCTTGTAGCCTACTTTGTGTGTGTGCGGGCATGCATGCTTTCGTGTGTGGCCATGACCATGACCGTATATCTTTTCAACATTGCGTAGGTCTACATCTGTAGTCTTGTGCGTGCGTGTGTGCGTGCGTGCACTTGTGCATGTGGTTTAATGCGAAGCTGATTAATAGAGAGAGTAAGGTTGGTGTGAAGATACTGATTGGCCCCAACTGGTCCAAGAGCTGCTATAGGAATCAGGACTTGCCTCTCTCAAAGGCATCATTACAACGTGACAAAACTGCCTGGGGCCAAACTGGCCCCACACAATGATCTGTTCACTGGATGGGATTGGGAAAAAAGGGGAAGGAAGAGGTTTTAAAGGAGAGGGAGGGGGTTGTACATCAGGGGTTGGTACCAGGCCGGCAGGCCCCCTACTGCTTTAATTACTGCTGTGTACATCTCCCCATTATCAGCACACCGATGGTTCACCAGCCACCACAGGCCTGTACTAAGCTGGAGAGAGAGAGAGAGAGAGAGAGAGAGAGAGAGAGAGAGAGAGAGAGCGAGAGAGAGAGAGACGGAGACGGAGACGGAGACAGAGAAATATGGATGGGAGACAAGAAGCCGGGGCGCTCATTATAAAATGGTAATCAGCATCCGCCGTCCGGAAGGTTGGGCAGTCACCTCACGAAATGCCACATGTCAGTTGGTCTCCCGTTCCTTTCAAAGGAACCCAACCTCATGTTCCCTTGTTGTTGAAGACAATTGGATGAATCTCCTTGGAATGGAACACTCGAGGAGAAATGCAAACACAAGCAAGTCAAGATAACAGCCGTCAGAAAGAAGGTGAACACGCACCAAGAGTGTCCGAGTGCAGTCAGTGGGAGGCGGTGGCCCAGGAGGTAGAGTGGCAGTCTTAATCTGAAGGTTTCCAGTTCCATCTCCAGCACCTCCTGCCAAGTGTCCTTGAGCAACACTTTTCGGTAGCCGAGTTTCATCCATGTTTGACACAGTGAGTTCCTCAACAGAAAGGTTGCTCCCATTCATGCCATACAGGACTTTGTCATAAGATCGCAATGCATTGTGAGCTTGTAGATCGGCTATATCTTCGGCCGGTGTTCAGTTGTGCTGATCGGCCCTGTCTCACTGATTGGTCAGCTCTGAAAAAAAGCTATTATCCTCACAGGCCTTTTATCAGCACCTCAACCAGGGTTAATAGAGGCTGAGTATATGTGATAAAATGTTCTATGCCATCTCTACCGCTGTAGCAGCTGTTACCCTGCTCTCCTACATTTGTACAGAATGTAATTACAGCTTGTGCTAATTAACACTATGAGACTGCAGACGCAACCATCTGAACACCTCTCTCCCTCTTTGTACTCATTATACACATGTTGAAAGAATGACTAATTATGAAAGTGCATCCTTGCCTTTTCCAGGCCAACTGTAACATTTAAACATTTCGTTCTCTTATTTCTTACTTCTACTCACTCTCTCAATACACTTATCAATGATGTGAAAGTGGGCCAGTGTATTTAGGAACCGAAAGTTCCCACATCAACATGGTCAACTCAAGGTGAACTCTATATACACAGAAACACACCTTCTACTTCTACTTACTGTAGATAGTAGTGTTGTGGTACTCGAGTCCGGTCTCGAGACCACATTTTCATTCACTCAGTCTTGTCTCGGTCTCACCCCTTCATTTGAATCGGTCTTGACTCTGTCTCATGTCTCGGACCAAGGGACTCGAGACTCTTCCCCCACCGAGTCCACTCGAGTCACGAGTCACTACAATGCAAGGAAATAATTGTATTATACCCAATTATTACGAGGAGCTCATTCACATTAACATTATAAGAGAGCTGTCTGTCACTTCAATTCAAGTCCAATTCAAAGGGCTTTATTGGCATGAGAAAACATACGTTTACACTGCCAAAGCAAAAAGCACAATACAACAATACAATCAAGACTTTTACAAATATGTACATTTGAAAGTCAGAATCACTTATGACTCGGACCCGCTTTACGTGGACTCAATTACAACACTGTTAGATAGAAGGTTTCACTATAAGGTTTTAAGGCAGATGCGGCACTTGGAGAGTGGAGAATGTAAAAAACATTTTGCCCTTGAATAGCAAACCATGAAAGAGCAAATCTGTCAACAGTGTATATTGAAGATAAGATTCCATACATTTTATGCATTCTTATTCAATAAATCATGCCGTTAAGGAATTAATGTCCTGGCCTCCTGGTGACATTTTCCAGTAGACTATAAATCCATGACAAACCCACTTGTAGATCGGATATTTAAGATGTATTTTGCTTTTGTTTACTTTTGAAATTATTCACCTATAATGACATGTCCAAAATAGGGAGGCCAGGCCGACAGGGGTAAAATACAAGTCCTTGATCAGCTATTCCACTCTTTCACTGATGGCTGCTTCATGGTGTTGTTGGATAGGGTCACAGTGTTTGGAGTGTCCGCTGTGACACCGTGTGGGGGCTTATCCACCCATCCCCACCCCCACCCCCACGTGCGGTGCAGGTGCACGTAACCAACCAACCCTGTATGACTCTCCTCGCGATCCGACAAAACATTACCCAGTGCACGGTCTGCTGGGCGGGAGAAAGAATATCTAATGCACCAAAGACAATTTCATCTGAACTGAGATTGGGGGGGGGGGGGGGGGGGTTAGAACACCCTCTCATATTCAAGAGATAAATCAAACCCCCCCCCCCCCACACACACACACACACACACTCACAAACACCCACCCCAGTCGAGTGGAATTCATCTTACTTTGAAATGAGACCGACTCATCCTCATGGATTACGGGCAGCTCATCACAGGAAGACGGCGTCTGAATATCTCTGGAGACCCTTCCATACGGTATCTACTTCACCTTTCCTCTCTATCCGTCTGTCTGTCTGGCAGTCTGTCGCCGTCCCTTCACCACACACTCATTGTCGTCGTTTCTTTCAGTACTAAACATTGATGCTGCTTTGGTATTTTCCAGGACACCCCGGGAAAGATGTGTTTAATGAACACAAACACAACCTTATAACAAAAAAGGCAATTACATGGGCCCACATCAAACGGGCGCTCATTAAAAGCGGCTGGGGATGACCTTGATTTGATCAGCTATGCAACGTTCTTTACACCTCGGCTTTCTCATCACGGAGGCTTTAACAAGGTTTAATTGGTATGAAGACAGAGATGGTGAAAAGATGGCATGCAGGCTCAACTTAAACCTGACCATTTAGGCCCATTATGACTGCACACACACACACACACACACACACACACACACACACACACACACACACACACACACACACACACACACACACACACACACACACACACACACTGATCAATTATCACCAATCTACAACCCCCCACCTCCCTGTGTGGATTCAACATGAGCCTCATGCAGGCGGCATTGAACCGATGTTCCTAACCACAGACTGCCAAGTGTCAACCCTACAATAAGTGTCAATTAACTCATCCTAATGTTAGATCATTATCATTGCACCCACGAGCCACTGGTGAGGAGGTTTTAGGTGAGAAGCAGAATAAGTTATATGATTGGGTTTATGCTAATCATATCATAATATTAAACGGGATGATATGTGATAAGTGAAAAATGTTAATCTCTCTCCAGCTCTTTAGCAAACAGGCGATGGATGCATTTTCAGGTTGGAGTACCAATTTTATTGAATAAGGCGAGAGAACACCACAAATAAAAAATGTCATCTTCAATTGAAATTGTACTGTTATCCTGACGGGAACTAATGAACTGGAGAGACGGAAGACGCGTTACTGGGCAAACACCGATGTACAACTACTTTTTACATATATGGAGCCACACCATTCCCATGTGGATCCCGAGATATGCATGATTTAATGTATTTTAAAATTCTTCTTTTCATATTCAGGGCACTGCAGTTTGTGACACCTGCATGTGGAATCTAATATGGCCGCAAATTGAGTCTGATCATAGCGGTTTATGTAAGGAGTTACGTTCCCCATTCTGTGTGTTACACCACCCGGCTCACAGCATCACACGTGCTCACACACACACACGCCTGTGGTGTTCTCATCACCACTACTGTAGAAAAGGTCGCCCCAGGTCACAGAGTGTTCACTGGGGACCTTCCTGTACGGGGGACAAAGGTGTGAGATCAGCCATCACAGGGTTGGGTCTGCTCCTCCCCCTTGTCGATTACAAGCGGCGCAATGCGTTGTGAGGAATGCGTTGTGAGCTTGCAGATCTATTGTTTGTTGTGCGATGCCGCCGTACGATGAATAGCAAATGAGGCTGTGTAGTCACTGCTGGTGCAGATCGCTCAGCAATGTTTCTGTGAGAGGCTTATTTGCACATATCCAGGAAATGTCACCTTGCAAAGAAAATTCACAGCTCAAGCTGCGTGTGTTTGCCACATATCTGAAAACGACTGGACCTGCAGTGAAACAAAAAAGTTACATCTGCCCAAACAGATTATGTTTTTGACATGAAAACACATGTGTTCTCTCTGCTCATTCTCTTGAGGGAAGAAACCACAAAAGTCTGCACACGTTTGAGTCGAACTTGATTCGTGTTGCACATTTTTATGCACAGAGAAACTCAACGCGGGCCACAGGAAACACTCACAAATGAGTGATACAGGAACGGCATCGGTACAGCTCTTATACTACTCTTCATCCAAGTATCGATCCAGTTCTGCCATCACTTGGCACGGCCGTCCCACAGACCAGCTTGTTCTTTGGAGCATTGTGTTAGTCCAGGAGGCTGGCCTGAGCCCTGAGGGGGGCTTGGTCAGCATCGGGGTGTTGTAGCAGGGGGGGGGGGGGGGGAGCGCTGTGATGGGTGCAGGCCAAGGCTGGCCACGGCTCTGTGCCAAGGGCCCAGTGGGGTTCCCCTCCTTTCTGGGAGCCTGCTCGGCCCCCCTTCTGGGGCCCCCAGCATGGTGTAGGAATACGCGGTCAGCGCAAGACGGGTCCATCTGCCCCTCTTGCCTCTGTCCCGCTCACACAGCACCTCTCCTATCACTCGCTCCATCAGCACCTTATGGAAATGACCCACTGCTGCCTCCTGACCTCGCCGACACACATGGCTCACCTTCAACAGCGTTCACCCACACAGCACATATCAGGCCGTGTGGAGTAGATTGTTTCTATGCGTCTTTATACGAGTAGTAGTTAAGGACACCCTTGGTCCCTAGGGACCTCGATGTCCGATTTCGGCATTCTCAGGACACTCCCTAGGGACGAGGGGGCGGGGCCTAACCGTTTTTCCACTGACGTCATCAGATTGATCCTGCTAATGGCACTTTGCCAGTTTGGCAGTTAGTGTCATCATGATTGTAGTTCTGCTTTTGTGTGAGGATCTCATCATATTGATCCTGATAATGGCATTTTCATCTTTGGCAGTTGGGGGATCAATATGATTCTAGTTCTGTTTTCGAATTGGTTTCACATCCCCATCTGTTCAAACTGAACTGCGCATGCACTGATTTGTGTAGGCGAACTGTTCTATTGATTCTATCTGTGTGGGTGTGTGGGTCTGTGTGTGATCATTCAACTTTCTCCATCTATGCGACTTCCTCAAAATCAACAGACTGTGGCCGGCCGGTTTGGATGCAAGACAAGCAGTTTCTAGCCTGTGTGGGCATATTGTACTCCTCCATCTGTCGATCCTGTCATGGCTCTAGACAGTGCTGATGTCCGAGGTCGGCGGCACTTGTTATTTTCATCTAGTATTTTAATTCACCATTTTGTTATTTTACTGACTTCTTCATTTTGTCATTTAGCCAAGCCGATGATGGCTGAGTAGCAATGTTAAAAATTATGTTCAACCCTAACTGTGTGACAGTCTGTGATATAACAGGCACCTATGGTATGTTTAAGGTAAAGCATTTAGGCAAAATACAGGAGGGGTATAGATGATGCATGCTTAAAAAAAGTATAATTGACATGATATGGGTTTTTTTATTTTAGACCATTGGATTTAGTTAAGTAGAGTTCAATACACATCTTCGGACGTGACTATCTTCTTTATCAGTATTATATAATATTACAGTTTATTTAGAGTATAAGGCTAGTCATTAACCATTGGTACCAATTTTCACATGGTTTCTAAACTTTGAAAGTATGACGGTGTGTTAAGGCATAATGATGCAAAAGTAGCAGATCTGCATTTCTCACAATATGTCACTCGTAACAGTCTCCATATCTAGGACTCTTACTATTATTTCAATAGACCTTTACCTATAGCCCCTGTCTCGGTATCTTTCACTCCATAGTACACCATGCTGAGTACGATAGATGCCTATCATTTTATAAATGGTTCTGTCTACCTTCATTGGTTTGCTCGTCGATATGCCTGTATCAACTTGGGGTCCTATGAACTCTGTAAATCAGAGAGTTAAATCACTAAAAGACGTTTGAATGTTGAGTGATTCCAGACATTTATACCTGGTGTGCTAGTAAATATGCTAGTAAACACATGAATATAGTACTTTTGTATCCGTTATTTACTATCAATGTCAGTAATATGATAGAATCAAATACTGTTTACTATGAATAAGTTCATGTGGTGCATATATTCTTTACATTTAGGGGTTGTTTGGACTCATGCACTGAGACACATGATGTTTCGGGGGTGTGTGTGCAGGGATCCTAATCTTTATGACCCCATCGGCATGGTGATATTGATTTTGCTGGGTGTGTGGGACCAACCATAGCATATGTGGGCATATTGCACCCCCCCTTCTTCTGAGCAGGCTATGGGATAGCGGTATTGATTCTATCTGGGGTGTGTGGTCCTGGGATCAATAGTTCGTATGGACCCTGTCAGGGACATGCTTTTGCTGGGGGGCTGTGTGAGTGTGGGTGTGTGTGTGTGTGCGTGTGCGTGCGTGCTGGTGTGTATGGTGAATTTTGCATGGTCCAGGGTGTCTTAATGTCTTGTTTAATGTATGACTTGTATTATTTTGGTACGTGGTGCTGTATTTTGTGACATTTGCATGGGTCAGGGTGTCTTAATGTTTTGTTTTAATGTATGACTTGGGTTATTTTTGGTATGTGGTGTGGTGTTTTGTGACATTTGCATGTTTCAGGTTGTCTTAATGTTTTATTTTAATGTATGACTTGGGTTATTTTTTGGTATGTGATGTGGTGTTTTGTGAGTTATGCATGGTTCATGGTGTCTTAAGGTTTTGGTTAATGTATGACTGGGGTTATTTTGGTATGTGATATGGTGTTTTGTGAGTTATGCATGGTTCAGGGTGCCTTAAGGTTTTGTTTTAATGCATGAGTTGTATTATTTTGGTATGTGATGTGGTGTTTTGTGACATTTGCACGGGTCAGGGTGTCTTAATGTTTTGTTTTAATGTATGACTTGGGTTATTTTTGGTATGTGGTGTGGTGTTTTGTGACATTTGCATGTTTCAGGTTGTCTTAATGTTTTATTTTAATGTATGACTTGGGTTATTTTTTGGTATGTGATCTGGTGTTTTGTGAGTTATGCATGGTTCATGGTGTCTTAAGGTTTTGTTTAATGTATGACTTGGGTTATTTTTGGTATGTGGTGTGGTGTTTTGTGACATTTGCATGTTTCAGGTTGTCTTAATGTTTTATTTTATTGTATGACATGGGTTATTTTTGGTATGTGGTGTGGTGTTTTGTGACATTTGCCTGGTTCAGGTTGTCTTAAGGTATTGCTTTTGCTGGGGGCTGTGTGAGTGTGGGTGTGTGTGCGTGTGTGTGTGTGCTGGTGTGTATGGTGAATTTTGCATGGTCCAGGGTGTCTTAATGTCTTGTTTAATGTATGACTTGTATTATTTTGGTACGTGGTGCTGTATTTCGTGACATTTGCATGGGTCAGGGTGTCTTAATGTTTTGTTTTAATGTATGACTTGGGTTATTTTTGGTATGTGGTGTGGTGTTTTGTGACATTTGCATGTTTCAGGTTGTCTTAATGTTTTATTTTAATGTATGACTTGGGTTATTTTTTGGTATGTGATGTGGTGTTTTGTGAGTTATGCATGGTTCATGGTGTCTTAAGGTTTTGTTTATTGTATGACATGGGTTATTTTTGGTATGTGGTGTGGTGTTTTGTGACATTTGCCTGGTTCAGGTTGTCTTAAGGTATTGCTTTTGCTGGGGGCTGTGTGAGTGTGGGTGTGTGTGCGTGTGTGTGTGTGCTGGTGTGTATGGTGAATTTTGCATGGTCCAGGGTGTCTTAATGTCTTGTTTAATGTATGACTTGTATTATTTTGGTACGTGGTGCTGTATTTCGTGACATTTGCATGGGTCAGGGTGTCTTAATGTTTTGTTTTAATGTATGACTTGGGTTATTTTTGGTATGTGGTGTGGTGTTTTGTGACATTTGCATGTTTCAGGTTGTCTTAATGTTTTATTTTAATGTATGACTTGGGTTATTTTTTGGTATGTGATGTGGTGTTTTGTGAGTTATGCATGGTTCATGGTGTCTTAAGGTTTTGTTTATTGTATGACTGGGGTTATTTTGGTATGTGATGTGGTGTTTTGTGATATTTGCACGGTTCAGTTTGTTTTAAGGTTTTGTTTTAATGCATGAGTTGTATTATTTTGGTATGTGATGTGGTGTTTTGTGACATTTGCACGGGTCAGGGTGTCTTAATGTTATGGTTTAATGTATGACTTGGGTTATTTTTGGTAGGTGGTGGTGTATTTTGTGACATTTGCATGGGTCAGGGTGTCTTAATGTTTTGTTTTAATGTATGACATGGGTTATTTTTGGTACGTGGTGATGTATTTTTGGTATGTGGGTATGTGGTTGGGGAATTTTTACATGGTTCATGATGTCTTAATGATTTGTTTAAGGTATGAGTTGTATTATTTTGGTAAGTGATTGTATGTTTTGTGGCATTTGCATGGTTCAGGTTGGCTTAATGGCTTATTTTAATGTATGACTTGGATTATTTTTGGTACATGGGGGGTGTATTTTGTGGCGTTTGCATGGTGCATGGTTCAGGCATCCCCCGGGCATGTCTGTGGCCGTTTGAGCTGTGAGGTTGGGGGGTTAATACTGAGTAATGTACGGTTAGTTCATGCTAGTAGGGTACATGTTTAAAGTAATCATGTATATCATATTGGCGTAACTAAATTTGAAATGAGCTGAGTGGACTATGTATTTTTTAGATGAACACACTATGTTGTTCACCTACAATTATACGGATCGATGACTAGAGTAGATTGACGGCATTTTACAATAGCTACTATTAGGTATTATTGACATTTAAAGTTAGATAGACTATAGTCTATACTACATGGTGGTATAGGCATCCAGGGATTTCCAGGGAATTCAACCCGAATCTGTAGACGGGGCCTGTACACAAAACACATTGTTTTGTGTTGACAATAACTACGAGGCAATAACAGCCATCATACTAGTAAATATTATGTATACTAGTTAAATTATCTAAACTCTGTGATTTGGCATAGACATTTTTCACGACACATAGGAAGAGTCTAAACTACATGCATAATAATAAAATATGGTTGAATGTTTCAAATACTGGATAGTTAGATTGGGTCATGTATGTTTTTAATACAAGCACCTTAACATCACCATGTCTGATGGTGCAGTGTGTAAATGTATCAGGTTATCTACATGGTGTATACTAAAGCATGTAACACTGATGTACCGATGTTTTTCCAAGAGTTCAGAATGTATAGTTTAGAAAATTGTGTAAGTCTATACTATACGAGGTCTTTAGATCATGGTCAGCACCAAATATCATACCAAAAGTCTGTATCTTATGTTTATCAGGTTTTATTTTGATCAGAAAATAGACAATTATGCAGATGAACATACACTGTAGCACAACATGGAGCAAAATGTACAAGACAATGAATTCACCAGGACATCAAATATACTCAGTCATCAACTATTTCTAATGTATATATATATATATATATATATATATATATATATATATATATATATATATATATATATATATATATAGATATATATACAATGATGCAATCATAGTGTATTCTGAATATTGCTCAAACAAGGGTAGGCGCAATAAGCCTCGGCTTCAGCCTTCACCTTTTCGGTACCACTAGTAACACTAGTGGAAATTCATGTATGTACTGTACGTCTGTATGTACTCCTTTTATTGATCGAAATAAAATCTATCTATCTATCTATCAGGTCAATCATAGTGGCAATAGTTATGTCCTTGATTATTTTTTTTTTTTTTTGGATCATATCAGGGTAAATCCTTCCAGTAATGCAAATAAGATGTACATAGCCTATGGATTCTTGACATTGGCAGTGGTCCTACCCCAATACCGCTAGTTCTCAATACCTTAATAACCCCCGGTATAAAATCATCAGTCCACAACTTGTTCATTAAATCTTTAAAATTATTGTAGAAGTAATATCGGGGCGTAATATTCAAACATGTGTGCTCGGTTTGACTAGAATGGTCTATGCGGCAGCCGTTGCAATCATCCTTCATCTGTTCGGTTATAGCGTTTGCGAGTAGTTGACCAACATGTATTTTCAGAATATGTGTAAGATTTGTGGGGTTTGTCCCAGCAAACTCATCCAAAGTCAGTGGCCAATTCAGGGGGTATGGCGGCGAAAGCATTGGTGTGCCGGAGGCTGGAGGGTCATGGGGAGCAGTTGAATTTGGGGGTGATAGGTCTACCCTCTCAAAATACTCAGTGTCCCCCGCACCATAGCCCCAAAATGCCCTCTCAAAATGTTCATCGTTCTCCGGATCATAGTCGCAAAATGCCCGGGCATCATCATATTCATCGGTGTCCGTATCTGCAGTACTGATGTTATGCCACCACGGGGGGTGTATACATGGTCCATTGCGAGTCCATCCACCATGAGAGGTCCCTTCATTCGAGTTTGATTCTCCCAATGAAGAAGTAGAATCCTCCATGGTGCGTGAATGGCGCAATATACTGGCAATAATGAGTTAGCATTTTACCTATAGTGTAGGAGGGGGTGGGCTGGTAGCTGCAATTGTTGGCCCATCGGTTTCTAGATCAGAGTGGGATATGGGTGCATCGTTTTCTAGGGCGCTGTACGAATTATGATTTACAGGACGGTTATCCATTGAGAATAATGTAGCGCCAGCTGGCTTTGGGGGATTATATATATATATATATATATATATATATATATATATATATATATATATATATATATATATGAAATAAAAACAGCAATGAAGATATGTTGATTTTTTTTTGTTTTTATTACTGAGAAACATAGCACGTATTTACACAAGTATGTTACACATTACATTTAATAGACATGTTCAGTTCATTCCCATTCGCTTTGGGGTTTCAACCAGGTAGAGTTGGGTTTCAACCATCTAGTTTTTAGGTGAAGCAGACGCTGAGATCGTCGACATGCCTTGGGTGCAGACAGAGGGGATGGTACGTCCTCATCACCAGAGTCTGCAGGGGATGGTGGTGGATTGGAGTAGTTCTCTGGTTTAGAGTTCGGTGCTCGGGAGGACGGGGTTGTAAGGGAGAGGTGTACAAATTCCGCCTTTTCGGACAGTCCAGGAGTTTTCTTGCTCGTAGTCATGTCCATTGGTTCGATGCTAGCAAAATATTCCTCATCCGTATCGATTATTAACCCGTCCGACTCAAAGTCCTGCTCATCAATTCTCGACATATGGTTACTTAGCAGCTCCGCGGCCATGATCTCGTCCTCTGCCCTCTCTTTGTATAATTCAAAATCACGGGTATAGACAAATCTACCCCGTGTTGAATTATATTCCTCTAGTCTGAGAGGGGTAATATACGGGCTATATGACTGGTGCTCCACAGGTTCAACGGGGTTACGTGGTTTACCCATAGCCTCCATGACTAATACTGAGAGGAGATAGTTGATGACAAATGGTGTTTCCTGAGAAATTATCTCCTATAGCCTTATCCTCTGGTGTGAATAAGCCTTATCCTCTGGTGTGAATAAGCCTAACTCTCTTTGCTCTATACATACATCTAGATCTGACCCCTCCCTTTTAATTAGTTTGTTCCTTAGCTATACACCCCACCCCTCTCAGTGATTATTCATGGTAGTGTCTACAATACATTTACACTGATACATTTCAACTAGGCTATTAACTTATGTTGTCGTCAGCAGTTTCAAACCAGTATCTAAAAAATAATGCATGTTTCTACATGTACATGTATAAATTTTTGTTAATTATTAGCCATGCGATTTTGAACAATATTGATCAATATACTTTATAATTTAAGCTTGGAGAGTCCACGGCATAGGCTATATAGAGTAGATGCATAGATGTAGATAATATCGTTATTGCCAGTATATTGCGCCATTCACGCACCATGGAGGATTCTACTTCTTCATTGGGAGAATCAAACTCGAATGAAGGGACCTCTCATGGTGGATGGACTCGCAATGGACCATGTATACACCCCCCGTGGTGGCATAACATCAGTACTGCAGATACGGACACCGATGAATATGATGATGCCCGGGCATTTTGCGACTATGATCCGGAGAACGATGAACATTTTGAGAGGGCATTTTGGGGCTATGGTGCGGGGGACACTGAGTATTTTGAGAGGGTAGACCTATCACCCCCAAATTCAACTGCTCCCCATGACCCTCCAGCCTCCGGCACACCAATGCTTTCGCCGCCATACCCCCTGAATTGGCCACTGACTTTGGATGAGTTTGCTGGGACAAGCCCCACAAATCTTACACATATTCTGAAAATACATGTTGGTCAACTACTCGCAAACGCTATAACCGAACAGATGAAGGATGATTGCAACGGCTGCCGCATAGACCATTCTAGTCAAACCGAGCACACATGTTTGAATATTACGCCCCGATATTACTTCTACAATAATTTTAAAGATTTAATGAACAAGTTGTGGACTGATGATTTTATACCGGGGGTTATTAAGGTATTGAGAACTAGCGGTATTGAGGTAGGACCACTGCCAATGTCAAGAATCCATAGGCTATGTACATCTTATTTGCATTACTGGAAGGATTTACCCTGATATGATCCAAAAAAAATAATAATAATCAAGGACATAACTATTGCCACTATGATTGACCTGATAGATAGATAGATAGATTTTATTTCGATCAATAAAAGGAGTACATACAGACGTACAGTACATACATGAATTTCCACTAGTGTTACTAGTGGTACCGAAAAGGTGAAGGCTGAAGCCGAGGCTTATTGCGCCTACCCTTGTTTGAGCAATATTCAGAATACACTATGATTGCATCATTGTATATATATCTATATATATATATATATATATATATATATATATATATATATATATATATATACATTAGAAATAGTTGATGACTGAGTATATTTGATGTCCTGGTGAATTCATTGTCTTGTACATTTTGCTCCATGTTGTGCTACAGTGTATGTTCATCTGCATAATTGTCTATTTTCTGATCAAAATAAAACCTGATAAACATAAGATACAGACTTTTGGTATGATATTTGGTGCTGACCATGATCTAAAGACCTCGTATAGTATAGACTTACACAATTTTCTAAACTATACATTCTGAACTCTTGGAAAAACATCGGTACATCAGTGTTACATGCTTTAGTATACACCATGTAGATAACCTGATACATTTACACACTGCACCATCAGACATGGTGATGTTAAGGTGCTTGTATTAAAAACATACATGACCCAATCTAACTATCCAGTATTTGAAACATTCAACCATATTTTATTATTATGCATGTAGTTTAGACTCTTCCTATGTGTCGTGAAAAATGTCTATGCCAAATCACAGAGTTTAGATAATTTAACTAGTATACATAATATTTACTAGTATGATGGCTGTTATTGCCTCGTAGTTATTGTCAACACAAAACAATGTGTTTTGTGTACAGGCCCCGTCTACAGATTCGGGTTGAATTCCCTGGAAATCCCTGGATGCCTATACCACCATGTAGTATAGACTATAGTCTATCTAACTTTAAATGTCAATAATACCTAATAGTAGCTATTGTAAAATGCCGTCAATCTACTCTAGTCATCGATCCGTATAATTGTAGGTGAACAACATAGTGTGTTCATCTAAAAAATACATAGTCCACTCAGCTCATTTCAAATTTAGTTACGCCAATATGATATACATGATTACTTTAAACATGTACCCTACTAGCATGAACTAACCGTACATTACTCAGTATTAACCCCCCAACCTCACAGCTCAAACGGCCACAGACATGCCCGGGGGATGCCTGAACCATGCACCATGCAAACGCCACAAAATACACCCCCCATGTACCAAAAATAATCCAAGTCATACATTAAAATAAGCCATTAAGCCAACCTGAACCATGCAAATGCCACAAAACATACAATCACTTACCAAAATAATACAACTCATACCTTAAACAAATCATTAAGACATCATGAACCATGTAAAAATTCCCCAACCACATACCCACATACCAAAAATACATCACCACGTACCAAAAATAACCCATGTCATACATTAAAACAAAACATTAAGACACCCTGACCCATGCAAATGTCACAAAATACACCACCACCTACCAAAAATAACCCAAGTCATACATTAAACCATAACATTAAGACACCCTGACCCGTGCAAATGTCACAAAACACCACATCACATACCAAAATAATACAACTCATGCATTAAAACAAAACCTTAAAACAAACTGAACCGTGCAAATATCACAAAACACCACATCACATACCAAAATAACCCCAGTCATACAATAAACAAAACCTTAAGACACCATGAACCATGCATAACTCACAAAACACCACATCACATACCAAAAAATAACCCAAGTCATACATTAAAATAAAACATTAAGACAACCTGAAACATGCAAATGTCACAAAACACCACACCACATACCAAAAATAACCCAAGTCATACATTAAAACAAAACATTAAGACACCCTGACCCATGCAAATGTCACGAAATACAGCACCACGTACCAAAATAATACAAGTCATACATTAAACAAGACATTAAGACACCCTGGACCATGCAAAATTCACCATACACACCAGCACACACACACACGCACACACACCCACACTCACACAGCCCCCAGCAAAAGCAATACCTTAAGACAACCTGAACCAGGCAAATGTCACAAAACACCACACCACATACCAAAAATAACCCATGTCATACAATAAACAAAACCTTAAGACACCATGAACCATGCATAACTCACAAAACACCACATCACATACCAAAAAATAACCCAAGTCATACATTAAAATAAAACATTAAGACAACCTGAAACATGCAAATGTCACAAAACACCACACCACATACCAAAAATAACCCAAGTCATACATTAAAACAAAACATTAAGACACCCTGACCCATGCAAATGTCACGAAATACAGCACCACGTACCAAAATAATACAAGTCATACATTAAACAAGACATTAAGACACCCTGGACCATGCAAAATTCACCATACACACCAGCACACACACACACGCACACACACCCACACTCACACAGCCCCCAGCAAAAGCAATACCTTAAGACAACCTGAACCAGGCAAATGTCACAAAACACCACACCACATACCAAAAATAACCCATGTCATACAATAAAATAAAACATTAAGACAACCTGAAACATGCAAATGTCACAAAACACCACACCACATACCAAAAATAACCCAAGTCATACATTAAACAAAACCTTAAGACACCATGAACCATGCATAACTCACAAAACACCAGATCACATACCAAAAAATAACCCAAGTCATACATTAAAATAAAACATTAAGACAACCTGAAACATGCAAATGTCACAAAACACCACACCACATACCAAAAATAACCCAAGTCATACATTAAAACAAAACATTAAGACACCCTGACCCGTGCAAATGTCACAAAACACCACATCACATACCAAAATAATACAACTCATGCATTAAAACAAAACCTTAAGGCACCCTGAACCATGCATAACTCACAAAACACCATATCACATACCAAAATAACCCCAGTCATACATTAACCAAAACCTTAAGACACCATGAACCATGCATAACTCACAAAACACCACATCACATACCAAAAAATAACCCAAGTCATACATTAAAATAAAACATTAAGACAACCTGAAACATGCAAATGTCACAAAACACCACACCACATACCAAAAATAACCCAAGTCATACATTAAAACAAAACATTAAGACACCCTGACCCATGCAAATGTCACAAAATACAGCACCACGTACCAAAATAATACAAGTCATACATTAAACAAGACATTAAGACACCCTGGACCATGCAAAATTCACCATACACACCAGCACGCACGCACACGCACACACACACACACCCACACTCACACAGCCCCCCAGCAAAAGCATGTCCCTGACAGGGTCCATACGAACTATTGATCCCAGGACCACACACCCCAGATAGAATCAATACCGCTATCCCATAGCCTGCTCAGAAGAAGGGGGGGTGCAATATGCCCACATATGCTATGGTTGGTCCCACACACCCAGCAAAATCAATATCACCATGCCGATGGGGTCATAAAGATTAGGATCCCTGCACACACACCCCCGAAACATCATGTGTCTCAGTGCATGAGTCCAAACAACCCCTAAATGTAAAGAATATATGCACCACATGAACTTATTCATAGTAAACAGTATTTGATTCTATCATATTACTGACATTGATAGTAAATAACGGATACAAAAGTACTATATTCATGTGTTTACTAGCATATTTACTAGCACACCAGGTATAAATGTCTGGAATCACTCAACATTCAAACGTCTTTTAGTGATTTAACTCTCTGATTTACAGAGTTCATAGGACCCCAAGTTGATACAGGCATATCGACGAGCAAACCAATGAAGGTAGACAGAACCATTTATAAAATGATAGGCATCTATCGTACTCAGCATGGTGTACTATGGAGTGAAAGATACCGAGACAGGGGCTATAGGTAAAGGTCTATTGAAATAATAGTAAGAGTCCTAGATATGGAGACTGTTACGAGTGACATATTGTGAGAAATGCAGATCTGCTACTTTTGCATCATTATGCCTTAACACACCGTCATACTTTCAAAGTTTAGAAACCATGTGAAAATTGGTACCAATGGTTAATGACTAGCCTTATACTCTAAATAAACTGTAATATTATATAATACTGATAAAGAAGATAGTCACGTCCGAAGATGTGTATTGAACTCTACTTAACTAAATCCAATGGTCTAAAATAAAAAAACCCATATCATGTCAATTATACTTTTTTTAAGCATGCATCATCTATACCCCTCCTGTATTTTGCCTAAATGCTTTACCTTAAACATACCATAGGTGCCTGTTATATCACAGACTGTCACACAGTTAGGGTTGAACATAATTTTTAACATTGCTACTCAGCCATCATCGGCTTGGCTAAATGACAAAATGAAGAAGTCAGTAAAATAACAAAATGGTGAATTAAAATACTAGATGAAAATAACAAGTGCCGCCGACCTCGGACATCAGCACTGTCTAGAGCCATGACAGGATCGACAGATGGAGGAGTACAATATGCCCACACAGGCTAGAAACTGCTTGTCTTGCATCCAAACCGGCCGGCCACAGTCTGTTGATTTTGAGGAAGTCGCATAGATGGAGAAAGTTGAATGATCACACACAGACCCACACACCCACACAGATAGAATCAATAGAACAGTTCGCCTACACAAATCAGTGCATGCGCAGTTCAGTTTGAACAGATGGGGATGTGAAACCAATTCGAAAACAGAACTAGAATCATATTGATCCCCCAACTGCCAAAGATGAAAATGCCATTATCAGGATCAATATGATGAGATCCTCACACAAAAGCAGAACTACAATCATGATGACACTAACTGCCAAACTGGCAAAGTGCCATTAGCAGGATCAATCTGATGACGTCAGTGGAAAAACGGTTAGGCCCCGCCCCCTCGTCCCTAGGGAGTGTCCTGAGAATGCCGAAATCGGACATCGAGGTCCCTAGGGACCAAGGGTGTCCTTAACTACTACTTATACGGTTTCAGGGATGAAATGCGATGTAACAGATGGGTTGATTATTAGTTTATTAGCTGACAAATGTGAGCTTTCACTAATGCAAAACGGTGTTAAGAACGGCAAAGCCAAGTGGTTAGGGTGCAAACCACATGGGCGCAAAAAGTTCCTGGTTCCCGGGTCGGCCGGACCATTTGCTGCATGTCACTTCCCTACTCACTCAACTGCCTTCACATTAAATGCTTAATAACCCTCCATAGCTTAAACCAGCAAAGGGGCCGCCAAAGACATCACAATAAGATATGCGAGAAATCACTTTCTCATAGTGGCACGTTCTGTTCCTTTGTAGCGTACTCGCCAAGACCGTAGCAGGAGAGCAAGACAAGAGAGGTTCTGCGGCAGCTGAGTCAATGGCATATGCATTTATGGTGGATAGTGACTGATGTGTATGTACACATGTAGGTGTCACAGAAGTGGGGGTTTCCACATGCATTGTTTTTCACAGGCATTTCTACGTCAACCTGGTGCTAATTCTCTGTTGCAGCTAAAAACCTTTTGCAGCGAAAACACCATTCTCAAGATCAATAGGAATAAAATATGTAGAATAGAAACAGAGTATGAAACCTGTTGAATTAAACCAGTCGGGGGAAATGCTGACCTTATCTTGCGTGTGGGTTCCTCAAGATACAATAGCTGTCTTGTCAAAACATATTTTAACTGACTTTCATATTGCACCAGCTTAGCTACCTGGAGAAAGGCTAAAGGTCGAAACGTCAGCTTGGCGGGTGTTAACATTCATTAATTAGTTAATAAGCCATGAAATAAAAAGAAAACATATTGCTGCGTGTGCACCCGATTTTAGAACTTATTATACTTCATCTCTCTACAACACGTATAAATGTTATTTCTTAACACATTGAAACTTCTCCACGCCTCTACAATCAGAAATTGTACCTATATATGCCAGGTTTGGGAACCCCAATTATGACAGAAGGCGAGAAGGGGAGGGAGCTCTATTGTGCAGCCCTGGTTGAACATGGTGAATAATGGAGGGGCCGCCGTGCCCTCTGTGTAGTCCCAGCTGTCTTTGACTGATAGGCTGGATGTGAAAGGGAAAGTGGGAGGAAAGGTTTGACGTTGATGAGGTTTAAGAGGCCCCATGGCTTCACCACACACACCCGAACAGAGTCATCCTAACTAACCCGCCGCCACCCGGCCAGGCTGCTGCGTTAACACAGCCACCAGCACCATGGCTTCTGCGAGCAGGCTAATTAAGGCAGGCAAATGAGATCAGCAGCGAAGGGCCAGGACAGGGCCAAACTGTTGAACAGCTTCCTTCAATCAGGGTCAGAGTGGCGTAATTACTGCCAGGCCCTTCCACAATGGCTCCTTTATGGTCCACTGAAAGAGATTTCAGTTCCCTTCATTTTCCTGTCGGCTATTCCCGTTTTATTTTAGTTTTAGTTTTTTTTGGGTATTTTTTTTATATGTGATGATGAGGTCTCTGTGGTTGCGATCGTGTGTGTTTGTGTGAGAAGATGGCCGTTTGCTTTGAACATAATGGACAGCTCGAAGGACCTAGTGAGGCGGCTAAATGTCCATTCAAGGCAATGAATTGAAGGCTGATACAGGATAATCTGCCGGTGGCTCCTCCATTTGAGCGAAACTCATCATTAACCACTTAAAAGCCCTCTTTCAATGTGAAGCGCACTGTGAGCTTGTACATCAGGTATTATTTTAATATTCATCTATTTGTCATTTTTGAAATTTATTTACAACAATCACCAATGATGACATGCTCAAAATAGGGATGATTTTGGTATGGTTAAGCTTCACATTTATATTACGGTAAATTCAGAATCATCACCACATTACCAATTCATGTTGGAAATGTTACACTCTGCCAGCTGAAATTTAATAACTAATTAATGTACACTACGTACGTGTTTAGACGTTAGTTCTGCATGTGATACTAGAGGTCTGGAATTTAATTATACTTAACTACCCACAGTAACGTTCTTCTGTCACAGAACATAACATTTTTAAACCCTTGTTAAAACAGCTAATCCCTGAACATTGATTGAATTAATAGAAAGTGCCTTTCTAAAAGTTGCATAAATATGTGTTAAATAAATAATTCATAATTGTGTCAAATAGATGTGGAGAACACGTGCGCGTGTGCGTGCGTGTGTGTGTGCGTGTGTGTGTGTGTGTGTGTGTGTGTGTGTGTGTGTGCATGTGTGTGTCATGTCACAGTCCTGCCTAGCTGGGGCTGAAATAGACTGAGGTGTTTATCAGTGCAAGATCATCTTCTGTGCTGCAGTGTAACAACTGTGATGACATTTGCAGAGAATTATGTCTAGATGGAAGACGGGAAGAAGATGAGAGACTTCTCGTGGCCTTCCATGCGAGTAGCGAGAGATGCCAAGAGACCAACTTGTGAAACTAATGTTGCCAACCAAACGTCAATCAGTTCGACTGTCGATAACCGAGGCCTGTCAGTGCTTCAACTCAATGTCAAGGGCCTAACCACCGACCAAACTCGAAGTCCTACATCACCTGGCCAATTATAACGGCCCAGCGGCTCTGCTTCTGCAGGAGACACACTGCACATCCGACAAGATCCTCAAGATCCCTTGGTTCCATCTCACCGGGTCCATCCACAGCGAGCAACACGGTGTGGCAACTTTCATCCGGACTGAAATAAGCTGCTCAGCCAGTAGCCAATCCCAACCAGGCTCTATAACATCGAATGGCTGGTTACTAAAATCCAGGAAACATCAGTCGTCAACGTATACAAGCCGGAGCTGTCCGTGACGTCACTCCCGTCAGTAACTGCACCCGCCATCTATGCAAGTGACTTCAACTGCTACATCCAAGGGTTTAGGTTCTGAACACTTATTTGTAACACTATTTAAACGTGTCAGAGTGTTTAGATTATAAACAGAAGAACATGTTTATACATGTTCACCAGCTAAGTGGCCTTGTGGTTAGAGTGTCCGCCCTGAAACTGGGAGGTCGGGGTTCGATCCCTGGCCGGGTCATACCAAAGACTGTAAAAATGGGACCCAGTGCCTCCCTGCTTGACACTCAGCATCAAAGGGTTGGATTGGGGGTCAAATCTACTAATCAAATGATTCCTGAGCGCGGCGCACGCTGCAGCTCACTGCTCCTTGGCTGCGGCTCACCGCTCCAAGAGATGGGTCAAATGCGGAGAACAAATTTCACTGCGGTAATGTGTGTGACAAATCATATGACTTTGACTTGCATGCTCCTTTGCTGTTGTATTTGTGGTCTAGCTATAGTGTGATGGATGGCCTGTGATACTGTACCTTCCTCCGGACTTTCTGGGCATTTGAGATGGCCCACGGCACACATAGCCCAGATTCAACATGCTGTCTGTTATTGTATGAATTAAAACCATACAGGTGTCTGATAGTCCAGTGGCTTAATGCCATTTTCTTTTTACGTAGAGCCAAATTCTGCTTTATTTCATCAGCTTCGTAACAGTCATTTTGCTAAGCCACCTGACTATGACAGTCATCTCCATTATAACATAAAGCTTGCACTGTATGAGTTCAAATGAGGACATTTATATACAGTACAAGGTTCTTGTGCCATTGAAACGCACGTACGCACTGCGCATGCATACATACATGTACATACATATGTATGTCAGACATTGCAGATTCAACCTCCATGGAAAGTGGAATAATAAAGACAAAAGTAAAGTAAAGGAGTTTGAAGAACGGGGGGGGGGGGGGGGGGGGGGGGGGTTACATTTGGAGATTTGAAAGATAAATCAACCACAGTGGTGTTAATTTCGGTTAGGCTTTAATTAATGGAGAAGATGCAGTCAGTCTCACTCTGACGGAGGTGTCGATGACACATATGTTTTTATCACTCTTCCACGAGGAGGAGAGCTCCCTGTGCATACTGGGGGGGGGGGGGGGCAGATTGGAAGACACACTCCTCTCTGCCTTCCAAACTTTACAATTCACTTTTTTTCAAGTGCTTTCTTTCTGGCAGTTATCTGCAGCTTTGTCACCTCGTATGACTCTGCCTGTTTAATGCGGGCCAAAAATAGCCAATCTACAAGCACACAACATGCACCGCTATTTTCGGCACACGGCACCGTCGTACAAACACAAGTTTGGCTTTCACCACATGGACGATAGGGTTTAATGGGTTAAACTTCACTTCCTATGCTATATATATTAGTTGGATAGAGGGATAGATAGTAGGCTGACGGGTAATGGGGAGAGACACAGTAAAGGCACCACGATTAAAAAAAAAGCAGCCATGGCAGTAATATATTTCTGCACCTTATCCTCTTTCAAATCCTCAGCCTGCTGTCATAATCCCTTCACCCTCATCAGCGTGAATACAGAGGCAGGCCACAGTTGGGGTGTTTAATGTAGCAGAAGTGAATGGTCCATATAGGCGCCCTGCCACAGTCAAAGGTGCTGTGTTCAGCCCCAGGCGACACTACCCCAATTTGTTTTTTAACCACTTAAATCCCCTGCGTCCGTATTCTCGGGAAAACTTTTAGAGAAAACATCACATGTGTTGTGAGCTTGTAGATTAGACTAGAGTAGACTATTGTCAGCTAATATAATCAATATAGAGTGAAAGCAGAAGTCACTAGTGAATTTGTGTCTGGGTAGCTCAGTCGGTAGTTCATGGGTCCGATCCCAGGCACCACCAACCCAGCGTATGAGTAGCATGGCTTGGGTGCGGCAAGTCGTGTGGGAAGTACTGGGAGCTGATGGTAGGCGTTTGGCTCCACCTCAGCAATCCATCTCCCAGTGGTCTAGCGCATTGTAACGGGGACAGACTCCATCTCCCAGGGGTCTAGCGCATTGTAACGGGGACAGACTCCATCTCCCAGGGGTCTAGTGCATTGTAACGGGGACAGACTCCATCTCCCAGGGGTCTAGCGCATTGTAACAGGGACAGACTCCATCTCCCAGGGGTCTAGCGCATTGTAACGGGGACAGACTCCATCTCCCAGGGGTCTAGCGCATTGTAACGGGGACAGACTCCATCTCCCAGGGGTCTAGCGCATTGTAACGGGGACAGACTCCATCTCCCAGGGGTCTAGCGCATTGTAACGGGGACAGACTCCTGCGTGTTACCAGCTGATACCGACAATAAGCCACTCCCAAAGATGAGTTTTTTTGGCTTTTCTGCCTTTATTGATAGTATCAATTGAAGATTGACCGGAAAGAGGGAGAGAGAGAAAGGGAGAGACATGCATGAACGGGACTCGAACACTAGTATTTCTATATTGTTGTATTAATACTTTTACTAAGTACAAAATGTGAGCACTTTTTCCAGCACAGGGTTTAAGTGGTTATAGAAAGCAGCACACTAGCTGCAGGGTGCTCACATGTCACCAACACCTCCAGCCTCGCTAATGTCCTGCACCAGCAGGGAAGCAGCATTTTGTGTTAAAAAAACAAAAACAATTCCTGCTATAGGTTTCCTCCAATTTTATTTCATTTTAGTTATTTCTCAAAGTTTAGTTTAGTAGTATACTGTACAATGTAACCTACTGTATACTCAAAGTCCCGCCCCACAAAACTTTAATGTTTTGTCACAATGCAGTTTCACCGTGACAGTTATTGACGTGATGATTTCAACCGATGACTGTACTTTCACTTTGTATAAAATTGTGAATGTAAAAAGCTAAAACTAAAAAGTGATATTTGATCACATTCATTTGAGCTACGTTAGCTCACACTTTAGTGTGTTTATTCATCACTTAGTGCTAGCTTTTTTTACTTTATGCTAGTATAACACTGCCTGCCTCTTATCTCCTCACTCGTGCACACAAAGACATCAAAGGGGGACTTCAGCCCCTGCCCTTTTACCTGTCTGTAAAACAACTGCCCTCTCCAGACCACGAATGCAGCATTTACTATGGTGAAAGAAATGCAAATGCCACTCCTTTCCTTGCCATGCCGGAAGGCAGCATTCAGGATAATAGCTTTTTTCCAAAGTCTCCTGAACATTGAACGCACCATTTTGCGTTGAACAAATTTGTTTTGAAATCCATGTCGTACACCGCATCTCCAGTAGATGAAGAGTGCTGGCTTGCGCCCCAAAAATAGCAGATGTGAGCTTGTAGATCTGCTATTTTTGTTCAAAAGTGCCCTCTTACGAGATTTCAGCCCCTGCCTCTTTAAACTCTCTGCAAGTCCATGGGTACAAGCAAAGGCTGCATCCTATCACTGCTACGCCGATGACACACAACTGTTTCTATCCTTCCCCCCCTCTGCCACTCAGGTGGAAGAGCGCATCACTGCATGCCTGGCTGACATCTCACAGTGGATGTCCTCCAATCACCTCAAGCTGAACCCAGACAAGACTGAGCTTCTCTTCTTCCCAGCTAAGTCCTGCCCTATGCGGGAGCTAACTATCTCCGTAGACAACGCCCTGGTAACGTCTGTCCAAACAGTCAGGAACCTCGGTGTTGTCCTGGACAGTCAGCTCTCGTTCAAAGCTCACATCACAGCTGTCACTCGATCCTGTAGGTTCACACTCTATAATATACGACGAATTAGACCGTTCCTCACCCAGGAATCAGCCCAGCTCCTAATCCAGACAACAGTCTTGTCAAAACTCGACTATTGTAACTCCCTCCTTACTGGCCTACCAGCATGTGCACTTAAGCCTCTCCAGCTGATCCAAAATGCCGCAGCTCGCTTGGTCTTCAACCAGCCAAAATTCTCACATGTCTCCCCCCTGCTCCGCTCCCTCCACTGGCTCCCGGTCGCTGCCCGCACAGAATACAAAACTCTGATGCTGGCATTCAAGGCACTTCCCATTGCAGTCAGAACTGCAGCATCACTCCCAATCTTCCGCCGTAGTCTGAAAACCCACCTTTTTAGACTCCATCATGGCCCATAGCACTTACCCTACCCCCTTAGATAGCATTTCTGTAGACTTAGATAGCATCTGATACAGACTTATAGCATGTTATGTAGACGGCACTATAATTGCATTGTATATAGTCATAGCACGCCATAATACATATGTATAGCATAGTAGTATATATATATATAGTTTATATGTATAGTCTCATAATATAGATATTCCACTGTTACTTTCTTAGCTTACGCATGTTTTATGATAAATGCTCTTGTGATGTATTCCCATGCTTTTGTTCTTGATTGTTGTAAATCGCTCTGGATTAAGAGCGTCTGCTAAATGCCTAAATTCTAAATTCTAAATTCATCCTATTCCGCCTGGCGTCCTCAAACCCTCCTCCCATGCAGTACCAAATGCATTCAGACCAGGAGTCAGGATCACGCCTCTCAAAAACCGTGCATCTGCCTGCAGATGGATGGCCTCCAGCGATGCTTTGCAAGTCCCGACCCCCTAACCAGACAGACATTGCATGTGTGGTAATCGGCTGCTATGTCCCAGACCTGGCACTCTGGACCCCTGCAGGGCACGTTCACATTTCCCTGAACTCTCCTTGTGAGCAAAAAAAACTAAATTGCAGTATTCTCTGTGCATTTAGAAAGGTTTCCTGTGAAATGATGGAAGATTAGAGTGAGACATGGACAAAGGAGCCAAGAGGTTCATTCATTCATTATCCCCAAAGAATCACTCCAATTGTATTAAAGGTAGCTATCTAACAAACAAGCGAACAAGCGTGCACACCCACTAAAGTGGCAGTTGCAGGGCAGAAGTCAAAATGCAAGAAAAATAAACTCTGCACAAACACTGGTTCATGTTCCAAAAGTTTAAAATTGTACTATAACAAACCCTTAACAGAGCGCTTATTTTTGGTACCAGATGTACTACAGGGGGAGAAAGTGGAAACATTCACACCAATTTACTCATGCTAATGATACACTTTGACAAACTTGTGTGAACTTGCTGAACTATAAACTTCTAAACCAAATTAAACAAATTTGGTGTGGGCACGCACGCACGCATGCACGCACGCACGCACACACACCATAATAGCCACCAGGCTAGTAGCCATCACTGTGGATGGCTGTCACACTGGCACACACTGATTCTAACACATTTATGCTCTGATCTGGAAATGACTCATTGTGGATGAAAACAGCTGCCTGACATATAAAAGATTGCTCATGACGCAACATTACTGACATTACTCCATTAAAGAATGACCATGAGAGAGAGAGAGAGAGAGAGAGAGAGAGAGAGAGAGGAGCATACATAAAAGTGACAATAAAGAAGCCATCTCTTTGGAAAGAAAACTATGGAACAAGGAAGAAAGAAAGGAGATCGAAATGAGACCAGAGCTCAATGACTGGGACAAGAGCCACAGCCTATCTCCAGTGTTCACAGGTCCAGCAGAATGGGAGGTGAGAAGCCAGGGTCAGGCTCTGACACGACTCCCTGACTCCTCATTTGTAGATTCTCATTTTCGGCTCCCTATCCGGGGGTAAGAAATCGTACCTGTGAGAAGCCTTGAGGCAGAACAAGGAGAGGTGTGGAAGAATCTGTGTCTCAGCGTGCAGTGCAGGGGCCGCCACATCCACCATGCAGGCTCTGTTCCTCCTTACACCACTCTGAGTCTGTGTAGACTGTAGAGAGACAGGCGTCAGCATAGAGTTACAGTATGCCATATGGTAGTATGGGTTTAGAAGCAAGAGCGCTAAAAGGAATACTGCCGGTGTAATGTTGAAATAACTACTACATTCTTTACTTAAAAGTAAGTAAAAGTCATGCTTTCACAATTTTACTCGAGTACAAAAATAGAAGGTATGCGTGTGACAACATCATCATCATCATACCAGGAACTTCAGGAAATTATGCGTGAACGCGCAGCAGCGCCTACTGAGTGGCAAAAAAAGACTTTCTGGCCTTGACAGCCCATATACATCCAATGAACAGACAAATCCAATCTGATTGCATTAAACGATGTACCTCAATTTGCCACTCGATTTGTCACTCACTTTATGCACACACCCTCTATAGTGGCATCAAGACTTATAGCACAGTAAGAATATTAGGCAGTATTATTTAACACTGATTGCATGTCTGTATGATTATTGACTGTGTTATTTCAAGTGAAAACACACCTTGAGGAATGGGTGATGGCTATAATTGACTGAAGCAGTCACACTGGCCTGAGTTAAACTAATTAGACTCACACCTGATTGGCATTGATGTGATGCACACAGAAAAATAAAATGAAAAGCAGAGATGTTGGTTTCTTGTACTCTGTCTCTCTGCGTCTGTGGCAGCGGCACTTTTGGCTATCAGTTTGCAGTGCAGCCACTTTCTGGATCCTTCAAGATTCTAGATATACACTAGATTATATAGACCAGTGGTTCACACCAGGGGTCTGCTACTAGGCGTATATATGCGAAGGTGACGTGGAACACTTTGAGGAAACCACCATTGCTGTTGGTGTGAATTTGGCATAAATCCAATATCTCTATCTCAGACTACACTGTTGATGT
>NC_139697.1:31077681-31092681 GCF_964188405.1 Protomyctophum parallelum | reverse complement strand
CTTTTTGGGTCCTGCCTCTTATTTAAAAACTGGGAAGTGCATATCGTTATCGAAGTGCTACCGACAGATTTCTGACGCCTGTCGCCAGCCCAGGACACAGGATTCTTTCTTTGCCTGTATATGAGACTGCAGGGGTGTTCTGCTGCTGCTGTAAAGTGCCACTTGTGTTTACTCAGAAAGGTGAGATGAAATAGGAGCTCACACAATGGTGAGTTCAGTTACAGTATAGTGGGTTCACATCGTCATTCATATCTCTGCTGTCGGGAAGAAACCACATAACTCCAAAATGTTCATTTTATAGGGATACTTTTTCTTCTTCAGGAAATGAAGAAAACCTTATATTTTTAAAACAAACCAACACAACACTGCCTCATCAAAGTTGCTGTTGTGACTTTTGTATATTGACAATTATACTTCCATGAGAAGGGAAGAGGTGTTGGATGGAGCTCACTGTTTTAACAGACAGTTTGAGGGTCCAATGGAGTTATGAGGTTTTGTTCCAAGTGCCTTTTACTACTTTTCATCGTTTCAATATTTTCAAAACAACACACAGACGTAAAGGGTGTTCAACAGCACTGATTTATGCAAAAAATAAATAATCAAAAACCTCAAAATTGGAGTTAGGTGGTTTCCTCCCGATTTCTGTATTCGAACTTCAAATTCAATTTCAAAGAAATTAAATCCACTTTCTGAGCCTTGATCAGATTTCTCCTAAACACGTGAGAAGGTCTGCGTGATTCTCAAAAAAGCACGACTTCACTTCCACACAACCCCCCACCCTCCCTCCCCCCACACACACGCACACACTCACACACACACACACTCACACACACGCACACACACACACACACACACACACACACACACACACACACACACACACACACACACACACACACACACACACACACACACACACACACACACACACACACACACACACACACACACACGCCCAACTCACAGTGTTTGCTTTGCAGGGTTGCTCCCTCTTCAGATGGCCACGGATACAATAATGACTTAACAGATGGGTTGTTTAGAGGGGCGGTAAAGACAGACAGCAGGGGGTTCCTCCTGGGGGGGAGGGGGGGGGGAGGGGGGCAGACAGGAGTTCTGGATGAAGGAAGGGGACAACTACCCAAATGCACCTCTTCACATTTTTATCATCCACCAGCACAATCTCTCTCTCTCTCTCTCTCTCTCTCTCTCTCTCTCTCTCTCTCCCAGTCTTCTGCTCACACTGGAGGTAAAGGCTGGCAGAGAGTGGCAGTATAGCTTGGATGTGATGCTCCTAAACGCCTGTTCTGTGTGTGTGTGTGTACATGTCATGTGCGTGTATACGTTTCCATTGAGAACAAGTGCAGTGTGTGCCATTTGTCATGGAAATGAGAGCGTGTGGCAGCTTTGTATGACTACCTGTGTGTTAATGGCCATTTAAAATGTCATCTGTCCCCTTTCTGCCTTCTCCATTCAGCACGGCTGGGACTGGGAGGGCTGGCTGGCAGAAAGGCTTGAGTCCCAATCACCAGGTGTCAAGAAGGGGTTCTTCAAACCCTCGTTAGTGTCCTACGGAGTGTGTGTGTGTGTGTGTGTGTGTGTGTGTGTGTGTGTGTGTGTGTGTGTGTGTGTGTGTGTGTGTGTGTGTGTGTGTGTGTGTGTGTGTGTGTGTGTGTGTGTGTGTGTGTGTGTGTGTGTGCGTGCGTGCGTGCGTGTGTGCGTGCTGAATAAAGGCCCGTGCCTCTCAAGATCACAGAACAATATGGAGCTCATCAGATCCCATGAAGACCTCATTACTCATCTCTATACTCTATTCTGATTCCACACTTGTCGCTTTTGATTGATCTCATGTGTGAATGATTGGGACAGTTATGTCCACTTCGAGGTTTAGGGTGGTTTAATAATTGGGACAGTTATGTCCACTTCGAGGTTTAGGGTGGTTTAATAATTGGGACAGTTATGTCCACTTCGAGGTTTAGGGTGGTTTAATAATTGGGACAGTTATGTCCACTTCGAGGTTTAGGGTGGTTTAATAATTGGGACAGTTATGTCCACTTCGAGGTTTAGGGTGGTTTAATAATTGGGACAGTTATGTCCACTTTGGGGTTTAGGGTGGTTTAATAATTGGGACAGTTATGTCCACTTCAGGGTTTAGGGTGGTTTAATAATTGGGGCAGTTTTATGTCCACTTCGGGGTTTAGGAGCGTCTAAAGCAGTTCCCTAACCTTTCTGATCGAGACTGCAGGTGCGCTTGTAAGATCAGCTATTTTCACTATACTTCTTTTTTTTTTTTTTTTTATATATATTTTTTTGCGGCTTACGCCTTTTATTGATTTTTTAAGGGACAGATAGTAGGCTGACAGGAAACGGGAGAGAGATGGGGGGATGACATGCGGTAAAGGCCGTGTCGGGTTCGGGAGTCGAACCCGCGGCACACCGCGACTGGATCACCAGTCCGGTGCCCAGACCGTTACGCTACGGCCTGGGCCTTCACTATACTTCTTAATTATTTATTATTCTTTTTATGTATGGTATTTCTTATTTGTTTGTAATTATCTTTTACATTAAAAAACGTTAATATATATATATATTCAATAAATGTAGGAAAAGAAAATGTGATTTTTCTTTTCGAGTCCATAAAAATTGGTCTGTGGAACACATTGGTTTAATAATGTCTGCAAATTCCTTTATAGAATGTAGCCTAAGGAATGTGCATGTTAGAATTGCATTTCTAAATGTTGTAAATTAGTAAATAACGGGATTATACATCCTTATGCTCAAGCAATATTTTTTATATATATAAACATGTATATACCGGTATATTATATATAAAATATACAAAGAATACAAAAATATAGATATAATTATTTCACAAAAAGTAGGCCTATGTATTATTATGTATTATATTATTATCTAGTATTATTTATTTATTCTATATTTTGAAACCTATCCCCATACGATATCCAAACCTTCCACATAATATCATCTTCCTTTTTGGGAAACCCATGGTAGCCATTATTCCGTTCAGAGACATTTGGCTGTGGGAGTGTAACGGACGCCTGGAGAGGGAAATCAAATGCTTGTTAGGGCCTGGTGGACAGTCCTTCACGGTCTCACGCCTCCAAACCTTCAGCCGGGACCCCCCTTCCAGATCCTCTGCACCCCCCCCACCCCGTACATCCTCCTACCACCCCCACCTCCACCCCTCCTTCCCCAAACTCTTCACTCCCCTTTTCCTCGCTTCAAAAGGTCACGGAGTTCTGGCCACCCTCCACCATGAGAGAGAGACAGAGAGAGAGAGAGAGAGAGAGAGAGAGAGAGAGAGAGAGAGATTGGTTGAACTCTATCGTAGTGTGTTTCTGTTGTCTAGAGTTGACACTTATTACTCAATGGGCCCTTCTTGGTCCTCTGAGCTCTGTCTCTGTGCCTTCTTGGTCCTCTGAGCTCTGTCTCTGTGTCTTCTTGGTCCTATGAGCTCTGTCTCTGTGCCTTCTTGGTCCTCTGAGCTCTGTCTCTGTGTCTTCTTGGTCCTATGAGCTCTGTCTCTGTGCCTTCTTGGTCCTATGAGCTCTGTCTCTGTGTCTTCTTGGTCCTCTGAGCTCTGTCTCTGTGTCTTCTTGGTCCTATGAGCTCTGTCTCTGTGTCTTCTTGGTCCTCTGAGCTCTGTCTCTGTGTCCTCTTGGTCCTCTGAGCTCTGTCTCTGTGTCTTCTTGGTCCTCTGAGCTCTGTCTCTGTGTCTTCTTGGTCCTCTGAGCTCTGTCTCTGTGCCTTCTTGGTCCTCTGAGCTCTGTCTCTGTGTCTTCTTGGTCCTCTGAGCTCTGTCTCTGTGTCTTCTTGGTCCTCTGAGCTCTGTCTCTGTGTCTTCTTGGTCCTCTGAGCTCTGTCTCTGTGTCTTCGTGTGTGTGTCTCTCTTTCTCTGGCTTTGTCAAGACCATTATTGACCTTATGCAGACCGCTGCCATCTTTCCATTAAGTTAGTGGCAGGGTGGCAACTATAGCTGCACTTTGTCATCCCATACATCCAATTAAACAGAAAACATCTGATTGTATTGGATTGTATCAAACTCACCAACATTGCAGATGTACGAAAAGCTTGAATTATCCTTAAGTGTTTGTCTCATAAAAGAAATCGACTGTAGACATTTTATGAGCTACTTTCTGTCATGAAATTCCTTGCAGATGATTATTTTGGTTTGAAAGCACTCACTTTCAGTAAAGCAACGTCCTGTTCCTCCTGCATTAAGTGCAAATTCAAAAGATGTGGTACGCAGGGCCGTTGAGTGATATCCAACGAGCACTTACAAATTCCAACACAACACAAAATAATTATCTGCAAGGAATTTCTTGACAGAAAGTAGCTCATAACATGTCTACGGTGGATTTTCATGAAACAAACGCTTTGCAGATAGAAGATAATCCAAGTTTTTTGTACAGCTGCAATGTTGGTGGGTTAGTTTGACAAAGTTTAATACAATCAGATGTTTGGATGTATGGGCGCATCGGGCTGTCAATGGCAAATTGGGGCTAGTTGCCACCCTGCCATTAACTTAATGGCAAGATGGCCGAGGGTCGTAAGGTTCTATTTCTATCCGTCCATCCGTCCGTCCGTCCGTCCGTCCGTCCTTCCACCAAGGACAGCAAATAAAAGACTGAAGACATTGTGAGAACTTTTCATAGTCAAAGCCTGATCAGCAGCAACTCTCTCCAGCTGACTGTTGGAACCTCAGGATAGCCTCGGAGACCACAGGCCTTTTAGAACCTCAGGATAGCCTCGGAGACCACAGGCCTTTTAGAGCCTCAGGATAGCCTCGGAGACCACAGGCCTTTTAGAACCTCAGGATAGCCTCGGAGACCACAGGCCTTTTAGAACCTCAGGATAGCCTCGGAGACCACAGGCCTTTTAGAGCCTCAGGATAGCCTCGGAGACCACAGGCCTTTTAGAACCTCAGGATAGCCTCGGAGACCACAGGCCTTTTAGAACCTCAGGATAGCCTCGGAGACCACAGGCCTTTTAGAACCTCAGGATAGCCTCGGAGACCACAGGCCTTTTAGAACCTCAGGATAGCCTCGGAGACCACAGGCCTTTTAGAGCCTCAGTGACCTGCTCTAGGAGGCGGCGCTGTCCAAGGTGCTGAACTCTGTCCCCACAGTGGAAAGTCTCACCTGACTGGCTGACTCCACAATGTACATTTCAAATGTTTGTCTTTCAATTCACACTATATAAAGTATGCATTGATTTGTCATCTGTCACGACAGACACGATTTAGCCATGTCTCTAATGCTCTCAATCTGTACCATGTTGCTCTGAGTGTGTTGACACCAGTGTTGAAGTAACTAGTAAGTAGACCTACTATACTTAAGTACAATTTGGTGTGTGTCCTCAGCATGCAGAGGTGGTGTGTGGCCTCAGCATGCAGAGGTGGTGTGTGGCCTCAGCATGCAGAGGTGGTGTGTGTCCTCAGCATGCAGAGGTGGTGTGTGTCCTCAGCATGCAGAGGTGGTGTGTGGCCTCAGCATGCAGAGGTGGTGTGTGTCCTCAGCATGCAGAGGTGGTGTGTGTCCTCAGCATGCAGAGGTGGTGTGTGTCCTCAGCATGCAGAGGTGGTGTGTGTCCTCAGCATGCAGAGGTGGTGTGTGTCCTCAGCATGCAGAGGTGGTGTGTGTCCTCAGCATGCAGAGGTGGTGTGTGTCCTCAGCATGCAGAGGTGGTGTGTGGCCTCAGCATGCAGCAGCACGAGCAGTCCTGTGTGCGTCTGAACCTGCATGGGCTGACACCAAACCCACCTCAACACAGCTTAAGGATGTCCACCATGCACTACCAGACAAGACTACCAGTGTGTGTGTGTGTGTGTGTGTGTGTGTGTGTGTGTGTGTGTGTGTGTGTGTGTGTGTGTGTGTGTGTGTGTGTGTGCGCACGGCACGCACACATCTATAACACCTCTACTAAACCCTTCTCTTCCATGGTTCTCCACCATCTCAATGGTATGGTAATTGTCAGCATCTTTCTTTGAAGAACTTTATCATATTTCATCCATTCACACACACTGCATATACATTCACGCGTGGAGGAAACCGTGCAAGGCACCAACCCGCTCATTGGCAGCAGTTCGGGGGTTCAGTGTCTTAATTGCTCAAGGACACTTGGACACGGAGGCAGGAGTTGGGGAATAGAACCTGGAACATTCCACTTCCAACCCACATCTGCCCCATCTTTCCCCATCTCAATTCCATTCCGTACACGCACGCATTGCACGCATTACACACGCATTACACACTCATGCGCACGCACGCACGCACGCACGCACGCACGCACGCACGCACGCACACACACACACACACACACACACACACACACACACACACACACAAAACACAGAGTAACAGTGGATTCTGTTGTTGTCATTTCTTCCTCACAAGCAGACATGTGGCTGTTCCTTCTCGTCAGGCTGTGTTTCCTGCCTGCAGACACTAGGTGGGTGGAGGTTTGGGTGGAGGAGGAGGGGAACGGGAGGAGGGGGTGGGGGTGGGGCTGCCGCTGTGTCACAATCTGGGCTCACTTCTCAGGCAGCTAAACCCTTTGACACTGTGCTTTTTAATTAAAATTACATTATGATTAACCAGGCAGAAGGAGGGAAGCTCGATCCGCCTCCCCCCCATCCTCCTCCATCCCGCCTCCTTATACACCTCCGGTCGTCACCTCCGCCTTCCTTCACGCTCCTGCATTGGCCTTCCTCTGTGGCTCCGGCTAACGTCGTCCACCCTTAACCTCCATCTAATTCCTCTATTGCTCCTCATGTATTCTGCCATGTTATCTTCTTCCATATAGTCAACATATCCATCCATCCTTCCGCCAACATTAACTCACTGCCTTCCACTTCGTCTTCCCTTATACATCCTCTCCTCTCCTCTCCTCTCCTCTCCTCTCCTCTCCTCTCCTCTCCTCTCCTCTCCTCTCCTCTCCTCTCCTCTCCTCTCCTCTCCTCTCCTCTCCTCTCCTCTCCTCTCCTCTCCTCTCCTCTCCTCTCCCCTCCCCTCCCCTCCCCTCCCCTCCCCTCCCCTCCCCTCCCCTCCCCTCTCCTCTCCTCTCCTCTCCTCTCCTCTCCTCTCCTCTCCTCTCCTGTGGTGTTTCCAGGCAGGTTTGATGATGACCTGTGACGGACGCTGTCTCTCTGCCAAGCTGCTAAAGATGTGCTGGCAGATGAAACGCCTCAGCCAGCTTGTACAACCCTAGGAGGCAGCAGGAACCAAGGGAGGAAGAGAGAGAGAGAGAGAGAGAGAGAGAGAGAGAGAGAGAGAGAGAGAGAGCATGCACGCACGCACGCACGCACAGAGAGAGAGAGGAGCAAAGACTTCAGTGACCATGACAAACCTTCAGGCGAGCAGACAGACAGACAGAGAGAGACAGACAGACGCACAGGCAGGCAGAAGCCCATACAAGCAGCTCCTGGATGTTAGTATTGATCTGTTCTCAGATCAGACCGCCATCAGAGAGGGAACACATGCATGGTGTACAAGAAGACACAACAAAATACTTACAATACCTGCCCGCTGCGGGCCTTTTAAAGTGCACCTATACACTACTGTAACCACTGTCACTGTGTGTGTGTGTGTGTGTGTGTGTGTGTGTGTGTGTGTGTGTGTGTGTGTGTGTGTGTGTGTGTGTGATAGCCATGTTAGAAAGATGTCCAGGAGAATGAAAAGCATGTGAGGACAGAGGACCGTGTCACAGAGAGGGCACTGAAGACACACTCAACAACACACTGGACAATGCACGCACGCACGCACGCACGCATGTGCGCACGCACGCACACACACACACACACACACACACACACACACACACGCAAATGAAATCCTCTAGTTTTAGTGAATCTGAATCAGATCTGAGCCACATTGAGAATGAAATCTGATTTGTTTAAATGTTATGCTCAAGCCTCAAACTGCTCAATACACTGTCTGTCTGTCTGTCTGTCTGTCTGTCTGTCTGTCTGTCTGTCTGTCTGTCTGTCTGTGTGCGTGCTTGAGTGTGTGCGTGAGGGAGGTGTCTTTCGGCGAGGGGGTTAAGCAGGCGAGACAGGGGCCGTTAACGAGCGTGTCCCCCCCCCCTGCTCACAGGAGTGCAACAGGGTGTGTGTTAACGAGAGGAGATCTGGGGAAAGGTCAGAGACGGAACACACCCTGACTGAACAGTGTCTCTCCTCGTCACATGCACTGTCTGTGTGTGTGTGTGTGTGTGTGTGTGTGTGTGCCAATTCAGCACATGCATGTACTGTAGTATTGTATTTGCTCTCTGCTGATCGCACACATTCGTGCACACGCACGCACGCACGCACGCACGCACGCACGCACGCACGCACGCACGCACGCACGCACGCACGCACGCACGCACGCACGCACGCACGCACGCACGCACGCACACACACACACACACACACACACACACACACACACACACACACACACATTCATTCACTTCATAATAATTCCCACATACATGTACCGAAAAAGGACCGCAATGGATTCATTGCATTTCATCCTCTTGACAGTGTGGTGTCTGGAGCTCATATAGCCCTGGAATCATGACAGCGTCATGTGAACCATGGCTGGTACTATATAGCTCATCTACGAGACCTCTTCAGATGTCACAGCAGCGAGTGGAAGGTCACATTTGCCGCGAACAAAATATAACAGACGATATCCAGCATCAGAAAAAGTCGTGTCTCGTCTCTCCCGCGTTCGACCCCCAAGCAGACGAGCAGCATCCTGCATGGGGCCACACTGACAGGCAGTATTAAAAGCCAGTAGGCGGTCTTTGGCTGTCACCGGCCAGAAGCCTCTCGTCACAACACATTAATTACACGCTCTCACCGGCTCATATAGCCACGGTTGCTCAGGTTCAAAGTGAAGTAGGAACGCATTGCTCAGTGTGTTGTTTGGCACAGTGCTTCTCAACCTGTGGGCCAGGCAGGCAGTCAAGGCAAGGCAAGGCGGTTTTATTTGTATAGCTTATTTCCAACAACAAACCAATTCAATGTGCTTTAGACAAAACATCAAGCAAAGGAAACGACAATGATTATTGTCACGGTCCGTGACATGTGTTGACATTATGTTTCTTGTGTACCCTGTTCTTGGTTTTAGTTATTGTTTTACCTTTCTGTTGTGTTCCTGTGATTTTGAAGTATTGTGTTTTCCTTGTGTTCCAGTTTGAGTTTTCTCTACTCTTGTGTACTCTTATTTTGTAGTTTTGTTCCTAGTGTTTCCTGTCTGCCTTGTTTGCTGTCACCTGCCTTGTCTCACCTCCCTGTATTAGTGTAACCCTAGTCACCTGTGTTCTGTTTGCCTGTTAGCCTATCCTAGTGTTGATTGTCGGTTGTGTTCACCTGTGTCCTGTTTTTCCCTGCCTTTATATACTCCCCTGTTCTGTCAGTTCCTTGTCCGATTATTATTGTAAGTCTCGGTGTGTTCTGTTCCTTGAGTCTTTGTTAAATAAATCCGTTGCATTTGAGATCTTCTGCCTCTGCCTTGCTGTCTGCACTTGGGTCCTACCCTTCTGCCCCGCACACGTGACAATTATAGAATGGCATTAGGATGCATTAAACGAGTAAAAATGTACAGATACCGTTACAGTGCAGAAAAGCAAGAAAACTAAAGTTTGTTTTAAAATAAATAAGAGTGACAGCCAGAGTTTGTTCCAGATATGTGGTGCATAAAAGCTAATTGTTGATTTCCCAAGCTTATTTTTTGTTTGTTTTGGACAGGAAGCAGACCTTTCCCAGATGACCTGAGAAATCTGGATGGTTCATGATATCGTACAACATCAGAGATGTATTGGCCCTAAAACATTCAAAGTACTAAAGCTTTGAATGTTTTAGTATTAGCCCTAAAACATTCAAAGCTTTTGTACTTTGAAATCAATTCCTTGACACCCAGTGAGCAAGTGTAATGATTTAAGAACTGAAGTGATATGCTCCACTTTCTTGGTCAACTGCAGTCGTTTATGATCAAAAACATATACCGGTAGTTGTATTTCTTCTTTAAAATTTTGAAAAGTAGGTTGTCATTATACTACTAATAGTAACTTAAAGTGTACTTCATTCCATTGATCCAAGCTGGAACACAATCAACTTACTTACTTGTAATTAATCTACAGTCGCTGTGTGTTGCTTAGATTTATAATGTAACTGATCCACCTGATGTGATGTCGAATTTGCCTTTAACTTTGTGAAGATATGGGATATACCTATCAGAGATATCATGCTTTCATGTTTGACATAAGTTATTTTTTTATGTCAAGTTATCAAGTCTTGAAGACATGCTGTGATGTTATTAACAAAGGGAGATGAACCATTATTACTATTTACAAATATCATAGTGAAAATTACTAGAGTTGGGCCTGGATTTTGATTACAGTTTCATTCTATAAATACGTGAGCAAAAATCCCACTGACCATCAAATTCCATGCATGATGTAGTAGCATGCACTGCATGACTGCTTAACGTGCGTGCGTGTGTGCTTACGCGCGCACGCGTGTGCGTGTGTGCACGTGTGTGTGTGTGTGTGTGTGCAAGCGCAATGCCACTGCATCAGTACAGTATGGATACTGTATACGTGCATGGAGTGGGCAGCTATGGCCTTCTACTCTCTCCCCTCTCACCTGACCCGGCTGTGAACTCTGCTCCACCCTCCCTGAGATCCATACGTATCATTTACCCCCCACGCCCACCCCCAAACCTCCACGTCCCCCCCGCCCCCGCCGTCTCGCCTAATGCACGGAGGCGTGAAACACCTCGTAATGCTCAATCACAGCGGGCAGCGGTGAGCTGCGAGCCGTCCGGACTGACAGCAAGGAAGGGAGGTAGAGGGCCGAGGGGAGAGATGCCACAGAACCCCCAGGGAACAGGAGAGGAGAGGAGAGGAGAGGAGAGGAGAGGAGAGGAGAGGAGAGGAGAGGAGAGGAGAGGAGAGGAGAGGAGAGGAGAGGAGAGGAGAGGAGAGGAGAGGAGAGGAGAGGAGAGGAGAGGAGAGGAGAGGAGAGGAGAGATTGTCTGTGTGGGGGTGATGGAGGTCAGGTACCAGTGGGGGTGATGGAGGTCGGGTACCAGTGGGGGTGATGGAGGTCGGGTACCAGTGGGGGTGATGGAGGTCGGGTACCAGTGGGGGTGATGGAGGTCGGGTACCAGTGGGGGTGATGGAGGTCGGGTACCTGTGGGGATTAAGTTAAATCTAGGGTGGTATACGGGTATATCATGTGAGGTAAAGAGTATAAAGTATACTGGGAGGCAGGCAGAGAGGTAGGAGAGAGGAGGGCGGCTGTGGCTCAGGAGGTAGAGCAGGTCGTCCAATGATCCCTGGTCCGGCTTCTCCTGTCCACATGTCGAAGTGTCCTTGGGCAAGACACTGAACCCTATGAGCCTCCAATGAGCTTGAGAATGTGGGAAGTGAGGATGCTTGGGGGTGTTCACCACTTCACCTCCCAATGTATGAATGAATGAACCATTGTAAAGCGCTTTGAGCACTTGGAAAAGCGCTATAAAATGCAATTCATTTCATTATTTAGGTTCTGTGGGGTCAGAGTAAAAGGCAAAGGTCAGTGTGTTTGTGCGTGCGTGCGTGTTTGGATGTGTGGGTAATTCTGGGAATGCACTGTGTACACTATACAGTATGTGCGTGCCGGCATGCTTGCAGGCATGTAGTTGGATAATTATTGCAGACACCATTTTCCTGCTAAGACATTGCTGAGATGGCCCGATTCACACATGAAAGAAAACGACTAAGGAGAGGGGGAAAAGGAGGATGAGGGTTAGCAGGAGGTGGGGGAAGAGGAGAGGAGGGGTAGAAAAGATGGAGAGACAGAGACAGAGAGAGAGAGAGAGAGAGGGAGATGGAGGGGGGAGAGGGAGGTATAGAGAGATGCAACAGACAGAAGTCACACTTTTGAAGTTGGAGGTGTGAAAGAAAGACACTTGGAGATGCTTAAAGGCAGCTTTGTGGACTGCTGTTTTAACACACTCCAACACTCCACTCAGCGCTTTCCTCTTCAACATACACTTTGAACAGCTTTCATTCTAGGAATGAAATGATGCATCCAAGACCAATAATCGATTCAGCGATCAATCGATTCATTGGGGGGGGGGGGGGGGGATTAAATAATCAAATAAATATATACTGTATATATTTTGAAGATTTAAATGTAGGGAGAAGTTACGTTATTTTTATTTTTTATTTTTTTTTAAGATATTTTTTTGCGGCTTACGCCTTTTATTGATTTTTGAAGGGACAGACAGTAGGCTGACAGGAAACGGGAGAGAGATGGGGGGATGACATGCAGTAAAGGCCGTGTCGGGTCCGGGAGTCGAACCCGCGGCACACTGCGACTGGATTACCAGTCCGGTGCCCAGACCGTTACGCTATGGCCTGGGCCAGAAGTTACGTTATTGACTGTTGGTTGGGTGACTAACCACTCACATACCACTCACATACTAAAACCCATTGGTTTCTACAGACCTGTTTTGAAGCCACTCTTTCAGTGAATTAAAATCCAACATCTTGGACTGTCCAGTCCCAAAAAGCAACCGGGGTGGACGTGGAGGGTGGGTCTTCAATCAGTAGAATAGAATTCCTATAAGCATACCGTTTAAAAAATAGTAATTTACAAAAACAAAACGCTTAAACTAGCGACTGAAAGCATAATGGCCCTCATTTATCAAGCAGGCTCAGACCAAAAAATGGGTGTACGCTGGGATCACCGAAATCGACAGCGTTTATCGATCTATCGAGACTTTTACTTGAGTGTACGGCCCACTCAAATATCACGTCTGGCCTCCGGTCGTGTATACAGGGTAAGGCTACACCAGTTTGTTAATTTAAACATTATGCAGCAGCCAATATTCACTTAAAATGACCAAACGTCTTAAGTAGCTAGGTAATTGTCTGCGTAGTTGTAATTACCGGTGACATAATTACAAGCATTGACAAGCGAGGAATTAAAAACGGGACAGGACGTCGGGACTTGGGACTTCATCACTTCTAAAATGATGTCTGGCGAGTAGCAAGCTTAAAGGTATATTCAGTGATTTCACTTAATTCAAATATCACTTATTTTTTTGTTTTGTTGTGATAATCCTCCCTACTATAGAGTGTGCTGGCCATATAAGGAGTTCCTCCCTGTCCCCAGTTAACCCCTGGGGGTCAAAAAACCTTAGGTTTCGTTTTTGACTCTCTATCCTGATTGGACGAAAGGCTGGGTCCCACAGCCAAAAACGAAACCTAAGGTTTTTTGAGTCAAATCACTGAATATACCTTTAACGTATACATTTAGTCAAATAAATACTTTAATTTAGGTAATGCATGTTTCAGGATTTCAATTTATATGAATACGATACATATTTGTAAAGAGTCAATGATCGCTAGCAGTTTGTGATGTACACACTGTACAGTATCTCCACATCAGTGCATTTCATCCACACCGCATGTTCTGACTTACAGTATGATGACACACATTTGTTAATTGTTATATTTATGTCAGGTGTAGCCATATGTCACTCTGTGTGCTGTTCTGTGTACAGCCCAGGCCACCTGTGTATGCAAATACTGTGCGTGTGTGTGACTCGCATCAAATCTCTTCTCAGAGCTAAAGCGTATGCGGTTCCAAACGGAGCTACAGTATAGGTGCTGATATTGGGCTCACTTATTTCCTGGACTACATGTTGTCTCAGTAAGACAGCCCTCTGGTTTCTTCCAGAGCTAAGGCGGAGGCATCGATCCAGCTAGACTTCTCATTTCCGTCAGGAGGCCCCTTGAGTCATAGACAGGGCTTCACGCGACGTTCTTGCCGGTGTCACGTGACTTATCTTGCTCGTCTGAAAGTTGGATTTTGCTCAAGTAAAAAATATAGCTTTTATGTTATCTCACGGCTTGAAAAATAAACCCCTATTCATAAACAAAAACATGATTACTGATGTGCATTATTGTTTTTATAATGAGTTTGTGACAACTCGCTGGGGGACAGACAACAGAAGGATTCTTGGATTATAACTTCTTAATTTCCAGAACTTTACAGAGTCGTACAGAAGCTCTGTGTGCATCAATTATCTCAACAAACAACAGGTGTGCATGCAGTCACACCCAGCACAGAGTCTAATTGGCTTGGACCAGGTGTTACTGCTTAAATCAGCCATCCAATTGTAGTTGTGTATTTGTATATAGAACTATTGACTTTTTTGTTTTTCAAGCGCTATATGTATTTTTAGAAATAAACCCTTCACTTTTCATTTTTTAACACCCTTCACGAAACAGGCACGGTTGTGTCTGTAATGTTTCAGAAACTAAAAGGTGTAAAAAGTAAATAATTAAAATGCTGTGATTTTGGCATAATTTTAGAAAATGTTCACAGTGTATTCTCTACACATAGGACAAGTTATGCTTTTTTTTCTTAATTTCCTCACTCACTATGAACTTAAAATAATATACACTAACCTGTACAGGTACCTTAACAACAATGCATACATTTTGTACGTATGAATGTATACAATGATACACATGCGTACATATTGTGTACGTACAGCTACTGTAGGCATGCAACGCATCTGACAGCCAGGACAATTTAGTCAAAGTCAGCACAATCTTTTGTCAAATCCACGCTGGCTGTGTGGGGGTCTGTTTCCTTTCCACCCTTGGCAGACTGGGTCATGTCCTTGCCCTTGCCCTGTGGACTCATGCCCAGGGTTCCTCCAAGCCTCTCTCAGGCCAGGCTGCCCAATGGGCCAGTTAATCATATGCAGCGCCATGCACGAGGAGGCTTATAGCAGCCTATGCCAACTTATGACTGTCTTACTGTGAGGTAGAAGGACCACAACCTGCAGAGAGAGAGAGAGTGAGAGTGAGAGTGAGAGTGAGAGTGAGAGTGAGAGTGAGAGTGAGAGAGAGAGAGAGATTTGATTTTAAAAAGCTCTTTATATTAAAACCACAGCTTTCCAATCAGTTAATTAGTTAGAGATCTATCC
>NC_139697.1:31070181-31072681 GCF_964188405.1 Protomyctophum parallelum | reverse complement strand
CAAAGAAACATAAAAGTTTTTGGGGAAAATAATATTAATATCATTTTTTTAAACCGAAAAGATGCACAACAGACACGGCCAAGCAGCAGCTCTTGCTGCGCCTGGCAGTTACTCGTCATGCTTGTTTATGTCAAGTCTCTACCTCTGCGACTCTGTGTGGAGGTCCCCGGGGGTCCCCGGGGGTCCCCGGAAGTTACAGACCCACAGGAACACGCCCAGGGTACCGGCCTGGTTCCGGTGAGCCGCCCGCGTAAGAAACGGTCGAAAAAGGACAGAGTTAGCTCAGGATGAGGGCAAATGTATGAACCCAGAACCCAGCGGCATCCATATACTGCACAATATCTATCCATTATCATCCTCATCCTTTTTGGGAGCATCTCGAAAACGAAATGGTACATCTCAAGGGGTCTCCATCCATCCATCCATCCACCACCCCCCCCCCCCTCCCTTTCTGATGCTGTCTTTCTGCATTGCCGCTTATGAACTTGTGCCCCCTTGCCTCCAATCTGACCTCCCCAGTAGAGTGCAGAGTGCACCCCCCTCCTCTTCCTCCCCTGTTTCAGTCCTTCCACAAGGCAGCCTGCCTGCCGATCCTGCCGTCTCCACCAAAGTGCGAAAATAAGATGGCATTGGATCTATTAACACGTTGGGCCAAGTGTGAGTGAGTGGGGGCCCCCACCGCCACAAAGGCCACTCTCACTCCCACTCTGAGCTGCCTCTGACTGCCATGAGACGGGCTGTGGCCTGGGGACAGCATGGAGGGGTCTGCGGGGACACGCGGGGCGTGCATGGAGCTAGCTTTATAGATCAGAGAGATTAGAGAGTTGGTTTAGGGACAGCGGGGGGGGGGGGGGGGGGGGGGGGGGGGAGCTGCAAGCAATCAGTGGGAGCTGTGTGTGTAGGGGTTATAGGTGTGTGTGGTGGGGGTACTGCACCATACAGGTTAGGACTTGTTCCGCTGTAAATTGCACTGTGTCTTTGATGATATGTGCAACCATTGGTGGATCGATCGATTGATATGCTATAGGAGCAGTGATCAAATTAAGACAGACAGACAGACAGACAGACAGACAGACAGACAGACAGACAGACAGACAGACACCAGGATGCCCTGGTTGAGCTAAGTGCAAGTAAAACAAAATGTATGCTGTTTTCTAGGGCTATGAATATTGACTTGGATAGTGTACTTATAACTTCCTCAGATGGATCCACGATTGAGAGGGTCTCTGAATATAAATATCTTGGCATCTGGCTTGACGATAAACTTACCTTGGTTTGTCTCGTACCTTGGTGTGTCTCGTACCTTGTAGGGCTGCAACTAACGATTATTTTCATAATCGATTCATCTGCCGATTATTTAAACGATTAATCAGATTATGACACTTATTTAGCTATGATTAGGCTGCTATTCAAATTTAAAGACAAACTAAATTAATTAAAGCAACTCATGGTGTCTTTAGGCTTATTCTGACTGCATACATTTGATTAAAGAATAGCTACACATGTGTCAGTCTAGAAGGAACAGTACTCTTCTGAACTCAAATACATAGGTCATTTAAAAATAAATATTGTTGTTGTTCTTGATATTATAATCGTTATGTGTCATATTTTGCTTTGCAGTCGCTACTGTGCAACTATCATCAGATTGTAAGGGAAGAGAGATGGCTCACTTCTCTTTTACTTTACTTACACTTAACACTGGAAAAACTATGGTTAAGTGCATGGAAATCACCTATGATAAATTGCAAAAAAAATTGTGATTAGTTGCCGATTCGATTAATCGATTACTAAATTAGTTGACAACAAATTGAATAATCGATTCGATTACGTTGAATCGTTGCAGCCCTAGTACCTTGGTGTGTCTCGTACCTTGGTGTGTCTCGTACCTTGGTGTGTCTCGTACCTTGGGGTGTCTCGTACCTTGGTGTGTCTCGTACCTTGGTGTGTCTCGTACCTTGGGGTGTCTCGTACGTTGGCGCGTCTCGTACCTTGGTGTGTCTCGTACCTTGGTGTGTCTCGTACCTTGGTGTGTCTCGTACCTTGGTGTGTCTCGTACCTTGGTGTGTCTCGTACCTTGGGGTGTCTCGTACCTTGGGGTGTCTCGTACCTTGGGGTGTCTCGTACCTTGGTGTGTCTCGTACCTTGGGTTGTCTCATACCTTGGTGCTTCTCGTACCTTGGGGTGTCTCGTACCTTGGTGTGTCTCGTACCTTGGTGTGTCTCGTACCTTGGGGTGTCTCGTACCTTGGTGTGTCTCGTACCTTGGTGTGTCTCGTACCTTGGTGTGTCTCGTACCTTGGGGTGTCTCGTACCTTGGGGTGTCTCGTACCTTGGTGTGTCTCGTACCTTGGGGTGTCTCGTACCTTGGTGTGTCTCGTACCTTGGTGTGTCTCGTACCTTGGGGTGTCTCGTACCTTGGTGTGTCTCGTACCTTGGGTTGTCTCATACCTTGGTGTGTCTCGTACCTTGGGGTGTCTCGTACCTTGGGGTGTCTCGTACCT